>NC_089743.1:18413697-18463697 GCF_040412425.1 Macrobrachium rosenbergii | reverse complement strand
GATGGCACTGGGATAAACCACGCACAGGTGTGCCAATAGCATGGACAGTGTTCGGGGTGACTGTTTTAGACATCTGTCTTTATTGTGTTTAACTAATGGACTTTAGTATTAATATGGAACACTCAGTATCAATGTGGGGGAAATGGATTTTGGTTTCTCTTTTGTTATCACTTATGTTTTACTGGCGTTTTAGGTGGGGATTTAATAACCTGCCATTAGCTCATTCTTTCATTTAACCAATCTCATGTCGGGTTTACAAAATAAAGTCTATTTTTAGTATCCCAGGTTTGATTCAAACATACCTGTTTAGATGTAGAGAGAGAGAGAGAGAGAGAGAGAGAGAGATGGTTTGCTTCAATCAGCTACCAACCTGCGTCACTTTCGCAAACTTGAGTCAAAACAATGTTGTGTGAAATGTTCGTTTCATACAACAGAAATTGGTGGCTAGCAGTATAGAAGCTAATGGACAGTTTCACGAATCCATGCCAGCGGGACAATATATAAGAGCATGCAGATGGCTGGAAACCAAATATTCACCCCTGACAGGTGCGTTTCGATGGAGAACTTCCACTCATTGGTGACAGGTGAGTGTTTACAAATCCGTTACAGTGCTACTCCGGTAGCATGTATATTGTAAATTTCTACCACTATGTATCAGTCCTCTGAGAATGGCTTAGCAATAAATCCGAAATTGGTCACGTTTTCCACCCTTTGTCATTTTTGCCTCTGTTGATGTTAGATATATGAATCACATCAAAGTGATTACAGTCATATATATATATATATATATATATATATATATATATATATATATATATATATATATATATATATATATATATACATATATATATATATATATATATAATGTATATGAACTGTATAATGATGAACTGATTTATATAGAAATTTATGTTTGGGATGTAACAGAAAATCTGCTAGTTGTTGTACGTCTTTGTGATCAGAGAGTAACGAACAGATACTGCTGGTTTTTCTAAAGCCATACGATCGTTGGGGTTTGGCGTGGGTAATTCAAATGAGTGCCATACATCGAAGACCCTTATCAGTTCCTTTCGATTATAAGAGACCAATCAGCTGAGGTCTATGACCTAAGCAAGTTCAGTTTGAAAAGTTAGAGATCAGTAAGGGTTTAGCGGTCGACGGGTTAAGAAGCGCGTCTGAAGGACAGTGGTGGGGCGTGTCACCTCAGAGTACCTTCCGACTATAATTGCATAATTAAGTAGCGTAATATTAGCAACAGGGCCCTGTGTAACTATTAAGGAAAATACACGTCTTAATTGTATCTTGCGCATTTCATTTGTACTGGTAGAACCTATATATGACCGAAAATCAGGTCATACATATATATACATCCATGCATACATACATACATACATAATATATATATTTATATTGAAGGACAGGGTGACAAGGAGATAGCCAGTCATCAAAAGGTGATATATCTATTGCCAACGCGTTTCGTAACAACGTAGTTACATCATCAAGGCTAAAAGAGAAAACAACACAAATTAAAAATACATGGAATATAACTTTGATTAAGAGTCTCAACAAATTATACAAAACTTGCATTAAAACAAAACAATTTAAAAAGCACTTGCTAGACTAAAAGTTGAGGGCTGAATGATTCGGAAAGGAAGAAGCAGCAAAGAAGACCGGCTCAAGCCAGGGGTGGTGTGAGTGTTCAACTTGGGCACTAACTGCTAAATGAATAACGACTTTAAGATGAGCAGTTCGTGTAAACGGCTTGTTTGGCCCAAGACAGAGAAGTCAGAATAGTTAATGCTGGTATTACAAACTTTTGTGTGGTTTCTGATATTAGAAAATTTGGGATTGGACAATCTGCAGCCAGTATGATGGCTGACACCATTATGTGAATCAGCTCTGACCTTATGCAATTGTTTAGTCAAACCTTTATAGGTCCCCAAATTACATCTGGGGCAATATTTATATTTGACTAAGGATTGCATTATTGGGCAGATTCTGTCTTTAAATTTAAAAAGCGATCCTATTGTAAGGGGATTTTTTAGAATTAAAATATTAAAGTGTTTTTCAGTTGCAGAGTTGAGATTCCTTTTAAATTTGTCATCTTGGATGTATGGAATACTGGCATATAATTGCTTTCGTGAAACAGTGCTTATGGAAGGGGAGTCCGATAGTTTCTTATTTAGACTATTCTTGCAATGTTTGAAGAAAACATGTGAGGGAAACCAGTTATCGGTATATGAATCCCAGGAAGAGGTTAGAGTGTAAGCCCAATGAAGCAAGGTAAAAATTGAATTGTTTAAAAATCTGGAAACAAGCACTATAAAAGTTTGAACCCAGACCTGAAAAAGTCTTTTTTCTAAAAACGGAAGTGTTAAAACTATCACCATGTCGAAACACCAGAACATCCAAAAGCCATCATTTTCCTCTCTCTAAAGTAAATTTCATATTAGGATGTAATTCATTAATGTACGAGAGGAATTGGCCAGCATGAAAAGCTGATTTAAAGAGAACAAAGGTGCCACCGACAAACAGTTTATACACAAGAGGATAAAAACCGATGGGGCAATTTTCCAACATGCCCTCCTCCAGGGAGCACATAAAAATATTGGAAAACGTGGGACCGAGGGGTGATCTCGTTGTCATACCGTCAACCTGTTTGTACAAACAATCATTAAAAGTAAAGGCAGTGTCCAGCACTGCTAACTGGAACAATTTCTTAAAATGGCAATCGAACAAAGTTAAGTATCACTGGGTTCAATAAAAATTTTATCTAAAATAACCTCGATTGTTTCTTCTACTGGAGTATTTGTGAATAAGGATTCAACATCGTAACTGGTCATGTACAAGTCAGAGTCTTGACGTAAAACATATGATTTAAATTCTTCGGAGTTTTTTAAGGTATGTTGATTAGAAGTAAACTGTTCAAGTAAAGAAACTAGGTATTTCAATTATAAACTAGCCCTACCTAGTAAGAATTTTGAATTGCTCATATTGGATGTTAAATTTACATTTATAGGCAAGGTTCCGAATATTAGAGTGTTCTGGAGGTGCCAATCGAACTCCAGTACGATAATCCACACTCCTATGGCAATCAATGAGAACTTTGAGGAGCCTACGAGAGGATCCAACATATTTTCCCCGATTACATCGGGGACAAGGAAATAAACAGACCGCATTTGATGCCAATAGCGGATCAAGTTTATCTTTATGTTTAAAGATAGACCCGATTGTCAAGGGATTTGTCGTTATTAGATGGCATTACAGGGCAGGGGCATGTTGATATGTTAGTTGTTTAATTTTGTTAAAGAAAGAATAATTTTGAATAAAAGGAAGATTGGCATAAAATGGTTTCCTATGAAAAGTAGGGAAGTTAACTTTGGGTATAATTTTACCATTAAGGAACTTATTCAGATGTTTAAAAAAGTTTGTTTGGAAGATAACTGTCTAAAAAATATTTTTGTAAAAACCATGCTATAAATGTAAATTTAACATCTAATATGAGCAATTCAAAATTCTTACTAGGTAGGGCCTCTTCTCAACAGCTTGCGATCTATGACTCACTTTTTATTAAACAAGTAGTTCCAGAGTTAAACAGTCAAACGACCTCCACCTCTCTTCTTGGCATGAGCTTACTTTTAACCTTCGTATCTTCTGACTGTCACTCGTCTCCCTTCCTATTCCTTGAGAGGCACTTAGCATTTCCTTTTTGGTTTTTTAGTTTCTTTTTAAAAAATTGACTTTTCATATTTAATTAGTCGAGTCGATTTTATATTATTTAATGTTTGTGTGTTTCAGCCTGATGATGAGGCTTGGCCTCGAAACGTTGTCAAATAAATGATGAAATGCTGCAAGACGTCTCCTTCTGGTGCCCTTTGTTGTATATTCTGCCAGTGGCCGGTGTTCTGGAAGTTATATACACACATACACACACACATATATATATATATATATATATATATATATATATATATATATATATATATATATATATATATATATATATATATATATATATATATATATATATATATATATATATATATACATACATATAAATGTACATATATATACATAAATATGAGTGTGTTTGTGTGCAACATTTGTATACGTATATGTATGTATGTATGTATGTGTATTATTATTATTATTATTATTATTATTATTATTATTATTATTATTATTATTATTATTATTATTATTATTGAACCAAATAAAAACTTCTTTCAGTTTTCTTCAGAAAATGGAAAGAGAAACCCATAAGATTCCTGTGTATAACTTGTTTACTTGTAAATATTTACATGTTACTTTTAAACTGAGTACTTTCAGGTCCTAACTGTGACCCTTTTTCAAGATATGAGGTAGTCAGGCTGGTTCAAGGCCCAGCTGGGCCTTGAACCAGCCTGACTACCTCATCTCTTGAAAAAGGGTCACGGTTAGGACCTGAAAGTACTCGAGTTTGAAAGTAACATGTAAATATTTACAAGTAAACAAGTTATACACAGGAATCTTGTGGGTTTCTCTTTCCATTATTATTATTATTCAGAAGATGAACTCTAATCATATGGAACAAGCCCACAGGGGCCATTGACTTGAAATTGAAATTTTCAAAGAATATGGTGTTCATTAGAAATAAGTAAAGTCCTGTCCACGCTGAGCGGGCACTGCCCGACGGGCAAACACCGTTCCCATAACCCGTTCCATTAAACTTATCGACCGAGTATGGAGACAGAACGATGCGATTGTCTGGTAACACTGCTTCAGAAGCGAGAGAAAACATAAACAGCTGGAAGTGCCCGACGGGCATGCCCGCTAGTGTGGACAGGCCATTAGAGGAGGTAAAAGGAAATACAGAAAGAAGAGGTCACTATTAAAAAAGAAAAATAAATTAACAAATCAATAGATGAATAGATAAAAATGTAGGTGAATTATTAAAATGCAAGGAGAATTGTATTAGGGTAGTACTGCATTGCATCTTCGCTTGACATCCTCAGGTAGACTGTCCCACAGTCCAACAGGATGGGAATTAAAGGACCGCTGGAGCTGAGAAGTTCAACAACGAGGCATATTTACGTCTTATTAGTGTTGTTGTTCAGCAAATCTGGTTTCTCTCGGCAAGAAAAGGGGATCAGGGATCAACTGTGAATGTGAAAGATCTTTGTTAAAATAGAGCTTACAAAAATTGACAAAGAGGCCATATTAGGAAACAGAAACAACCACTCTGTCTAAAAGAGATAAATCTCTGGCAGAAACAGACGTCCACACCGGAGAACAGTATTCTAGTGAAGGAAGCACAATTGACCTGAAACAAGAAGTTGAACTGATTTTATCACTGCTATAAATATATGTGGCCTTACTTACAAGACGTAACTTTCGTATGGCATTTGCTGACACTTTCATTAGATATTTCTCAAAGGTAAGATGTGAGACAAAAGTTACACTCAGAATAGTTAAAGCTTCAGACTCATTCAGCAGGGTCCCATCCACTTAAAGGGGGGGATGGGGTGCAAAAAATGTACGATATTTGCTAATCATTAAAGTCTTCGTTTTACTGGAGTTCAGCCTCATACCCCGCCGACAACACCATTCACTACTCTGGTCCCTGTCACAATTGAGACCAGGGTAGCTTCATTTCTCATAAGTGGAGACTTTACTATACCCACAAGTGTTGCATCATCGGCACGCTGAACAATCTTGTGTTCCAGGCCAACAACCATATCGCATGTATACTGTACACTAAAAATAACGGTGGACCTAGAACCTTACCCTGTGAAACTCTAGGCACAATAGGTTTTGGTTCGCTAAAGATCCCATCAACAGCAACTTGCTGCAGCCTACCTGTGAGGAAATCTTGAAGTAAGTCTAAAATATATCCACCTACTCCAAGATTCTGAAGTTTATAAATGAGTGCCTTGTGATTTACTAAATCACAAGCAGCACTAAAATCTATTTGAATTACTCTACACTCAAGCCCCTTATCGAGGTTTTCTTGTGAAAGGCATGTCAAATCTAAAAGAGCATCACAGGTACCTAAATGCTTCCTTATGCATATTGACTATCAGCTAACAATCCTTTAGATTCCACATACTTATACAGTGGCTTAAAAATAAGTTTTTTCTGCAACTTTGGATCGCACAGGGAGAACAGAAATTGGCCTGTAGTTACTGCAGCCTCCAGATATTGCATTCTTTGGACCAGGTACTGTGTTACCAAGCTTGTGCTCCTATGCAAAGATACTACGTCGACCTAAAAATCTATTGAATCTACTATTCCTGGGAGACAGCACACTAGAAACCCTTTTAAAAAACAAAGGGAAGAAACCATCACGATCTTCTCCACCCCAGCTATCAAGATTATCAAGAATTTTCTTAACATCCTTAGAGTGAAATGAAAATTTTGGAAGAATAGGTTCAGGGTGACAAGTATCAGGGAGAGGGACATCCTCAGCTGATTGCTTATCTTCAAAAACTCGAGGAGCAGGTCAGCTTTTTCCTTAGGGCCAGTAACCATCTGTTAGTAGCGGTGGAATGGAAGACGAGCTGACCCCAGAGACAGATGATGCTAATTTGGTCCACCACAGGTGAAGCTGAGTAATTCCTTCAAGTTTCTTTTTAAGTAATGATTGTAATTTCTTTCAGCTATATGGTAAATTCTATTCGCAGCACGGCGAGACTCAACAAATATTGTATAATTTTCACGTAAGCAATTTCATCTACATGTGTTAAATTTGGTCTGTTTGTCATTGTAAGCTCTTTTATATGTATCATCAAACCATGGATGGTCATTTTTCCTGAATTTCGTGACCTTTTCTAGGGACATACCTTATAAAATAGTCATCAACATTTCATTTTACGTTTGGGATCTGGATCTGATATAGCATATGAAATATTAAGTGCCTGACAAACTTCAATAATACAATCCCACTTGGTTCTAGATTTCAGCCAGACCATTTTTCCAATGGTGACATTAGGAACATACTGATTGATCAGAAGTGCCTTATATACATGCAGACCTTGGACTTGACAATAACTGGAACATATGTGAATATGAGGCCTAATCTATTGTCAGAAATATGCTTGAGTTCCTGAATTACCTGCACTAAATCTGAGGATACACAACTCAAGAGACGACCAGCCATGTTGATCTGTGGCATTTGAATTAAGCCACTAACTGTGCTATGCATTGCAGGCTCCACAAATGATGAATGAAGTTTTTGAGTCCGGTGACTGAGCCATAATAATTATCTCCAAGAGACAGTCACACACTGTATACTGTAGAAAAGTCAATATTTGGATTGCGGTAAACAGCAAATACGTAAGCATTGTAGAAATAAAGAAATAAACAAAAATCTTAAAACAAAGATATATATATAACTACACTCCATTATATATATATATATATATATATATATATATATATATATATATATATATATATATATATATATATATATATATATATATATATATAGGGAACATTTTCTCCAAACAAAGGGTCCACAATCATTTACTAGGAGCCCCTTAGCTTGTAGTATATATCTGCACCCCAAACCACTGGTACTTCTTATGACTGAAATGCTCAGGATGTTGTGTCTACCACCACAGTGGCAGTTCTCAGTAAACAGGCCAGCCTCACATTTGTGGTTGCCGTAGGCTTCAAAAGAGGAAGACTCCTCTGCTATTTTTGGAGTATTTTCTCTGCCAAGCAGTTGACAACCCTTGACAGGGCCCCCTCTCTGCCTTGGGATGCGATGCATTAGAATCCTAAGCCCTTGGAGATCCTTATTACTACCGTGGTCACAAATAGTTGTAAATATATGTACATACATATACAGTGTATATATATATATATATATATATATATATATATATATATATATATATATGTGTATGTATTATATATATATATATATATATATCTGTGTGTGTATTATATATATATATATATATATATATATATATATGTGTGTGTGTGTGTGTGTGTGTGTATGTATATATATAGTGTGTGTGTGTGTATGTTTGTGTGTTTGGGTGTGTCTGTGTGTCTGTGTGTGTATGTATGTGTGTTTGTGTTAAGTGCCTCGTGTTCTTTGGCTCTTTTGTCACGGCTTTTTTGTAATCTGTTTTTCATTTCGCCGTCGCACGAGATGGAAAGATGTTATTTTTCCATCAAAAATCTGAAACTCAGTGAGGCAATGTGCTCGTAGTAACCAGTATGAGAGAGAGAGAGAGAGAGAGAGAGAGAGAGAGAGAGAGAGAGAGAGAGAGAGAGAATAATATGTCAAGAAATAAAAGTCTTTCTTATGAAGGGTTCTTTAATAATAATACTTAGGCTAACTAATTTATCAAAACTGACCTCCTGAATAATGTCACGAAGAAAATAGGACTGTTTACACCTAATATGAAATGGAGAGGCAGCACAGCAGGCCCTACTGACTCTCCACGGAGTAGGCTACGCAGGATTCTGCTGCTTGTTTCTCTTCTCTTCATTTTCGTTAAAGGTCTCACAGCAACAGTTAACCTGAAATGAAACAAGCAAAAAATGCGACGAAGTTTCTTCGGCGCAATCGAGTTTCCTGTACAGCGTAGAATGCTACTCTCAGCCACGGCCCATGAAACTCTCTGCCGCTGCCCCTGAAACTTTCAGCCACGGCCCGGTGGTGGCCTGTGTTCTTGGCACCTATAGCGGTTCCAGACGCACGATCATGGCTAACTTTAACCTTAAATCAAATAAAAACTATTAAGGCTAGAGGGCTGCAATTTGGTATGTTTGATGATTAGAGGGTGGATGATCAACATACCGATTTGCAGCCCTTTAGCCCCAGTAGTTTTTAAGATCTGAGTGCGGACAGAAAAAGTGCGGACGGACAGACAAATAGCCACCACAGTAGTTTTCTTTGACAGAAAACTAAAAAGAAAAGAATTTTTTAAGAGAAACAAAGGTTAAAACAGTTGTTCCGCCAGAAAGCAAAAATTTGAAAAAACCATTATGTCAAATGCTTTTAATCTTAAGGCAAGAAGGGAACACAAAGTTCAATATAACTCCCCAGCAACTTCGTCAACAGCACAGACACTTCAGCAACAAGAAGGCAGCAGTCAAACAGGTGGGAGGACACGTTCCAGCAGAATGCAAACCTTTAGTTCACATGGGAATGAACTGCCATCGGACGCAATGAACATAAATTTCCACTTAATGCCGCGGATAAAAGCCAGATTTGCGACGACACAGCAAGGGAGAATAAAATTGCCGGCGGAATGGCACATGAAGAGCGTCCAAAATAATTTTTACGATATTAAGGGGGAATTCGGTTGAACATATTCTATGGAATTTCCATGAGTTAACGTCTTTGGTGGTGTACAAGTAGAGACGTGAAACATGAATATGAGAAGCATGTATATATATACATATATATATATATATATATATATATATATATATATATATATATATATATATATAGTCTATATACAGTTGTTGTTGTTGTTGTTGTGGTTCCCCAGACTCTGTTATGCCAGGAAGCCTGCACCGCGCAAGAAGGACACCACGCTTACTGGATCTGACCATAATAGTGTGGATGTTGTGTTGTTGTCTAGGGCTGCCAAGTTAGGGCAATCTACTAAGAGATGTTAATTGTACAGTATATATATATATATATATATATATATATATATATATATATATATTATATATATTAAGTCTTTAGCAAACTGTGCTGGGCTAGGAAAAGTATATCCGGTGCAGTTGCATTTATGTTGACATTGGTGGTTTCCGCAGTTAGATACAGCCGGGTATCTGACACATTCATTTGTGCCCTCTGATCATAGCCAAAGTGCATGGAGACAGCGTGACAGATTGATGGAAGTGTTGTGATCCTATACTTACCTTCCAGGGAGGGGTTATTAAGTGAGTGTGTGCATGTGTTCACTCTCTAATGGTATATTATGAGAGGAACATACAATGGCCATTGACTTCGATTTGTGGCTGGGTGTGATTAGCTCTTTGCCCAGTGTTAGTGGATAAGAACAGCCACTGTGAGATCGGCCATAGAATGTGAGTAAGATTGACACATATTTTTTCCAGACATTATGTGGGCTACCCAGTTTGTGTCGCAGTGAAATTCCTCTGTTCCTCCATTATGCATTTTCCTGTTCTGTTCTCCATTATGCATTTTTCTGTTTAAAATGTCTTTTTCGTACACCATTCCAGGTTTTAATATATGATATGTGTCTTTTAACAGGAATTCTGTGGTTCGTCCTGTGAGGACGAATATTTTTGAAGTGGTTTTCTTTTAACATACTCTATGACATTCATTTTGGTCTAGAATAATTATGACCTTTTTATTTTGTTTGGTGACCAGGGTGTTAGTCACTAGTATTGGTTGGTCTAGAATCATTAATTCGATGGATTGTGAGTCTGAATTTCCTCTAGTTATGATTTTCATTTATATGGGGTGTGAGTCACTCCATTTCATGAACATAGCTTTTGCTGAAATACTTTCGTTAAATCTCCAAATAAAGACTAGTTTTGTATCTCTGGGTTTTATTCCAGTAGGCCTTTGTCTGAGGATAGATACAGGGAGAGGAGTCGACGAGATAGAAAGAATGTGCTGACCCAACCGGCCAGTGCTACCCGAGGGTGTTAGGGATGTAAGATGATATAATGCTGTTCTTAAATCAAATATAGTAAGAGATTATGACCCTAACTGACCTTGTCAAAAGGGCATATATATATATATATATATATATATATATATATATATATATATATATATATATATGTGTGTGTGTGTGTGTGTGTGTGTGTGTGTCAATATATGTATCTTTTTTATAATTTCATATATTATACCAAAGAATAGCCCATTGATATCGAATTCACTTTTCCCTGGGAAAGACTTCCATCCAAAGTGAATTTTATATATAATAACTCCTTCTACACTGACCAGAATTCGAACTTATGCATTAATTTTGTAGGTTGGAAGTAGGGTGGCAGTGACCTTAACCAGCCATCCGTCAAGAGATATGCCTTATTGTCTTAGCAGTTAGGACTCTCACCTCACTAACAAGACAAACCTGGTTTGAATCCAGGATGAAGAGAGCAGACATTTTTTCTTTGTAGATTCATGAGTCACGAACTATAGTGGTCGACTGAGGTTGGTCACAGCCATAGCAAATAAGTTCAACAGAGTAGTAACCTCATTCAAAAATAAAGTGAGAACTGGAAGTGGTAACATCTTCAGCCAACACGCTTAAGCATACTTTACCTGTTTATTCATTTAACTTAAAACTTGTTTCTTAGATATTCATTTACTCATATGTTCATTTTTATTGTTAAGTTATTGAGTATATTTCCTTAGTTATAGTTATCGATGTTCGCTATAAATTATAAATATTCATATTAATAGTTACCTAGCAAATATTTTAATATTTAATCCTTTCGTCTTTGGTCTTTTCATTTTTTTTACACGAGCAATAAATTTCATTTCTGAAGACGCTTGCTGTGCAATTTCATGGCTCTGTGACTGGTTCCGTGGGAATATCTGCTCATTAGAATTAATAAGAATAATGATAAAGTGAGATGGACCTTGGCTTTAGATTTATTAATGATAATTCTGGCTGAAAACAATAAAATGAACCGAGAAATACCGTCCATTCACTTCCTTTTTTGTCCAGCAGGTCTTTGCATGAGGCTGTCTGTCCATGTGGTCTGTCCAGTAAAGTAAGAAAACAATATGTGCTAATACATTATTTAATAAAGGGGAGAGAGAGAGAGAGAGAGAGAGAGAGAGAGAGAGCATTTACTGCATTCGGAAAAGAAAAATCCTTTTTGGAATATAGACTGAAAGTTACAACTAAGGTTAGGCGATTCACTATCCCACCCACCAAATTTCATGAAGCTACACGCACTGTGATCGAGCTAAAATACGGAACCAGTGAAATACTGGTGCAGAGAGAGAGAGAGAGAGAGAGAGAGAGAGAGAGAGAGAGAGAGAGAAGAAGTAAAAGGAGAGAAATGGTCAGTCCAATCGAAATTTTTTATCTCTCAATATTTGTTTATCTTGGGGTATGTGGCTCACAGTTTGTCTCCGGATCCTCCCACACAAAGCCTGTCTGTCGATCTTCTCACACGAAGAATCTAGCTCTTCCTGCGGAGTGCATCAGGGCAGACAGAGAGAGAAACATGAAAATAGCTCCGGATGAACAAGAAATACCCTGACGTAGAATCAGCTTTTATACGTTGCTTGAGAACAAAGGGAAAATAAAAATCCAAAGAACAAAACGACTAAATGCAATTCAGACTCGAGGAAAACAATGCACAAGTAAACAAAATTCTAATCTTTTTCCGTCGCTTTCTCAAAATAAAATATAAATATATATACAGAAAAGAGAGCCACAAGGCAATGTGAAACGCAAAACATTCTCAGGCAGACTTGTATCATTTTGAGAGAGAGAGAGAGAGAGAGAGAGAGAGAGAGAGAGAGAGAGAGAGAGAGAGAGAGAGAGAGAGGGGCTTGAATATTCTTTGTGAAATTAATTTACTTGTTACTGTACGAGTATAATAGCAATTTATCCTCTCTGTAGTGACATCTGTAAAAGCAACTAAGCCAAGATTTTCATCTCAGAATAAATGGTTTCGTAGAAAGATCAGAACCTGCAGCAGTGCCAGGCCTTTCCCGCAGGACGAACGTCCCCTACGACAGCTGGCTTTCTTCGAACATGTAAATATTCCATCCGCGATTTGTTGCCGTGTTAAATTCTAATGATATTTTGAGAGACATCGCATTTGCTGCCATGTTGGATAGGCAGTTGAAAGTAGTCTGTGCTTTTTAATTAGTGTAAATAATACTCCAATTAGTATACATAAAACGTATAAAACAGGAGGGGAAAGGTTACTAAAATTAATAATACCATTTAAATTAAGAAGAATATTGCATGGAGGAAATGCCTGAATTACGATTAAAGGCATATTTAAAGAAGTTGTTTACTAAACAATTGAATGTTAGCCGTAAATGCAAAGAAAATGTATTGATATTAGAGATTTTTTTATAGGGAAAAGACCATCTTATAGAAAAAAACGCTAAAAGAAAAGTAAGCAAATAAAAAATAACAGGTAAGAAAATTAAACAAAATTTTATTTTAAGATTGCTGAAATCCATACCATCGCCAGTAAAAGAAAGTAAAATAGAGTTTTCCAGTCATAAAAAAAGAGGCCTATTTTGAGGGCAAAGGTTAAAGGTTCTGTGGAATACTTGTAGAGATTCAAAAATAAAATTTTAGATACGACCTAGCTAATCCAACAATTTGATATAGTACAGAATATTATTATATAAACATACACAAAGGTGTATGTATATTAAATTATATATATATATATATATATATATATATATATATATATATATATATATATATATATATATATATATATATATATATATAATATATATTTATATATATTTCAAGTGTATTACATATATATAAATAAATGTGTGTGTGTAATACAGTTTAAAACAGCTGATGTTTGTAACCAAAAAGCGAACAAATAATAAATAACTGAGGTGAACTCTATATGAGAGAAGCAATGGCCTTTCTCAAAACAGGGGAGCATCAGAGCAGAATAGAATGATAACCAAATTTCTGGCCGAGTTGACATGAAACGGTTTATCAATTAGACGCATCAGTAAAGTAAATGCATCACCGAAATCAAATTCAAATTTAAAGATTAAAAGTATACATTTTCGATCTCATATTTTTCAAATTTATTCCATCTATTTTTTTTCGTTTTTTTGTTTTGGCGTTTTTTATGTCGTTCCTTTGTGCGCACGGGTATGTCATGCAGAACATACATACAAATGCAGACATTGCTGTCTCATATTGATTCAGAATGCTGCCAGGCGTGAGGCATCATTTTTGAACTAGTTTATTTTTTGGGGAGGGATGGGGGCGATATGGAATTGAGTTGGTATACACGCTCTCTCTCTCTCTCTCTCTCTCTCTCTCTCTCTCTCTCTCTCTCTCTCTCTCTCTCTCACACACACACACGCACAAAAACGATTTCTCACTATGGAAGTCAGTTTTTCCAAATTCAGGCAAGAAAGAGAACAATATTCCAGTGAAGTTCATGATTTAATCAAATCAGAGATTAACTGAGCAGCGTACGCCAAGACGAATACTTTAATGAGCTTATTATAATGTATGTTCGGCTAAATACTTTTTGGGGAATACTTGATCTCTTAGATTACATAGCAAGAAATGCCAAACCAGTTCTCTCGGAGTTCACCATGTCATTTCGTTTAGTAAAACCAGAAAAAGTTAAGTATATCTTAGTTTAACCAGACCACTGAGCTGATTAACAGCTCTCCTTGGGAGAGAAACGAATTTCTATCACCAGAAATAAATTCCTCTAATTCTTCATTGGCCGGTCGGGGAATCGAACGCTGGGCCAACAGCGTGCTAGCCGAGAGCTCTGCCCACCCCTCCAATGAAGAACTGAAATGACCAGTAAAATTTAAGGACTCAGTAAGTTCCTCTTCCTGGTTGGTGGAAAGCAGAGATATCGCCACCTCATGCCAAGCCCGGACGCATGTTCCAACTGTACAGTATTATGGTTCGAGACCTTCCCTGAAAAAAGCGGGACGCCATATCATAAAAACTAACTATAGAATCTTCTTGAAAATAATCTCAATATGTTTACCACGCCCAGAATGCAAACGTAATCCCCTAGAATTATCCTCATCTAACCCAACCTAACCTAACCTAACCTAATCTAGAGGCATGGCAAAAAAAAATAACCCAGGTGCCCACTCGTCTGGCCGAACCATAATACAGTTGGGGAATATGTGGCCCGGACCATGTACCAAAAAAATAATTACTGAAGGTTACAACAGATTAGGAGCCATATGTAAGCAGCAGTGGGTCGCAGATAAGCCCGAATCCTCATGGAATGAGGGGATGTGGCTATGAGATAAAAAATAAAGTACAAATCTAAAGCCTCCATTTCTTCCCATCCGCAACCATTCTCCCTAACTCCTCCCCTGCCCTTCGTCGCTATCAGACCTAACAAGTAATGTTTCTCAACTCTCAAATCATCATACTAAATGGCGTCCGTGATATTTCCAGAGCGTGTTCGTTGTGATGCTACGTGATGACAGCGCGAGATTTCAGTTTTGCTGCAAAAGAAATAGAAATAGTCATATTTAATTTTCATTGGAACTAATAATATAGAAAATTAGGATTTCTAAAACGAAATCAGACAACTGCCTCTAAATCTGACCAATATCTTTTGTTACTTTCCTCAGATCTTGAATTACCTGCTTATTATCTTATCAATGGTTCACCTTATTGGGGGTAGAATAATCTCTTCGAAGACCACCCGTTTAGATGGCATACATTTTGACTGAAAAGTACACTCAAGTCTAGTGTTTCTTTCCCTACTCTCTCTCTCTCTCTCTCTCTCTCTCTCTCTCTCTCTCTCTCTCTCTCTCTCTCTCTCTCTCTCTCTCTCTCTCTATATATATATATATATATATATATATATATATATATATATATATATATATATATATATATATATATATATATATATATATATATGTTTGTATGTATGTATGTATATACCCCTACATCCGACCCACAACAGTTGACTAATAACTAGGTACATAGTTCACTGCTTATGTCAACAGAGGCATTTTGGGTTTTAGGGAACGCCCTTCTATCGTTCTTCTCGTCCGTTTCGAAATTCGAACGGTGGTCGTCTAGTTGTGAATTAGACACGCTAACACCAAGCTACAAGAGAGAGAGAGAGAGCTAACCCTAGATTAGTCACATGGTTCACTACTTGGCCCACCAGCGAATCAGTACTTGTTCTTGGAATTGAACAAAATAGAAGTAATTTAGTTTGCTGTTCACACTTCTGAAAAACTTGCCCCTCGTAAATGTGGTATTTGGATAATCACAGACAGAGACAGCCAGCTTTTGAAACATTTGGCCGAGTTAATAAAGTATTAAACGGATCTCAGTCATTGCCTTCGAGATTCAACAACTTTCCTGGCATCACTGTCAACTGAAGGAAGGTGCGTTTGCAAAAATTAAAGGAAACATCGAGCAGAAGCAGGATACTATATGTACAGTATATACATATGTGAATATGTATGTAAATATACATTCATTATATGTATATTTATATATATGTATATATATATATATATATATATTTATATGTACTATATATATATCATATGTAAATATGTATGTAATATATACAAGATACATTATATATATATATATATATATATATATATATATATATATATATATATATATATATATATATATATATATATATATAGATGCATATATGACTGGTTTGGTGTGAAAGTTGACCTGAGACGAGGGTGTATTATGTCTCCTGTACTTGCTGCTTAATATCTTTATAGCTGAGGAGTGTTGATGCGGCAAACGATAGTGACAGCAGCTGTACTTCAAAGAATTTTTAATTTTTGCGGGATAAGAACATGGTCCATGGAGGGAGTGCTGAACGGCTGTTTTGGCGATAGTGAAGAGAAAGTGCAGAAACTCGTCAAAGAATTTTTTATTTTTTGCAAGAGAATGGAAGACAATTGATCGTTCTGGCTCCATAAGGTTATGGAAGGTTATGGGAAAGCCAAAGACATAGATTGAGTAATGAATATTGACATGGGTTGTGTAAGAATGGAATGGCTGATTCCTATTGGTGTTTGTGAGATGTGAGGTGATGGTGAGATGAGAGAAGAGGTGAGCCACAGACGGAGGTTAGCAGGGTTTTTGCAACAGATTAAGAACTTGAAGCTTTTATCACCCAAGTTGGAATGTGTCGAGAGATAATTGAATAAATTCTCCTTTACGGGAATGAAGTGTGAATGTTGTATGTGAATTAAAGAAAAGGGTCAAGGTTATTGAGACTAATTGTTTCCGTGAAATATGAAGCAATATCAGAACTGGAAGCGTAATAAATGTGGACACACGTAGAAGTGGTAAAAGGGTCAGTGTATAGGAACGAATGGGTCGAGTGTTTGGAAACAGGTATTTGCTTATACAAAAAAAAAAAAAAGATATGAGAGGGGGGGGTGGGAAGAACAGCTGACGTTGAAGCTTTCTGCATACCGGTTTTAACCACGATTATTATTATTATTATTATTATTATTATTATTTCAGAAGATGAAACCTATTCATATGGAACAAGCCCGCAGGGGCCATTGACTTGAAATTCAAGCTTCCAAAGAATATGGCGTTCATTAGGAAGAGGCAAGAGGTAGTATAGGGAAATACAGAATGAAGAGATCCCACTTATTGAAAAAGAAAACATAAATTAATAAATGAATAAATAAATAGATAAAAATGTACTAAATTGCAAGGAGAATAGTATTAGAGTAGTAATGCATTGCATCTTCGCTGGAACTTCTGAAGTTCCAACTGCACGACATCCTCTTGGAGGCTGTTCCACAGTCCAACGGTGTGAGGAATAAAGGACCTCTGGAACTGAGAAGTTCGACAGCGAGGCACATTTACTGCATACTGATGCTGCTGTTCAGCGAATCTGGTTGCTCTCGGCAGGTAAAGGGGATCAGGGATCAGTTGTGAATGTGAAAGATCACTGTTGAAATACAACTTATGAAAAAGTGACAAACAAGAGACCATCTGTCAATGGTCCAAGTCATAGCTGCTACTACTCTTAGGAAACAGAAACATATCACCACGAACCACTCTATCTGAAAGAGATAAATCTCTGGCAGAAGCAGAACAGTATTCTAGTAAAGGGAGTACAAATGACCTAAAACAGGTTGCATTGATTTTATCCCTGTTATAAATACATGAGGCCTTACGAACAATACCTAACTTTCGTGCGTCATTTGCTGAAACTTTCATTAGATGTTTCTCCAAAGTTAGATGTGAGTCAGAAATTAAACCTACAACAGTTAAAGCTTCAAACTCATTCAGCAAAATTCCAGCCACCGGGAGGGGAGGATTGGGTGGGAAATCTGTTCGAGATTGCTAATCAATATTGTTTTGTTTTCGTTTTACTGGGGTTCAACCTCATACCCCACCGACTACACCATTCACTGATCAGGTCCATATCCTGATTGAGGCTGAGGGCAGCTTCATTTCTCGTAAGAGGAGACTTTACTACACCCACAAGCGTTGCGTTATCGGCATACTGAACAATCTTGTTCTCCAGGCCAACAACCATATCACTGGACCAAGAACACTACCCTGTGGTACTCCAGACACAATAGATCTTGGTTCACTAAAGATCCTGTCCGCAGCAACTCGCTGCAGCCTAACTGTAAGGAAATCTTGATGTAATATTAAAAAATATCCTCCCACTCCAAGATTCTGAAGTTTATAAATAAGTGCCTTGTGATTTACTAAATCGAAAGCAGCACTAAAGTCTATTTGAATTACTCTGCACCCAAAACCCTTATCAAGGTTCCCTTGCAAATGGCATGTCAAGCCAAAAAGAGCATCGCAGGTACCTAACTGCTTCCTATATGGATAATGACTATCAACTAACAATCCTTTAGATTCCACATACTTATATAGTGGCTTAAAAATAAGTTTTTCTGTGCTCTCTTTGGAGAGCACAGGAGAATAGAGATTGGCATGTAGTTACTGCAGTCTGCAGATATGCCACTCTACGGAACAGGCACTGTATTACCGAGCTTGCACTCTTCCGCAGATACTACGTCGACATAAAAAAATCTGTAGTATCTACTAATCTTGAGAAACAACACACTAGAAACTTTTTTAAAAAAACAAATGGAAAAATCCATCAGAATTTTCTCCACCGCAGCTATCAAGATTATCCAAAACGCAAATTTTGTAAGAATAGGTTCAGGATGACAAGTATCAGGGAGAGGGACATCCTCATCTGATTTGTTAGCTTCAAAAGCTCAGTGAAGTACTCGCAGTTCAGCCTTTTCCCAAGGGCCAGTAACCAATCTACCATCATCTGTTAGTAGTGGTGAAATGGATGACGAGCCTGACCCAAAGATAGATGATAAGTCTTGTCCACCACAGATGAGCCTGAATAATTACTTCAGGTTTCCTCTTCAAGGAATTATTGCAATTTCTCTCGGCTGTATGGCAATTTCTATTCGCCACACTTCGAGACTCAACAAAAATGGTGTAATTTTCATCTGAACGATTTCGTCTCCATGTATTGAATTTCGTCTGTTTGTCATGGTAGGCGCATGTACATGTATCATCAAACAAAGGCTGGTCATTTGTCCTAAATTTGATGACCTTTTTAGGGACATTTCTTATTAAAATAGCCATCAGCATTTCATTTAACTTCTTCTTGGGATCAGGATCTAATGTAGCATCTGAAATATCAAATGCCTGACAAGCCTCAACAATGCTATCCCATTTGGCTCTGGATTTCAGGCAGACCGTTTTTCCAATGGTGTCCTTAGGAATATACTGATTGACAGACATGTCCATCTCAATGGCGCAACGATCAGAAGTGCTTAAATATTCACAGACCTTGGACTTTTCAATCGCTGGAACGTTTGTGAATATTAGGTGTAATCTATTACATGAAAGTGTGTGGGTTCCTCAGTTAGCTGGACAAAATCGGAGGATACACAGTACTCAAGAGCAGACTGGCCATGTTAATCTGTGGAATTTGAATTTAAGCAGATAAATAATAAGGTTATGAATGTAGAAGTGACCAGTGTGTTGCTTTTTCACCTGAAGCCAGGCCTGTTGGTGGGGACTGCATTCTGGCATTCTGATTTATTATTTATATATATATATATATATATATATATATATATATATATATATATATATATATATATATATATATAAGGATCTAAACCGGACAGACCTTCTAGAACAGTGGTTCTTAACCTTTGTCAGTGGCCGTACCTCTTGATATCTCAGAAAATGTTCTCACTACCCCATCCAATATAAATACAGTACAAACATATATGATAAATATACAAAAATATACAGTACCATTGCACTGGTTTATCATGTCTCGTACCCCCCGGTTTAAGGTTTTGTACCCCTTGGGGGTACAGGTACCCCAGGTTAAGAACCACTGTTCTAGAACATTCGAGACAAAAAGACGACAGGTAAGCACCTCCGCACACGTGTCGCTGATACAGCTGTATCTAAAGGTGACTTTCGTTCGGGCACTCCGTGCTGAGCTCCGCAGATCACCAGGCGTCCACCTATGCGCTGGAATGCGCTGAACACTACATTGCTACATAGTGACACGTACTTATAGTAACATATATATATATATATATATATATATATATATATATATATATATATATATATATATATATATATATATATATATATATAGTATATAATTATATGTGTGTGCATTTGTCTTTATGTATGTATTTATACAGAGTGAAAAACGAGAAAAAATCATGACCATATTCCCCCTCTAGCCAAGGATGAACACCCTGTGCAGAAAATTTCTCCAGAATCAGCCAAATCAGAACCCGACACAGGAAGCAAGTCAGAACTGAATCTCTTACCCACTTCTCATCTTTGCACATTGAAAATACCTTAGACGAAAGTAAGTGTCAAAGGGAGCAAAGATTTCATTTCAAAGGAACGTACAGATTTTTTTCCGTGAATCCCAAAGATATAATTAAAACACAAATTAGCCAGACAGGTCGCTTTAAGCAATACCCAACATTCCAGTTATTAAGTACATCTTAGTTTAACCAGACCCCTGAGCTGATTAATAGCTCTCCTAGGGCTGGCCCGAAGGATTAGATTTATTTTACGTGGCTAAGAACCAACTGGTTACCTAGCAACGGGGCCTACAGCTTATTGTGGAATCCGAACCACAGTATGACGAGAAATGAATTTCTATCACCAGAAATAAATTCTCTAATTCTTCATTGGACGGTCGGAGAGTCGAACGCTGATCCAGCAGCGTGCTAGCCCGGAGCTCTACCCATCCTTCCAATGAAGAACTATTCCAGTTATTAAAACTCCTTTTATTACACTAAAGGACCTTTCTAGAAAATATTGAAGGCGTACGTTATTTTTGTTTGACCCCAATCTTCTTAATGATCTACCTGCTCTTGGCATCATATGATGAGATTATACCATTGAGGGTGTAATTACATATCGGATGATTACTGAAGGCATCATGAAAAGTAAATAAATTGTAGGTGATCTAATTTAACCGTCACAGCTTAATTAGTATCAATTACCTCGAGGCTTAAGAAAAATAACTGATCTTAATCACAAATCGGAGACCAACTGCGACATGCTATTCAAAACATTTTTACAGCTAAGAGTAATTTTAATATCTTACCTAATCTAATTCAGGAGAGTGTTTGGTTAAACGCTTAAGAAATTTGTTACAGCTGTGTGAGTGCGTATTATCCTAAGAAAAATTAAGAGTATAAAGAACGTCATCCAATGATGATCAAATTAGTGTTATGTCGATTACTTGAAATATGTATGATTAGCTCAGAACGTTCAAAATACCTTTTCTCCATTATATTTTGCTGAAATAATGGGTATATCTGTTCTGTTGTATTAAATGAGAAGTGTATCTTTTCCATTGTGTTAAACGATGTGTATCAGTACACTTACATCGAATGATAAGTTATATAAACTGTTGCTTTAAATGATGTGTTTATCTGTGCAGTGACTTCAAATGAGGGGTGTATCTTTGCCACTGTCCTAAATGATGGGTTTTATTTTTGCCATCGTGTTAAATGACTTGTGCATCTGTGCGCTTACATTAAATGATAGGTGTGTATATGAACTGCTTCTTTACTTTAAGTGGTGGATGTACCTTTGCAGTGATACAAATTAAATTTGTGTATCTGACCAATTAAATTATGTGTACCCTTGTCCAGTGACATTAAATGATTGTTGTATCTGTGGCTGCCATACCTCACAGGCAAGATGAGGGGTCATTCCCGCAGGAGGAGAACGGCTTTAGGGCTTTATCTTGCGATTCCAATATGCCAGTGCTTGCCCGTGGTGGGTCACAGCCAGGAATCATTATTATTATTATTCAGGAGATGAACCTTGTTCATATGGAACAAGTCCACAGGGGCCATTGACTGGAAATTCAAGCTTCCAAAGAATATGGCGCTCATTAGAAAGAAGTGACAGAAGGTAATGGGAAATACAGAATACAGGGTAGAGAAGGATATGAGACTAGCAACCTCACCCTAAAAAGACCTGTTAAGAATTGGAATGTTAACGCTCTCTGGACACAGTCCCTCTTAGAATAAAAGGTGTAAGTTGATATAAGCAGTGTAACTTGGACAGTGTTAGCCTAAGATGTAGCAATGATTTGGGGTATACTGTAGACGTAAAGTAACTCAAGGCAGAGGACCGCGAAATAAAAGACTTGCGACCCTTGCCAGTTTTGGCAAATTTTGACAATTTTGGCTAAATTTGCATAATTTTGGCGAAGGACCATTGCATGTTAATGTGGTCTATGGAAGACTGAAAACCTTTTATTTGTATTGGTATTAGGTGTAACTAAAATGAATGATAGTAGGGTGAGAGAGGAGGTAAGTCAATGAATAGATGAAGTTGTGGACAAAGGAGCTTTGTGTACAAAAGACTGGGAAATGAGTTTAAGTGTCTGTAGAAGCATTGATTGGAATGTTTGAAGGGATTTTTAAGCCAACTTTCCTTCATGACAGTGAAGTGTGGATGTTGAATTAATTGAATTGAAAGAAAAGACTTAATCTCTGCATTGTATGTGATTCAAGAGAATTGACAGGATGAGAAAATTTGTGGAAATACCTAGGAATGGTAAAAGCTCAGAATGGGTAACAGATGGATCAGTGTTTTGAGATGGTTCTGTTATGTGGGAAGAGTGGAGAACGATGAGGTGGCAAGATGTGTGTATTATTCAGAAGTGTTAAGAGGTAGAGGGAGAGAAAGACCTAGAAAGAGCTGTATATATGGAGTGATAAGGGTACAAGAAAAGGACATCGTGAAGTGTTCTACACACCTGGTTCATCTGCAGTTCAATAGTTGTAGTATGAATGTGGATGTGACAGTTGTTTTTTCAGTGGAGTCGATCCCTTTTTAGGGGGAACAGGTTAATGCCTAAAAAGAAATATATAAATATATATATATATAAATATATATATATATATATATATATATATATATATATATATATATATATATATATATATATATATATATATAGATATATATATATATATATATATATATATATATATATATATATATATATATATATATATATATATATACATACACAGTATATATATATATATATATGCCAGGAACAGTGGAATAGAGGTAGCCTGAGTGTTTAATGACGGAACCTGTAGCTTAATATTTCTACTATTTTACCTGGGGAAATGCTTATCATGAGCCTGTTATAGATTCTGAATGACTGATTTATTTACTTGCCTCAATAGTTTTATAGTATCTGACTGCTGTTAATTCAGGAAATTGTAAAAAACAAAGAAAAGGGGGGGATATAACTGAGCTGAGGGCTAGACTCATAAGGCTATTGTAAGCAAACACTTTAGGTTAAGTTTAAGATTATGTATATTTACATTAAATGACCAGTCAGAATATGAAATGAACTAAACAGGCAGGAAAGGCCTGAGAGATTAATTATAACTCTGACGATGCTGATAAGGGGCGTCTTGGGCTCTATGAAGGGAAGGCACAATCAAGGAAGAATTCCACGGCTAAGGATCCCTCTGTAACCGGAGAGATTTACGAACTAAAGGCCAGTAAGGACACAGCAAAATAAGCATAGGACAAGGCAGTGCACGGAGGCTACCAAGGATGCCTTGAACATACGATTTTACGTAATTACTCAAACACTGGAATTTTCGTAGCACTGCTTTAACAAGGCGAGGTTAATATGGAAATACTGGCACTTAGAAATGAAAATAGGAAGTATAGTATGAGAATTAAAACAGTGTGACTGAATGAAAAGAACCTTTGCAACAGATCACTTTACCTTATAGAAGAGGTGGCTTCAGCGTGGGTAGTGGCGATGGAGGAGGCTAAAGGGCTTCACTGGTAAGAATGCTAAGGGCCCCCTACAAGATAGGACCACGTGGTAGGGGCATGGCACTCTGAAGGAGGCGGGAATGCAAAGTGAGGATGGTGTCTCGCTCGCGTCCAGATATATCTCTAACTTCTCGTTCCTTTGGTCAGGCCTTTTAAGACATCGGGTCAGGGATTATGATGCTTTCCCTCATGCGGGTGGGATTAGTGTCATCCATCTATGCGCTCGTATCGTTTGAATCCATTCCAGGTGTTCCTACAGGACCCGCACCTCTCTGTTAATTTTGGTTTATTCTGCCTCTGGCCAGAAATTGATCTCCTCCCGGCCTCGTGTTCTGAGAAACGAAGGGCTTCCCAGAGTCACTTGTTCAAAGAGAGAAAGTGGGAGAGATATACAGAGTGCAGTTAACGGATTTAAGGAGGGGCCAGTATTCCTTTCCCCCTTCCTTGTCAGGCAGTGCTAAGCATTGCACTGTATTTTCATTTCTCATCTTTAAATTTAGCGTTTGGTAGCGTGGATGCTTGGGAAGATGAAGTAATATTTAAAGACTCAAGTATTTGAAGTTTTTGTTGGTTCTGTGCTTGGCCAGTAACTTTAAAATCTTCGTAATTTATGAAAGTTTTGCACTTAGTGGCATGATCTCTTCTACTAGATAGCCCTAGATTGGACAGTCGACATCCAGTTCTATAACTCACACCCTTAAGAGAGTCGGCTCTGACCCTGAGAAGCCGCCTGGTAGATCCGACGTATGTTCCCAGTTACATCTGGGACAAGCATGCTCATAAACAACACCAAACGACGTCAAAGGGCAAAGTCGATCTTTAAACCTGAAGAGCGAGCCGATTGTTTTTGGATTTTTGGGATGAGTTTGATGTCAATGGCCCCAAAGTACTTCTGAATTATCCTAATGAAAACTGTTGATTTTTTCTTCTACTTTGAAAATTGTTTGGTAATTTGGCAATCCTATTTCTTAAAATTTAGTGCTATCATTGTATCCGGACTTGCTTAGAATTACAGTTCTTTTTGCCCCTCGAATTTCTTCTCCATAGAATAAAAAATCTTAACTTGTGCCACAACCTGAGCAGACTTCAAAATATGTTGATGTTGTGGTCTCATGGTGCTTTTTTCAAACTCAAAACCCACTGGGCTCCTTTTTTTATCTTTTTAGGAAGAATGACCTTGAAACCCTTAAAATCTTAGTCAAACGAGACTGTTTGATGATTACTTGGCCTGATAAGGAGAGGGGAACTGTAATTCTAGACAAGTCTGAATACAGAAACAAAATGACTATGATTCTTAATGATAGCAATAAATTTCAAGAAATAGGATTGCCAAATTACCAAACAATTTTTCAAGCCAAAGAAAAAATCAGTAGCTTTCTCTGAACACTAAAAAATGAGAAAATCATCTTTCTACTGGCTCCTCCGTTGGCATTCTGCATGGCCTTCCCAAAATTCACAGAACCAATGTTTCCCTTCGCCCTATCCTACATTCGTACAAAATGGCAGCAGAGATGGACTTCCCCCATTTTATCCACAAAGAGGAAGTACGGAAACATTAGAAAAGTATCGATTTTTGGAGTTCAGGTTTTAATCGTAACAGAAGATTTGAGATCACCCTAACACGGCTTAGGATTGGCCATACCCGCTTAACTCATAGCTATATTTTAGAGGGAGCCGGTGCCCCAGTTCGTGCTCACTGTGGTGGTCAGCTATCCGTTGAGCACATGCTGGTGCACTTTCCTAAATTTAATCGTCTTAGGGCAAAGTACTTACTAACCGGGAAGATATTTTAGAAATTTTAAATGATGGCGTTGGGGTAGATAATCTTATGAGTTATCTGAAAGAATCTGGTTATTTTAATGAGATATGATTTCAGTATATTTAATAAAGATTTTAGTCATATTTATTCTTATACTAAGTATATATTTTGAATATAAAAGTTTAATATATACTTATTTTTTGTTTGTTCGATCTAATATCACTCTTCATTTTTTACGTTCATATTTTAACGCTGAATTTTACTAGTATATCATCATTCACCTGTTCATTATCAATAATATATTTCACCTTCATTACGACGCTGAATAATCCTGATGGGTTCCGGCATTTGGTCTTCAAGATTTAAATTTCATAATCAGTCAATCAGTCCAGCGTATTCCTATACCCCTTGACTATATATATATATATATATATATATATATATATATATATATATATATATATATATATATATATATATATATATATATATATATATATATATATATATATATATATATATATATATAATATATATATATATATATATATATATATATATATATATATACATATACTATATATATATGTATATGTATATACATACATACATATATATATATATATATATATATATATATATATATATACATATATATATATATATATATATATATATATATATATAATACATGTATGTATGTATATATATATATATATATTATATTGTTACAGGTTATGAAGGAGGGACCACATATTCTAATTTGAAGTAATAATTTTAGTCTTACAAGAAAACCCCTCGTAGGCCCACAAAACTAATAAAATGCAAGAGTAAGTAATAATTAGAAGGTCGCCAAGTGAAATGGATTTCTTAACTGCAATTTATTATTTACTGTCACAACATGGAAGAAAATGCCAAGGAAAACTGGACACTTTCACTAAATTAATCAACTGGGAATTTACACAACAGCAAGGATTGATTGAACTGGATAGCGCATCACAATTACAAATAATGGCCATTTGCAAATGGTCCCTTAAGCCAGTTAGGCAAGAATTCCTGTCAGACCTGGTAGGGGCGGTTTCTTCAGGCAGTCAGGAACACAGAGTCACAGCTACATAGGTAACTGCACTGGTAATACCCCTGGAAATGAGACAATTCGAGGTGAGACTAATACTGAGGTTTCACTCTGTCTATAATTGAATAAATATAAGAATTGGAGGGAAATCCTTTACTCTACTTATTTATTAGCAAGGGACAAGAATTACATTAAGCACTGTCAAGTAATTACACACTTGGATAGTAGACTTACTGTTTAAGTTAAAGAGACAAGAAGTTGCTGAAGCGATAGAATTTGCAAGAGAGATGATAAATGAGTCAAAGAAAAAGACACTGGCCATCCAGTTTCCCTTCCAGGGCACGTATCTTCGTTGCCTCCTGTTATTTCTTGCACACACACCCTTATGTCAGTGTGACCCAAATTATTGGCTTTGTCCAGGAATGGCACTATCAATCCAGTGTGGGAAATTGTGAGTCCCACAGTCACCCCAGCTCGGGGTTATACTGGCAGAGGTCACCCCTGCTGAGTATTGACTGGACTAGTCTGAATTGAACTGAACTGAAGATGGTGGCGACCTTGGCCTTGTAAGGTCTCGATTGCTGCTGGAGGCATTGCTTTGGGCTGCAAGGTTTACTCATACCTGGGAATTACAAGATGGAAAAACTCAGCGGGAGATTAATTGAATCTGGGGTTAAAACAGGAAACAGCTACCTACCTCCAACTGTGTTCTCTTGGGACACATAAAGCCCATCACTTGAAGAGGGTGAGACTTTTAATTGCTAAAACTCTCCTCTCGCTCATAGGCTTGTGGGTCTGCCTGTCCCCCTACTCGTTGGAAATTTCCCCATAAGGTTCTTAAGAGTTAGCAATCCGGTGGCAATAACCATAAATACATGTAGTATGTATATATATATATATATATATATATATATATATATATATATATATATATATATATATATATATATATATATATGTATATATATATATATATACTAGCTGACCAACCTGGCACTACCCAGGAAAACTCTGAAATACCCAGAACAATTTTCCTGCATCTCCTTTAAATTGTTTTATTGTCTAAAGTATTTATATATATATATATATAATATATATATATATATATAGCTACAAACGTCCTTTAATATCCAATTTCTTTGTTTCATTTAATAAATTTTCATATATGTTATTCAAGAGGAACAGCATCAGTTGATAATAAGTTCACCTGTCCCTGAAAGTCCCTTGAAATTGACGGACGAGGAATCAGGACTGAAGCTGAAAAAAAAAACACTAACCTCATTCGGGAGCTTTGAGGTATCTTGAATAACCTCTCTCTCCATCTCTCTCCCACCTCGTCGAACTCAGGTGTTTTGCGTTTCCTAAGTCGATATCCACCCCACCTCTGCCATGTTGATTGTGGAGATGCGTTGCCTGCATAAGCCCCTATGACTGTTTAATTAATGACCGTGATTGATAACAATCAAAAGTACAAAGGCCCTAATACCCAATTCACTCTACCTCGGAGTAATATATTTTCATATATGTTCTTTCTCTTTTTAGTTGATAATAAGTCCCCAACACCGTCCCGTGGGATCGAACCAGCATCCTTTAGGCGACATATTCAGGATCACATAGTGACACACTAACCAACTAGAGGTAAGTGAAACCATCTCCCATCAACCCACCCGTCGAACTCAGGTGTTTTGCGTTTGTAATCGATATCCACCCACCTAAAATGATTGTTTAGTGCGTTTATATTAGAATGATGACTATTTATTTCATCGTGATTCATTACAAAATCAGTAAATAACAAACGCCTTTAATACATTCAATCAACCAAATGTAATATTATTTTCATATATGTTTCATCACCAAAGGTTTTTAGTTGATATTTACTGAGTTTATGGATCGAACCAGCGACATGCGAGGAATCAGTAATTTTTACAGTGACACACTAACCATGTGGGAGAGGTATAAGAATACCATCTCCCATTTTCCCACCCGTCGAACTTTCCAGGTGTTTTCGTTTGGAATCTAACAGATATCCAGACCTCTGCCATGTTGACCATTCTAGTGCGTTTGTCCACCAAACAACTCAAATTGACTATTTATCACATCACCGTGATTCATATACAATTGTATAATAAATTTAAGACTTTAATAACAATTCACTTTATAGAATAGTAATATATTTTAAAAATATATGTTAGGTTTACAATTTTAGTTGATAATAAGTCCACGATTCCTATAGTTTTATGCCTTGCAGGTTATGGACGTTGATTTTATCAGGACTAAACAATTATATTAATAATTATCACAAAAGGTATAAGTCAAAATCTCCCATCAACCCACCCGATCAAAACTTGGTGTTTTGCGTTTGGAGGCGATATTTTATTGCCATGTTTACCGTCATGGTGCGTTTGACACTGACTGGAAGAAATAGGTGACTATTTATGAAACATCACCGTGATTCAACCAATAAAGCTGACGGAAAAGGTGATGGATACAATTAAAATGAAAATATATTTTCATATATGTTTGAAGTCTGTGGAGTTGATAGGGTAGGTATTTAAAGTTATAACCTTCTTGGGGTCGACTAGGTTAGTTTGTCGGGGTAGTCCTGATTCGGATTTCTATGGTGATCCACGGGAAATATGCAAACATTCCTTTTATATAAAAGATTATATATATAATATATATATGAATATATATATATATATATATATATATATATATATATATATATATATATATATATATACAATCGGTGAATCCTTAAATGCAGACAATATTAATGTGAAATAAGCTGTAAATGTGTTGGAACAGAATCAACATTGGTATCCAATTTCTTTGTATGGTTCCAAAAGATTCATTTTCTACTGAAAGACTCAGTTGATGAAAACATATCATTAAGATATCTCTCAGTTTTAGGACTTATTGAGTTTATTTTTTCCACTGACTAAACCAGTTTTATAAATGGATTTTCTTTTTCCTGTGGGCGGGCGCCTTATTATCAAAACGTACTTGTTTCTGTAACATAAACAAATGTGTTTTTTTTCCAGGTAATTTTGAATTGATATTTGGGACGTTTGTAGCTTTCTGATTGTATATGAATCACGGTGATGTGATAAAAGTAATATGGCTAAAGAACAGACAAACGACAAACACGGTCAAGATGGCAGAGGTGGGGTGGATATCGTCTCCAAACGCAAAACACCTGGAGTTCTTTGTTGAAGTTGATGGGAGATGGTATTCACTTATACCTCTTTGTGGCCGACTGGTTAGTTGTCACTGTAGTCCTGATTCTCGTCCGTCGTGGTTTGAGTAAGACGGGACGGTGGACTTATTATCAACTAAAATTCCCTTTTAACATATATGAAAATATATTACTTCCGGTAGAGTGACCAGATATTAAAGGACGTTGTAGCTTTCGATTGTAAGTGAATTGAGGTGATGTGATAAATAGTCATATTACGGCACAAAGACAAACGCACTACACGTCAAATGGCAGAGGTGGTGGATATCGTCTCCAAACGCAAAAACACCTGGAGTTCGACTGGGTTGATGGGAGATGGTATTCTTAGCCCTCTTGTGGCCGACTGCCAACTAGTGTGTCACTGTAGTCCTGATTCCTCGTCCGTCGCTGGTTGATCCCACGGGACGGTGGATTTATTATCAACTAAATTCCTTGGTACATATATATGAAAATATATTACTTCCGAGGTAAGTGAATTGGATATTAAAGGACGTTTGTTTTCTGATTGTATATGAATCACGGTGATGTGATAAATAGTCATAATATGGCTACGTGCGACAAACGCACTACACGGTCAACATGGCAGAGGTGGGTGGATATCGTCTCCAAACGCAAAACACCTGAGTTCGACGGGTGGGTTGATGGGAGATGGTATTCACTATATACCTCTCTTGTGGGTGACTGGTTAGTGTGTCACTGTAGTCCTGATTCCTCGTCCGTCGCTGGTTCGATCCCATTTGGACGGTGGACTTACTATCAACTAAAAATTCCCCTTGCAGCAACATATATGAAAATATATTACTTCCGAGGTAGAGTGAATTGGATATTAAAGGACGTTTGTAGTTTCTGATTGTATATGAATCACGGTGATGTGATAAATAGTCATAATATGGCTACGTGCGACAAAACGCACTACACGGTCAACATGGCAGAGGTGGGTGGATATCGTCTCCAAACGCAAAACACCTGAGTTCGGCGGGTGGGTTGATGGGAGATGGTATTCACTTTATACCTCTCTTGTGGCCGACTGGTTAGTGTGTCACTGTAGTCCTGATTCCTCGTCCGTCGCTGGTTCGATCCCACGGGACGGTGGACTTATTATCAACTAAAAATTCCCCTTGGTAACATATATGAAAATATATTACTCCCGAGGTAGAGTGAATTGGATATTAAAGGACGTTTGTAGCTTTCTGATTGTATATGAATCACGGTGATGTGATAAATAGTCATAATATGGCTACGTCGACAAACGCACTACGGTCAACATGGCAGAGGTGGGTGGATATCGTCTCCAAACGCAAAACACCTGAGTTCGACGGGTGGGTTGATGGGAGATGGTATTCACTTATACCTCTCTTGTGGCCGACTGGTTAGTGTGTCACTGTAGTCCTGATTCCTCGTCCGTCGCTGGTTCGATCCCCGGGACGGTGGACTTATTATCAACTAAAAATTCCCCTTCGGTAACATATATGAAAATATATTACTTCCGAGGTAAGTGAATTGGATATTAAAGGACATTTGTAGCTTTCTGATTGTATATGAATCACGGTGATGTGATAAATAGTCATAATATGGAACGAACGCGACAAACGCACTACACGGTCAACATGGCAGAGGTGGGTGGATATCGTCTCCAAACGCAAAACACCTGAGTTCGACGGGTGGGTTGATGGGAGATGGTATTCACTTATACTCTCTTGTGGCCGACTGGTTAGTGTGTCACTGTAGTCCTGATTCTCGTCCGTCGCTGGTTCGATCCACGGGACGGTGGACTTATTATCAACTAAAAATTCCCCTTCGGTAACATATATGAAAATATATTACTTCCGAGGTAGAGTGAATTGGATATTAAAGGACGTTTGTAGCTTTCTGATTGTATATGAATCACGGTGATGTGATAAATAGTCATAATGGCTACGTGCGACAAACGCACTACACGGTCAACATGGCAGAGGTGGGTGGATATCGTCTCCAAAGCGCAAAACACCTGAGTTCGACGGGTGGGTTGATGGGAGATGGTATTCACTTATACCTCTCTTGTGGCCGACTGGTTAGTGTGTCACTGTAGTCCTGATTCCTCGTCCGTCGCTGGTTCGATCCCACGGGACGGTGGACTTATTATCAACTAAAAATTCCCCTTGGTAACATATATGAAAATATATTACTTCCGAGGTAAGTGAATTGGATATTAAAGGACGTTTGTAGCTTTCTGATTGTATATGAATCACGGTGATGTGATAAATAGTCATATATATATATATATATATATATATATATATATATATATATATATATATATATATATATATATATATATATATTTATTTATTTATTTATATATTCTTTGTTTCATTTGACCAAACCTAATACTGTAAAGTATTCAAGAGCAAACAACATCAACACTTAATTCACCTGATGTACCGAAAGTCCCTTGAAATTGATGAAAGGTAACCATCACTGTCTGAAGCTGCAGGAAAAATAAATATAACTCATTCGGAGCTTTGAATATCTTGTCTGCTTAACTCTCTCTCTCTCTCTCTCTCTCTCTCTCTCTCTCTCTCTCTCTCTCTCTCTCTCTCTCTCTCTCCCCGTTGTTCCTTTGCCTTTCCTAAGTCTAAATTGAAAGAGATATCTCTCTCACTCTCAAGTTGTGGAGATGATGCCTTCATAAGCCCCTCATCATTGTTTAATTAATGATAGATTGATAACAAACAACAGTAAGGCCTAATACCCCCTCTCCTCTCTCTCTCTCTCTTCCTCTCCCTGTCTTTCTCTCTCTCACTTTCTCACTCTCTCCCAACACACCCACTCACTACCATAGAATTCAGCATCCTTAGGCCACATATTCACCATCACATAGTGACACCTGGCAACTACAACAACCCATCAATTCGTACCTGTTACTCATGTAATCATTATACAGTAAAATGATTGTTTATGGTTATATATTAGAATGATGTATATTTATTTCTATCTTTTATTCAAAACAGTAAATAACCAATTGCCTTACATTTCTCAACAAATGGAATGATTTTGTTTGATACATTATTACTTCATCACCAAAGGTACGAATTTACTGAGTTTATGGATGCCGTAGGGACATGCATAATAGTAATTTTTTTCTACCGATCTACGCATGTGGGGAGGGGGAAAGAATTTCATACGTCTCGTCTTTTCTCTCTCTCTCTCTTTCCTTTTCAGTCAGATCAGAATCTAACAGTATGACAGACATGTCAGCAGGTGTAACCATTCTCGGCACCCTTTCCACCAAACAACTCAAATTGGCAACGTTGTTATGCCAAGTCTGTTAAAAAATATTGTATAATAAATTTAAGATTTTGTAACAATACATTTATAGAATAATACAATTTATATTTATTTAAAAATAATAATGGTTAGGTTTACAATGGTAGTGATATATGTCAACGATTCCTATAGTTTTATGCCTTGCAGGTTATGAACGTTGATTTTATCAAGGTAATAAACAATTATATTAATAATTATCATAAATTATGATCAAAATTCACATAAATTCTGATCAAAAATTGATGTTGTAAGGTATTTGGATTTATTGCTGTAGGTTAATCATACGTCTGACAGTGACTGGAAGAAAAGGTGGAGCGTTAGGTGAAAAATGAGAATTAACCCATAAAGCAGTGACGGAAAAGGTGATGGAACTGGTAAAAATGAAAATATATTTCTTCTGTCTGTGTTTGATGTCTGTTACGCGGGTAGGGGTAGGATTTTAAGTTATAACCTTCCTGGGGTCACATAGAGGCCTTGTGCCAAATTTTGTCTGGGTCTGTCAAGCAGTTCGGATTTCTATAGCGTCCAACCAAATATGCAAACATTCCCTTTTATATAATAGATTATATATATATATATATATATATATATATATATATATATATATATATATATATACAAAGACAGAATCCTTAAATGCAGACAATATTAATTGTGAAATAAGCTGTAAATGTGTTGGAACAGAATACATTGGTATCCAATTTCTTGTATGGTTCCGTAAAAAGATTCTTTCTACTGAACGACTCAGAGAAGAAAACATATCATTAAGATATCTCCAGTTTTAGGACTTATTGAGTTTATTTTTCCAATTGACTAAACCAGTTTTATAAATGATTTTCTTTTTCCTGTGGGCGGGCGCCTTATGCAAAACGTACTTGTTTCTGTCTCAGTAAACAAATGTGTTTTTTTTTTTTTTTTACCAAAAGTCAAATCCCCCTCTCTCTCTCTCTCTCTCTCTCTCTCTCTCTCTCTCTCTCTCTCTCTCTCTCTCTCTCTCAGTGTGTCCTTGTACGTATGTACCTATATATGTTTATCCATATATATATACTATATATATATATATATATATATATATATATATATATATATATATATATATATATATATATATATATATATATTTTTTTAACTGCCAAAACCAAACTGGGCAGTTTCAGAGTAACGCAGCAAACAAACATAATTACAGAGGAAAGGAAACAATGACTCAGTGAAGTGTTCAAAGACAGTCAGTCAAGAGAAAGGAAATTATTCATATATTAATGTGTCATCTTAAAATGTTAAGTACATTTTGAAAAGTTCATTTTAATATATTATTCATTTAAATGCTGATATATTCGACTGTCTAAACTGTATAAAAATGGAAGGGGTAGATATCTGTAAGCCGGGTTCACCCATTCAGAAGTTTTAGCAATTCAATTAGATGAAAATCAGGTATAGGCTTTTAGGTGGGGGGGACCTCCTCTTTGAAGACCTTTCGCCCAATCCGCACCCCTTCCTTCTCCAACACCCCCTTCTATCTTCATTTCCTTCAATCCTTCTCTCTGTTCCCTTACCTCCAGTCTAATATTCCTTTCAGCTTTTCAGGGGAATCATTCTGAGTTCTTAATTTATTTTAAAAAGCTGCAATGGGGCTTCAAGGCTTCTTAGTTGTGAGCTTTAATCAGTGCCACGTGTAAGTTTCCTGATGACAGAAGAAAATAATTTTTATTTAGCACTGCCAAAGCGAGAAAGAAATTTGACATTTAAACTTACAATGCATTTACCATCATTTAAAGCTGCCAGTAATTAATATCTGTGTTCCACTGTATGACTCTCTCTCTCTCTCTCTCTCTCTCTCTCTCTCTCTCTCTCTCTCTCTCTCTCTCTCTCTCTCTCATATAAGTGTGAGCCACAGCTTATACTAAGAATTCTTTAAGTAAAGAGAAACTAATATCGCATCTTATATGTTGCCAAACATTAATTCTTTCCGATTCCTCTCTATCTTTTTTTTTTTAATCTTCCATTTTACATTGGAATTATTATTCAAGGATTAAAAACCTACGTTAAATAAACGAAAGACACTGGTCACATTTTTAGAAATTCTAGTGCCCACATAAGAACGTCAAGGGTTGGCATACTAAAAGGCAAAATTGAAAATCATGTTAGAAAAAATTAACTTGCTACCAGTTACTTAATTCAGTTTTTTCTGGGCATATTTACCATAGCGTACAATAGTGTACACAATTAATCTTTAGAATAATATTCTGCCTGGTAGTGAATACCTTTGTTATGTTATGGTGTCATTTTCACGGGTGTTACCGTTCTCTTCGTTAGTACCGTCGTCAGACGTTTGCAGACATTGACTGTGTGTTACCCACAAATTCCTTTAAGAATTCTTGGCGTCCTCACCAACCATCGCCATAAGGTCATCTAATAAAGAACACTTGTCTAAAGCATTTACTACTGTGACGGGGTAAACCAACTTTCAACATTGCTGTCAGACTTTCAGCCAAACTATTCTGATTTTAATTTGAATTGCTATTTATGCGTTTGGTGTTCGGAAGCGCCGGCCGCCTCAAAAACGAATTTGACGCGTAAAGCATTTCACGTTTTGGAAAATTCGGCGCTATAACATTTGTATTGTCAGTGCTGCTGGGATGGGATTATCAGGCACTAACAGATTTTTGTGCTTTTATCCTAAACCTTCGTCACTGATTATTCTGGCATTAATATCTACAGTGCATGTATGGGTACAGCTTGTAAAATATGAGGATCTAAATTGAATGAAAATTCTTAGATTTTTTTTATTTAAACTCTTAACACCTGGCCACTTTCATTTCAGCATTAACTTGCAAGTGAATTCCTGGATAATGTGTCAAAAATTACTTTTCATTGTGAACATCGGACACCGTTTCAAGAAACTATTAACAACGAATGTGAAGCTGAGGCGCACTTTTGGTCGCCTTTTGAACTTCGGCACATTTACTTGATCATTTCCATATTATCATCACGCCGCTTCTATTGATTTAACGGATAATTTAGTTTAATTATATTGTATGTCACAGATGAGTGTGAAAATTACTTAGAAGTAATATTAAAGCCTTGAAGTGGGAATACAGATGGCACCTTTCCCTTACATCTGCCTACTGATTGACTACCAAATCATGCCCCAAACAAGAGGGTTAGGTCGCTGCCAACCTGTGCCAAGGCTGACCAATCCATCACCCAGATCTCTTCTGCCCAAAAGTTATTCACCTCTCGCTCCCCAGTTACAATCGCTTGCTGCCAGTCCCGGGGTCTCAAATCTAAGGTAGAATTTTCGTGAAAGATTCCTCACAACATGGTACGTAATCCTGCTAACAAACAGACGGACATACTTAGAGCATAATTTCCTTTTAGAAGGTAACATAAAAATTACTCTCTAAAATTCCTTCAGCAGCTGCAGGCGTTGGAACAGAACTGACTCAATCTTTGGCAGTAAGATGTCAACGGAATTATAAACGATGACGCGTTTAGAAGTAAAATGGCGACTGATTGGCGGTTACATTTTCTGTTAACTGTGAAAACGAGCAAAGATCCCGCGCGAAGGTGTAATCCCCGAAGAACGATAACGCTTTGCAAGTCAAAAGTTATGAAAGCGGTCGCCATGGGAGTCCTCTGGTAGTACAGCAACTTTAGAAATCGATTGTGATGGAATCATGAGCACAGCCGAGCAGTATTGCAGAGCTTCGTTCATATATTACTGGAGTCAAAAAGACAACGGAATAAAAAGCACTATCCATAAATGACACTAAAAGAAAGCGCCTGACAGAGAGAGTTCATATCATCTCAAAGGGTTTGTTTCTCTGATTAATTCCAGGAATTTCCCAACTCCAAAGGCCATTCCGACCTTACCGAGCGACATTTCTGAGTGCAGCTCCTTTCAAAAACGCCACAAATAGAATTTTATAACACTGGAGGTTAGATATTTTCTATTATTATTTATGAAAAGTCTCTTCCTAAACCGTAAATATGTTTGTTAAAGATTTAATTTTTATTATTATTACGACTGAAAATATCCAGCACTTTCCTTCTTCGCTTTCGTGGTATGTTTGATTTTGAAGAGATCAGGTTGATATTGCGTAGTTCCAATCTTCCTAATGTTGCTATTGTGAGGACGAGAGGCTGTGCTGCCGAGGCTGGAATTACAAATCAGGTAATTACAAAAATGGTTACATCGTAAAAGCTGATGTAAATAGATATCTCTGCTTTAGAGTTTAATCTTTCACAAGTCAGTTACCACAAGGTTTTGAGGAAAAATACTATTAGTTTCTTATTAAAAAAAAATTCACAATGAAGCATGTCATCTTTTTAATAGAATGTCTGACAGAGCATTTAGAAAGTATAAAAATCATAATATAAAAGCTTAAAGTCAGTATCAAAAATCCTGTAGTGATCGCTTCTGTACGTATTATTCCTGATGAACATTTAGGTAATACCTCACAATGATTGCTGGGGAGATATATTACGGTGATGGGAAATTAGGAATTAGTTGGCAATCTCGCTTCGGTTTGCATTTGATACAAATGTTCGATGATTATTGTGTTTTTGACAATGCACTGTTAAGAAAAATTAATGAATTATTATTATTTGGGATTAGCAGATATCAGTGACAACATTCATAATACTAATGGAGTTGACCCAAGAACTGCGCAGAATTTGTAACCGTCCACACACAGAGTAAGTGTGGTGTTAACAGTGTTTCATATATTTGCCTCTCAGGTAATTTCAGTTGCCCAGATGCAATGAGTGTTTATAAGTAAAGCAAAGAAAACGTCCGTGATGATGTCTCGGCCCCAGAGAGATTACCCTGATTCATACATCACTCATTTCTCTTCTTCTGTCCATTGGCCAACTTCATATTTACGATTTATTGTAAAGGTCCAGCCAAGACGGCAATCCCAGACACCTTCTGGAAAGAACCGCTGGCCAAAGAAGTTCCCTTTGCGAGTAATCGAATAACGCTCCTGTGGCTATCTCGAATCTGCCGTGATAGACATTCTGGCCATACAGTATGACCACCCACATTAAATGTGTCATGTAAACGGTGCTACATGTTAGGAACTGTCTTGCGCTTTGTAGCGCGTTTGCATTCAAATAAAAAAGTTAAGTATACTTTAGTTTGACCAGACCACCACTGAGCTGATTAACAGCTCTCCTAGGGCTGGCCTGAAGGATTAGACTTATTTTACGTGGCTAAGAACCAATTGGTTACCTAGCAACGGGACCTACAGCTTATTGTGGAATCCGAACCACATTATAGCGAGAAATGAATTTCTATCACCAGAAATAAATTCCTCTAATTCTTCATTGGCCGGCCGGAGACTCGAACTTGCATTCAAATACTTGATATGTCCGGTATACCATTACTTTAATTGTTTACTCCTGACAGCCTGAAAATGAAGCCGAAAATTTCTCTTATACGCAGAATTGTAACATAATAAAGAGGATCTTTACTCAGGTGATTATCGGTTGGCCTTACGTCTCGAATTGTATCCATACCCCAAAGTGTGTTTCTGCTATATGCTTTTTCAGTGTTAATAGTTCATTTAGCAGTAGAGGTAAACAAATGGATATACAGTAAATGTCTAGAGAGTTTCACACCTAGGCCTATTTTACTGCTGTCATTATATGGCGTTATATGGCCCATGGCAAAAATAATGAAAATGTGGTTAAATAAGGCCAATGTTGACCATGCATCACACCCCTTGTAAATTTAACGCCAAAGTAACGAAAGTCTTAACTTTCTGGTGCCCCCCCCCCTCAAGGGGAGCACAGGATTTTAAATAATGTGAAGCTCTGTTCGTGTATAATTATGTCGCAAACAACTTCGCGCACACCAACGCAGATAGCACGTGCAGTATACTGATTATCATAATTAATGCTTTCCTGCCTAAATATACCTACTGGGCATGACGCGTTTAGGCGCATCAGTTATACACAGGGAAAACAAACACATCCAGCGACGTTAGTTGGCGGAGCGTCGTGGTAATGCTGTCAGCCGGTCTTTCAGCCTCTGCGGATCATACCTGCAGTGTCCTCAGGATCATTGCTGCATTAGGAGTTCCATTAACGAATTTTATATATATATTTTATTATGACAAAGTCCAAATGTATCTCTCTCTCTCTCTCTCTCTCTCTCTCTCTCTCTCTCTCTCTCTCTCTCTTATATATAGTTATTAGTCTTGCAAAAGCCGGATATGAATTGTATGTCTTTATTTTGAAATGTATTGAATTGCTATTGATATCACGAGATATTTTCCCCCACTGATGTTCGAAATGTTCTGCAGGCAAAGTCGTTGTACACACACACACACATACATACGTACATACATAAATACATACATACATATATATATATATATATATATATATATATATATATATATATATATATATATATATATGGCGCATGTATATACATATATGACTTCTGTAACTGGAAAAACAACGTGGTATAATATATAAACAGTTTTTGAGAACGAATGCAGTGAAACACTGGAGTACGAGATATTTTGCCCTCTACAGTTCGCTTTAAAATGCCTTATAGTAGAACGCAAAAGGTCTTGCACGCTGTCTTTTTCGCTTTCCTCGAAATATTTATATATATATATATATATATATATATATATATATATATATATATATATATATATATATATATATATCAATCTCAGGATGAAGAGGTAAAGGTATGTCTCTCGTATGTACAGGTTTATTTGCCGACGTTTCACATCTCTTGACGGATCTTCAAGGCTGGAGAAATTAATTGAAAGAGAGAAGCTTAAACGATCGTCAGAATCAGAAGCCACAAAGAAACGCCCACGTCGCCCCGTGAGTGGTGATGTAAAGGAACAAACTGTCCCTGAAACTGGCAAAATTGGCATTGCTAACATGTATACATTGTGTTGGGAGGATGATGTTATGCGATCAGCTCTATACTGGCTACATTACAAGAGAGACAAAGGCTTTAATTTCATCCTAGTAACGACTGAATTTACTGCATATCTGTGAAAGATGGGTAAAATGACAGGGGAAAATAGAAATCTATATAGAAATAAGGAGGTATTATTCACAAGGTGATCTGAACCCCACTGGAGCGGGAAAAAGCAAGGGTACACGTACTTGAAAAACGGAAGGGAAAATAACAGAAATGAATCACATCTAAAATAACGAGAAAAGCGATTGTGAAATAAAGGTGTGCGAGGTCATACCATACACGGTTACAAAGGCTTGACCACCCCATAATGGAGTTCTCCACAGGCATTTGTAGCTCATGCGTCACATGACATCTCTTGTTACATAAATTGTTAAAGGCAGTGAATACGTTATGCAATAAGTTGCCATTATTCAGTGTGAGACACATCCAGTTAAATATTTCATGAGTATTTTTACTTAGTAGAATATCAAGGGTTAGATGAACACTTGGTGCGAGTCCAATACTTATTTTAGTGGTTTTCCACTTCAAGTTTTTAAATGAGAAGGGAACATGTCAAAGCAATTGCTCAAGTTTCATTACTAGCAAATGTATCTGGAAAATAATCCGCAAAAATGATCGACGAAAACTTGATGAGGAATTCTGAACTAATCGCTGACGTATTATCCTTGAATAAGGCTTAATATGATTTGGAATGTGCATTCTGACCATAAGGTTTTATTAGTCTCTACGTTTTAATTAGAATTTTTCCATCAGTGGATTTCATTAGACCTTGCTAATGAGCTTTGATGATGATGCAGTATTTATTAGCAAGCAATAATCATCGATTTTTAGTTAAGCATCCAGTGACCTGCTCTGGCCTAATTCGATCACCGAGATCAGTTTTACATTTTATGATATTACGCTTTCCTGTAATCTTGGATACGCAGTTATGAACCCTGTTGTGTAATCTCTAAATGTTCTAGATTCGCATTTCGTTAAATCACAAAGGATTACCCTAACCTTTTGTCTTTTGCTCTAAAGTTTCTGCTAGTCTCAGTGAGCACATTTCTAGTAAATGACATATCTGTTTGAACATGAGTAGAGAATTTTGACACAAAATTCTTGAAGTGTTGAAAATTCGTTTCGGATTTTGGAAGAAATCTCCCGAACATAATAAAAAAAAATATCTCCGTCCATTTAGGATGAAATTAAGGCTCCCTCCTTTCAAGCGCTCCTGTTCAAAGTCATTTTGAGATGGTGCTTATTTTTTCCGCTTGGCTCGTTTAATATATGCATGATGCTGCACGGTAAGTGCATTACAAGGCGTAATTGCCATTGGGGTTGTGCTCATGATTCCATCACAATTGATTTCTGAAGCTGTTTTATAATCAACGCTCCCGTACGGTGACTGGCTGCAAACCTTTTGATATGTAAAGCATTATTGTTCTTTGGGGATTACACCCTCGTGCGGGTTTTTTGTTCGTTTTCGCAGTTAATAGAAAATGTTACTGCGTCCGTCGGTCCCCTTTTTGTTGTCTATCACAACGAAATTGACAGCGCTTATTACCAAAGGTGTTTATTATTCTTGGGGAATGTTTGTTTTGTTTAAATGTCTTCATTTGTTGGAAAAGAAAGAGTTGCATGCAATTTCCATACGGGATCTACGTTTTGTTTGTATATTTTCTGGCCATAAAACTTTTGCGCCTTTGGTTATTTCATTCATGAATTTCGTTACTTCTGCGTTCGCGACGTGACATCCTGGACCCAGGTAACACTCATCAATTCCTGTCAAAACTTTCTGTGTTTCAGTTTTGTAACCCTTACTGTATTATGGGTTTGTAAGTAAATTCTGGTCCCATATCTGTTTAATTAGTTTAATTTTTTCTGTTTTAGAAATTGATATTCCTCCAAAAATCTTACACAAAATTTACGCTCTGAGAACAAAAGTTGGACAAAAACTTCAGGAGGGCGAGCCCGACCCTGGGGCCGAAAGCAAGCAGGCGCGCGAGCGCAGTTGACCCTAGATCTCTGGCCTCTGACAGCTTGGGAAGAGGAAGAGCGTTTCGTTGCATATTATATTGCTGCTTTCACAATTTCTTTAATTTGCACAATATTGTTGTTAAGATTACTTAGACTGGCAGAAACAGCCGCTTTTTGCCTTGGCTATAGATTGCTCATTTTCTTTCAACTCTTAAACACCAGGAGGTCAGTTGACCGGCTAAAAGACACTTTAATGCAAGAATTACGTTGGAAAGAAGCTTAGTGGTGATATGTGTGTTTTCTGTACAGATTCAGTGATAAATGTGGCAAATAACATGAAACCAAAAAGTGAAGTGGTGTTCATGATAAACAGTACTTTAACACATATGTTTGCACTAATTCCATCGACAATACAAGACAACAAACTTAGCATCTTTCAATGAATAAAAAAATTAGGAAGAAACAAATTATGCTATTTATGCTATTGCATATGTTTTTTTTTATAGTCCACAGACTTTAAATCGAAAATCTTGAATTAATGCACATACGAACAACAAACTTCACATTTACAGTGCTAAATCTTCTTCATGGTAGTTTTATGACATCAAGGACTAAAGCCTCAAGGGTTTGTTGTACTGAGGCTGGGTTGGGTGATAATGTCACATGAGAAGGATACGTGACATCTTGAGTGTAATGCTGACGTTTATTTTATGGACAGCAGTCACAGACAGCAGCTCCGTAGGGATTCTTCATGAAAGTCTTTAAAAACCTACACGTCTTGTGTTATATATAATGCAAGGAAGGTCTGAGTACTGATCAGTGTGCACATACTGTTTATGCTGCCAAGATGAGCACATACTACAGCAACTGAAAAGGAAGCTGTATTGAGGACTTTGCACCTGAAAACTGAGGAAGCATACTGCTGGTTTGGGAACAGTGATGAAGGCGAGAAGGTAACTGACTTAATTCAGTGTTAACGACTTATGTCCCATATACATTCTGAGGTGGTTGCACTGTTCTGAGTAATGGGCAGGCAGCCCTCCAAGACCAGAAACAAAGAAGGAAAAGAATGAAACAATCAACAATATTTAACTTTTCGAGAAAATTAGTACTAGGCTGATAATAATTTCCATATTACAGTAAAGAATGATGGTGCAGATCTGTCACACTTTAGGGAGATGGAAGACGAGAACTTGAAAGCGCTGATGAGGGTTGTGTTAGCTCGGGCACAAAGGGCCAAAGGCTTCACGGTTCTAAGAACATATCTCTATATTAACTGCACTTGACGTTGATGTTACAATAGTCCTTAATCTTCAACTTCGAGCTGTCAGAATCTATCTTTTCAAAGGAATAACTAGAGCATTGTAATTGTCAGGAGTCCAGCGTATAAGCATTAACATGTACGTTTTCATTAACATCATAAATAATTGAATTGTATTATTTGATTGTATTCTCTCTCTCTCTCTCTCTCTCTCTCTCACAGACACACACACACAAACATAATTCATAATTTACAAATAGCTCCAGACTCGTGAGGACCTCACAGGCAACTGCGATCCAGTTGTCGGAAAATGTGGGAAGAATGCAAGTGTCGGTTCTAAGACCCGAACCGACAAAGTGAAAAAAAGCCTCGATGTTTTTTAGACACCGGAACAAGAGTCGACTGACATACGCGGCAGTCACGTAGTCTCCTTGCTACAAACCAGACGCAGAAATACCATCGGGCACATTTGCATGAGAATCTGGGAACTGAAAGTGATCCCGTCGTTAGGTCGAATGAAAATGGAGGGAAATGGATGGGGAGAGTGAAGGTCTGGAAGTTGGGGTTGGAAATAGAGAGTGAAAGATCTTATAATATATCGAGGTAGAAAGAGAAGAGAGTGAGTAAAAAATAAGAATCGGAAACCATATGACTCATTTCCATCAGACTGAAATGTTTAAACTTATGAATGGTGAACCCGTTTAGAGACACCTCCCCTCCTCTATAGATGCCATTTAAAAGGCAAAACATTTTCCGAAAATATTCCAACAAGATCAGTTACACGTGCATCCCTAAATGATTTTGATAAAAAAAAAAAAAAAAAGAGGATATCCAACAGAATGAATATCTTTTTACACTTTAACATGTGATTTCAATTTCAATTTCGTAATGAGGCAATCAGGGTATCTTTATTAGTTTTTAAAATAGCGCGAGCGAGGGAGAGAAAGCGCTCAAAACCTCGTCGGAGAGAACGAGTGTGGTGTTGATTGTGTGTGGAAAAGCACAGAGAGAGAGAGAGAGAGAGAGAGAGAGAGAGTCCCTTATTCTAAATGCACATCACACGAATCGCGGGATGGTTGCGCTCGCTCAGAAAACAAGTTCAAAAATTAGGCTTCACATCTGGTCAACTTTTAGAATCCGTTTACTGAGACAGAAATGTGCGATCCGTACTTTCTGCCTGACGCGCCCGTCCACGCAAAAATACCAAAACGTGGGAAAAATAAAAGGAGTGACTTGGATAAAAGAAAAAAAAAAAAGGAATAATGCGAGATCGAAAATAAATACTTTTAGTCTTCAAATTTGAATTTGATCTCAGTGATGCGTTTACTTAACTGATGCGTAAAATAGAAAAAAAAAAATTTAGGGAACTCGGCCAGAAATTTGATTACAAATTTATTCTATTTGGATGGCTTCGTGTTTTATTCATTTAACACAAACACATATACGAGCGCACGCATATAATTTTATATGCATATATTTAGACACGCACATATATTATATATATATGTGTGTGTATATGTATATGTATATGTATATATATATATATATATATATATATATATATATATATATATATATATATATATATATATATATATATATAGTTTTGTTCAATATCCTCTTGTTAGTGGAAGTTCGATATGAGTTATGATCTTTAACATTCTCTCTCTCTCTCTCTCTCTCTCTCTCTCTCTCTCTCTCTCTCTCTCTCTCTCTCTCTCTCTCTCTCTCTTTCTCTATATATATATATATATATATATATATATATATATATATATATATATATATATATATATATATATATATATATATATCTATATATATATATATATATATATATATATATAAGAGAGAGAGAGATAGATATATATTTATAGATATATATGTGTGTATGTATATATATACACATATGTATTATATACATATATATATATATCCTTAATATTAAGTTTTAAATATTATTTAACATCGAATTCACTATACCTTAGGAGCAATTTAAACCTAAAAGAGGATTATATGATAGTGCAACTGCTCCTCCCAGGACTCGAGCCGATGCCATATGTGCTCTATACAAAACCGGCAGTTGACCTATTCACAAATTTATTTTGACTGCAACATATACTCCGATCGAACTCAGGTTCTGTAATTTGAATCGAAATCAACCCGTCTCCACCATGAAGGCTGACTATGAGTGAGTGCTAAACCTGTTTCATTTAATTGTCCCAACACATATGAGCATAATATTATTGGTCTCCAGCAGCCACTTGTGAACAGTGACACGAAAATGTGTCGTTTTAGTGTAAAGTGAGAGCGACTTTGTCAGCAGTTTAGAATGACAGAAATGCTAAAATTCAAAATAGTTTCTGATGTGTTTTCGAGACCTGATCGTGACAGGACAGATGGATAAAGAGCAGCTCAGATAACAAGGTTCGGAAGATCCTAGCCTTAATAACGGAAGGTTATAATAATAATAATAATAATAATAATAATAATAATAATAATAATAATAATAATATCCTTAGTTTTACCAGACCACTGAGCTGATTAACAGCTTTCCTAGGGCTGGCCCGAAGGATTAGACTTATTTTACGTGGCTAAGAACCAACTGGTTACTTAGCAACGGGGCCTACAGCTTATTTTGGAATCCGAACCACATTATAGCAAGAAATGAATTTCTATCACCAGGAATAAATTCCTCTAACTCTTCATTAGCCGGCCGGAGATTCGAACTCGGGCTAGCCCACAACTCTACCGACTCACCCAACGAGTTCTCGAGCCAGCCCACAACTCTACCGACTCGCCCAACGAATAAGAAGCGCTTAGGAGACACGTATGAATATATACTGTATGTATATTTGAGTTTCCGGGACATACACGCGTGATTTTTTTTATATTCACGAACGTTAAACTATAGATAACGTTTAATATCCAGTTCACTACACCTTGGGAGTTACTTATCCCCAAGGGAAATTATGTTTGGTAACTACTTTGTCAACGGAGGATTCGAACCGTTGCCCGGTTTCGAAACAACGATAGACAGTGACTTTGACCACCAGTTTCCTGAGGCATAGTGAACTGAGTATCAAACGATATATGTGGCTCAATATTTGTGTGTATATATATACAGTATATGTATATATATATATATATATATATATATATATATATATATGTGTGTGTGTGTGTATATATATATATATATATATATATATATATATATATATATATATATATATATATATATATATATATATATATATATCTCATCATCATCACTCCAACGCCATGTACCGCAGTCGCCTCTGTGGAGGTCAACCACTCACATCTTTCATGTGCTTTCTCTTCCACAAACCTTCACTCATCTCTATCTTCCACTCTTGATTTCAACTCTTCTGGTGGCCGCAGAACCCAGCTGACAATATCACGCTCTACTTCCCTAAGGGTTGTGCCGTCATGTCTAAGCCATTTCCATCTCCCTTTCATCTTTGTCTCATATATATAGGAAACTTATGTAACTTGCATTCGGTATATCCGTATAGTAACACAAATGGTACCAGACTTATGTGTAATCTTACTTTCGTGATTACTTTCAGTCGATTGATTTCCCAGTCCCATTCAAATGCCCATTGTTTGATTGGGCTTTTTTGTCTGTTATTAAATTCCAACTCAAAAGAGCCTATACTGAATATCATTGTTCCTAAATATTTGAAAGCTTCAGCCTCTTCACTACGCCATCTAATGATATATCGTCCCTTTGAGCATGCTGTGTCCTCAGTACTTGAGTTTTAGTACCATCTCTCTAGACATATGATGTTTTCTATTAAGCAAGCTTTGTAAATGTTGTGGTGTTTTGCTCATTGAGACAGTACCATCTGCATATTCCATTTTTGACATTAGTACAATCTAAATCTTCTCTCCCATCTCAACCCATTTTTTCATTATGAAATCTATAAGAATGGCAAACAACAAAGGTGAAATAACATTCCCTTGAAACACCCCACTATTTACTGCTTTTATTCTCCAACTTACTGAGAATAAGGATAGTGAATAATTTCATTGCAACTGACACACACACACACACACACACACACACACACATATATATATATATATATATATATATATATATATATATATATATATATACACACAGTATATATGCATGTGTCCATATTCTTTTTCTTGTGTAACAGTGATAGCCCACGGTTGGTCAACTTCATGATTAAAACTTTTATCATGCAGTCGAGCGCCAGTACCTTTTACCTTTAACCCACTACATATGTATGCAGATCTGTGAGAGGCTACGTGAAGTCCCAAAGTTGGATATGAAGAGCACAATCCTTTCTTGTAACACCTGACGGATTTACTTTTATGACGGATTAGGTACGCTATAGTATATATATATATATATATATATATATATATATATATATATATATATATATATATATATATATATATATATATATATATATATATATATATATAGAATCGAGTATGGGAAGAAGGACAATTCCTTTGTTCATTACACTTTATTCAACTGACATTTCAGGATCATCTCTGTCCTATTTTCAAGCTATAAATTTTTTTAAGTTAAAAAAGACTCAGGTTCAACATGTGTTTTTTTACATAAAATAATAAAATTATAAAAGCAAACATGATGACGAGGAACAAAGTTTACCAAGCAGTAATGGAAGACGAAAACTGAGGGACACTTGGGCCCGTTTAGGTCCAACGGAAATTCTGAGTATGTAACTGGGGAAGTAGGTATTTAATAAAGAGTGATTCAAGTATCGAGAAGTGATGGTCATTTGGAGCCTTGCTTGTTATTTTAAAATCTTTGTAATTTACGTAATATTTACAATTTTTGGCGTGATCTCTTATGCATAAGAATTCGTCGTCTGATAGTTTTACACCCGTTCGGTAATTTACGCCACGATGGGAGTCTAATCTCATCTGCAACAGCCTGTGAGTGGAGCCCAGTTAAACAGAAAAATGACTCCCGAGGTCATCAAAGGGTGAAGCCTTTCTTTATGTTTAAACAAGGACCCAGTCATCATTGGGTCACCGGGTATTAATTTAATTTCAACGGCAGGTAAATACTTGTTCAATGTTTGTTTTTAGTCCTGGTAAAAGCTTTTATCATAAATTAGCGGGACATTTGCATAAAATGATAGTTTAGGAACTGATGGTATTTCAACCTTCGGGTGGAAAATATTGTTTAAAAATTTGTGAAGATGTTTGTAAAAACGCCAGGATGAAAAACAAATATTAACAAGATATTGGTGGATGTACAAAATTTCTTGATGGAAACTATTCCATTCAGATGCTAAGCTAAAGGCGCCGTGGAAGAGGGCAGAGTAAGATTTCAACTTAAAATTAAAGAAACAATGACTATAAAAATTAGAACCCAGGCCAGTAAAAGTTTTTTTCCTAAAAAACGTGGTATTAAAATTGTCATTGTATCTAGAAACTAATATGTTTAAAAAAGCGCAGTTTATTTTCACTTTCATACTCAGTCGCGAATTTTATGTTTGGATGCATACTACTGGCATATTCAAGAAATTCATCAGCACGATCTTTACTCCCAAACTGCAGGAAGGTGTCATCAACATATCTGCTGTAAAAAAAAGAGGGTAGCAATTCAAAGGACACTCGTCTAACATGCGCTCCTCCAGGAAGCACATAAAAATATTTGCACAGCAGTAACCCAATGACGATTAGATGCTCTTTTAAACAAAGCAAGGCTTCGCCCTTGGATGACCTCGGGAGTCATTTATCAGTTTAACTGGGCTTCACTCGTGGGCTGTTGAAGATGAGATTAGACTCCCATCGTGGCGTAAGCTACCGAACGAGTGTAAAACTATCAAACGCCGAATTCTCATGCGTAAGACATCACGCCAAAAACAGTAAATATAACGTAAATTACAAAGATTTTAAAATAACAAGCAAGGCTCCAAATGACCATCAGTTGTCGATACTTGAGTCACTCTTTATTAAATAGCTAGGTCCCCAGTCACAGATTCAGACCACGTCAACTCCTCCGGACTTCTTGTCTCGTGAATTTCCGTTGGACCTAAACGGGCCCTAAGTGTCCCTCAGTTTTCGCCTTCCGGTACTGCTTGGTAAACTTTGTTCCTTTTTAGCGTTTTTGCTTTTAGACTTTTATTATTTTATGCAAAAACATTTTAATCTGGGTCTGTTTTAACTTTAATTTTCAATTTTATAGCTTTAAAAACAGGACGGAGATGGTCCTGAAACATCAGCCGAATAAAGTGTAGTGAGCAAAGGAATTGTCCTTCTTCCCACACTCGATTCTGTTCATCTAGTTCAGTGGTTCTCAATTTTTTTTGAGTGATGGCACCCTAACTAATGTAATCATTACCGTGGC
>NC_089743.1:18353697-18411197 GCF_040412425.1 Macrobrachium rosenbergii | reverse complement strand
ATGCTTCTAGTTTGTACGTACCCTGTTTACATTCAGTAAGTCACCGTAGCAATTATCAAAAATAACTTTTGAATGGTACTGAATAGGCCTCGTTTCTTTGATACTTAATCTCTGTGTTTTTATTATTGTAGCACGAAAATGTGGTTGAAATGCCACGAAAGCTCTTGGTACTTCTTTCTTTCATTATTCCTGTGGCTTTAGCTGAATATATGTATGTATGTACAGTATATATATATATATATATATATATATATATATATATATATATATATATATATATATATATATATATATATATATATATATATATATATATATATATATATATATATATTTTTTTTTAAGCAGTTGTTCTTGCGACATCAGTATATTTTTTGGCAGGAATCTTCTTCACATCTCCGCAGTTTTTGCGATTCTCATGTGTCAACTTTGGTGAAGAATGCGCAGATTCCTAACTTTCATTTATCGTTTTCCGTCACACAGCTGCTTAGCCACTCTGTGGCATTTTCAAGTGACTGCTGACTTACAGACTGGATTTACAATCGTTTTGTCGCCAGGCAGAGGGAAAAGTACTTAGAACTTAGAGGTGACTGGTCGCGGGGTTTTAAAGGGTGAACCACTTTTGAGGGTCGGAACTATGGGTATAGTGTGTATTATGGAATGCAGGGTAGACGAAGGACCCCACCGAGGTCCTCTGGAAGATGTCGAGGCTTGTAACCAAAGCCAGTCTTGAACAGGACGTTGTAAAATTCCCAAAGATAAAGGGCGACTGTGGGCCGGGTTACTGCTACAGGACCATATAAATACACGAGTCCCTGGTGCCTCCCGGACACGTACCTTGTAATATACGTACGTAAAATCTTTGTGAATATGTGCACACTTATACCGTTATCATTCATGGATATTTGCATTATATACACCATCATAGGTTTTCTTATTGTTATTAGTATAATCTCTTTTAAACATTATCATTTAGTAAGTTTTGCTCAAACATGCACATATAATTTTTTTTATAGAATTATTGACACAGTTCTTATTTAAATTCTGTGAGTTCAGTATTGTAATAAAAATGTTCAGTTTTACTATGCATTCACAACTTCACCCCTTATTCCATATATGCGCTGCGCCTACAGTATAGCTTCAACCCTCAAAAGTGATTCATTCTTTTCATCCCTCGACCAGTCACCGCTAAGGTCTAAGTACTTTTCTCTCGGCATAGAAACAGAACGGCTGTAAATCAAGTTTGTAAGTCAATAGTCACTTCACAGAATGCCACAGAGTTAAGCAACAGCTGTCGTTACAGAAAACAATAAATGGAAGCAAGGTGTCTGCGTGTTCTTCACCGGTAATTGACGCATGAGGGGTCAGAAAAACTCCGAAGATATGAATTCCTGCATGAAATATGATGACTCCGCTAAAGCAATTGATTTCACACACACACACACATATATATATATATATACTCGTATGTATGTATATATATATATATATATATATATATATATATATATAATACATATAGTATATATATACACATATATATTGTTATATTGTTATAAACTCTGTTGTCCTGATAAGATAATTTATGAAAAACCTTGTTTTTCACTTTAAAGTTTGAAAAACATTTCCAGGCACTCTCTGGGCTTTCCAAAAAAAAAATTGCCCTTACTACGATAGCTTGTAAGCTAAAGAGTAAGATTTACCAGTAATATAGACAATAAAGTACACTTTATTGAGGGGGTAATTGAAAACTTGAACATAAATGCCTAGATTCATTACAATAAATTATTTGCACACGTCCCCGAATTATTGGCTGAGGACACAACACATTCACCTACAACTCCCATTCAGACTCACAGTTAACCTTTACGTAAACGATAGTTAGAGGGAAAGTGCTGAGGAGAAGGGAGAAAAAAAAACTTCTGCACTAAGTCAGCAATAAGTGGGAGATAAAAGAAAGAGGGAAAACTTTAACCTAGCTCAGCATAATATTTACAGTAATATACCATTACATAGATACGTTCCCCACACCAGACAAAAACAACGCAACAATCTCTGCACTGAAGCAGTGTATCAAACGAGTGATGGGTTTCGATGGCACTTCAACGTATTGGTCGTCCCAGGGCACTAATGCTCAACCATAGGGAATGAGTCTATTTTTGGATACAGAGAAAGCACAGAATCAGATGCTTACTCTTCTTCATGACCAAAAGGCCTCCCAATGGCCCTCTGAAGATCTCGAGTCAACGGCTGTTCGCAGGAAGCTTCTGGAGGCGTCACCATAACAATAGACGAGAGCTCAGGATGTGGGCGATGACGATGGTCTCAGACTCAGTGTACATGAGAGCACGAGAGCACACCCGCAGGCACAAAGGGGGTCAGGTGTGTGCATCCAGTGACACTGATGCATCAGCAGCAGGCAAGCCCACTTGAAGCAAGAAGTCCATCCAAATACAGCAGAGCAATGGTGCAAGGTGGTGATCGCCATACTGAACGGCGAACCGTGAAAAAGACGAGATCTTCTCTACAGGAGAGCCGAATGCAATCTCTTGTCAATCCAGACGAAAATATGTAAATCACCTCTTAAACAGTCCAACTTGGCAGGAGGCAGAATATCAAACCAACGAAACACTCGTCATGAAAGTAAAGAGAACTTTTCATGGGCGGAGTACCAGTTAACAGATAACAAACTTCGGTGGGGGGGGCAAAACAAAACAAAACTCTAACCAAAAATTCGAGGCTTATATGAACTAAAGGAACATTGAACAGTAATTAATAAACAAATGTTTACGTTAAAGGAGCCACTAGATAAAAATTTCAGTAGCTGATATTATAATATATACAGTATATATATATATATATATATATATATATATATATATATATATATATATATATATATATAATGTATATATATATATATATTGTTATGTGTGGGGCGTGGCTGATGAGTTTATTAATTAATTAATGTAATTTATGGGGCCCTGCTTTGCCTATGACACACGTAACCTGTCAATTAAAGCTAAAGTTAACCTCAATGACAGACAATTACTTAATTGAATTAGGTCGCCAGCCGGGAAACAATGTATGGGATAATAGAATAGTCTGCAGCAAATGGATTACATCAAACCCCTTTACTTCCCAATTAGTCCCGAAAAAGAAAGAATGTGTGGTGATAGCGAGGAAATTACATGAACAATTGGTCAGTGTCTGACAGTCAATTCCCCCTTTTCTTCAAGTAAAAGTAATATAAAGCAATGAGTGTCTATAATGGTAGATATCATACGCAGCTTCGTATTGGTAAAGGCTAATTTTCTTCCGAACAGTGGGATCGAGACACGAGGCTGCATGAAATTTACTTACTTAACTTTCCCTAATTCCTACTTACTGCACAGGAATAGTTTATGCAATTTCACTAGGCAATAATAATTATTCTTACACTAGACTTCATAAAAGAAATATGATTATATCAGGTTCTCGTAGATGGTGGCGAAGTGGTAAATACAAAGGGAAAAGATGAAATACAGTGGAAGAATACTAGCAGCCAGCAGATACTCGTCAATCTTCAGACCTACCATTACATGGTTTGCTTGCGCACTGCAACTGTCGATACGGCTTCTTGAAATGAACGGATATTTCGGGTCACTAGCAAATAAGACAGGAGAGGAACAAAGGATAAAGTTTTGCTTGAGCACGACGTGTGCTCTTCGTCCAGAGGTTAGCCTCTCTCTACTGGCTTTCGGGGGTCAAGCCAGGGCAAAACTGTAGTCCATAACCCCAGGCAGTCTGAAAAATTAACAGGGACATCGCCGAATGCATTGGACAGAGCAAAAGGATGCTTAAGACCACCTTCACTAGAGGTCACTTGGTAAAACCCTCCTTATGGGTTAGGCCCCAAATGCTAAACTATCAGCTACTAAAAGACATTACTTTTTTTGAAAACACGCAGCCTGCCCCTGCCCGCTTAGCTTCCCTTAGCGTCGACAGAGACGCCTTCCTGTCTTTGTTAGAATGATATTCTTACTAAATAATGCAGAGACGGCGAACAGCAGAATATTTATATATATATGTGTGTGTATATTAGTATATTTATATATATGTATATATATAAATAAATGTGAGTGATGTAACGATAGTATAATGCCCCGTATTATATCCAAATATTTAACGGTTATTGAGTCTTAGAAGAACTTTCTCTAGGTTTGTAAGAATTTTAATGGCTCAAGCTTATACGTAGTAATCTTACCATTTATGGCGCAATGCGTGTCCGTGATTTGGTTTTTTGGTAACATTGTAGCAGCAGAGTATCCATCTCTCACTGATAGCATTCATTCCGAGTGATATTTCTCTTTAACAGGTAGGCTTCAAGATGGTTCTCACGCCAGTATGTTGAGTTTGTTGTCTTTTTAAAACTTAATTTAGTTCAATTTAACTTATTTCAGTATGTTCATAAAACGTATTTCTGTATGTTCATAAAACGTAAAATGGAAAAAAATAGGACGTTGAAATGACGAACTGCAGTTAGCTCAAAGTAAAGATGTTTCTAGTTTGCAGTAAGAACGAAGATATTCTCCAGACAATAAGGTATTTGACCTTTTCCTATACTGGTGCTTAACTTGTCTGTGCTGCCAACACCTGCCTGCATTTCATTTAGTCTTCCGCGAAAACTTATGAAAGGGCTCTTCACGGTGCTATACACGTCGTGTTGTTCGAATGGCGCTGCTAATGCCTCCAGATGCCTTAAAAGCACCAGATGCGGGCCAACGCAGGCACACCAAGCACTGAAAACCCTCACATAGATTCAATGTGTGTCGCATACTCACGGGTTTAGCGGATGTTAACCTGACACCAGGCCTCAGATATATATATATATATATATATATATATATATATATATATATATATATATATATATATATATATATATATATATATATATATATATATATATATAAATATTCTTTCCATCTTCCAAAACCATGATAAAATGCCTTTCCAGTGATATGTAGTCGATACTATTTATTGTAGCTATTGTGCATTAAAATGTAAGGAGAAAGATGAAATTTCTATGGTTTTATATCGGTATGTGCCAACTAATGTATTTCTTTGATCGGCCTGTGTAATGGTAGTTTTCAAGCTAGGATATGCACGTTTTGTTATTATCGTTGTACCTGATCGATTACGTGTGAGATAAATTTAACCAAGAACAAAAATTCTATACTTTGACAAAAAAACTTAATCAGAATAAAGAGATATACATACACACAAACACACACACACATGGATATGATAAATTGTCTTTTCAATTATGTATTATTTACGGCTGTATAATGCAAGCCATTGCACAGTTAAGAAATTACTGTATTTTTTGACAGTTGGATACGTATATATTAAAAGTCAGTTTGTTTACCTTAATTTTATTTACAGAATGGAGCTACGAAAAATTCCTTTCACCCCAATCTAATTTTTTACCTATATTTAATAACATTCAGGAAGGACTGAACTTTAACGGATCATGTGCATAATGTACATAATGTATCGGACAAATTATCAGTATTGTGCCACTGGAAATTTTCATAACTTTGTCTTTTTTTTTTTAAATGGCAAGGACATATTTGTTAAAATAATAATAATAATAATAATAATAATAATAATAATAATAATAATAATAATAATAATACAAGGAAAACCTTGCTTATGTTTCAGTAAAGATATCATCTTTTACTCTTTAACATTAAAATATCTTTATTTGAGTTATAGATACCCAAACCCAGGGATATTGCAAATAAAAAAGCAGCCCGTATACCGTCATTCGCTAGACGTGAGTGCATCTGTTTCTTGTTGGGGGGGTGGGGGGAGTGGTGTCGGGCTAGCTCTTGTCGTGGCCGTTGCGGTCACAGGACCTTTCGTTATTACCTCATCCTCAACATCATCCTGTTGCGCGCCTAATTCGAAGCAATAACTTCGAAATTGTCGATGAATTCAGTATATTTTGACACATACGTATATCTTAGTTTAACCAGACCACTGAGCTGATTAACAGCTCTCCTAGAGAGGGCTGGCCCGAAGGATTAGATTTACTTTACGTGGCTAAGAACCAACTGATTATCTAGCAACGGGACCTACAGCTTATTGTGGGATCCGAACCACATTATGACGAGAAATGAATTTCTGTCACCAGAAATAAATTCCTCTAATTCTTCATTAGCCGGTAGGAGAGTCGAACGCTGAGCCAACAGCGTGCCAGGCGACAGCCCTATCCATCCCTCCAACGAAAAACTTAAGAAAACGACTAAATAAATCAATTAATATCTAAATCAAGTGCTAAAGCAGATGGAAGTCTGATCTAAGTGCACCTGAACTACATTGGTTAAGGGTTTTGCCGAGGTGAGATATTGCCTGGTCATTTATGTAACAATGGTTTATGATTTACATTTCACTAATACTGTCCGGCCGGCTAATGAAGAGTTAGAGGAATTTATTTCTGGTGATAGAAATTCATTTCTCGCTATGATGTGGTTCGGATTCCACAATAAGCTTTAGGTCCCGTTGCTAAGTAACCAACTGGTGCTTAGCCACGTCAAATAGGTCTAATCCTAGGAGAGCTGTTAATCAGCTCAGTGGTCTGGTAAAACTAAGGTACAGTATAACCAGTTGAGTAAGTCCAGTTAGATGCACTTTGCTTATAAGAGATACAGCTAGAGATTGTATCCTGTCTTTTGCCCATCAGACATAATCAGAAGTTAAGTATACCTTAGTTTAACCAGACCACTGAGCTGATTAACAACTCTCCTAGAGAGGGCTGGCCCGAAGGATTAGACTTATTGTACGTGGCTAAGAACCAACTGGTTACCTAGCAACGGGACCTACAGCTTATTGTGGAATCTGAACCACATTATACCGGGAAATGAATTTCTGTCACCAGAAATAAATTTCTCTAATTCTTCATTGGCCGGCTGGAGACTCAAACTTGGGCCCAGCAGAGGGCTAGCTAAGAACTCTACCGACTCGTCCAACGAGGAACTAAAACTACATTGGAGAAATACCTGTAGAAATACCTGTACTGACAAAAAAGAGAAAGTAATACAACCAATTGCATTTGCTAAACCGGAATGAGAGGTTAGTTTTTTTGGGGGGTTGAAGGGTTGAAGGATTCGGTGGCTGTACTGTGACGTGCGTTGAACGTTAGAGCTTTCACCGGGGCCACAATGAGTTGCAAGTTCCCAGCTCCGTTTTCACAATGGTCAAAGCTATTCAGTGTCAAAATTCGGAGATATATAAAATTAGACAAGAAAATAAGAGTTATATATCTTATTTATAAGAAATTAGAGAACTATGGACAAAGATTGGAGCAGTATTGGTGGCTCCACATTCCTATTTTTGTGCCCGTTCACTTCAAGGTAAAATCAGCAAGGTTTTGACAAACTAATAGTTTTGGCTTCGGAGTATTGATAATAAATGAACAACGTGACACCTGCAAATCTCCTGACCCATAAGAACGCAAGCTTAAACTCGAGGGACTTCATAAAAAAATCTAAATGCAATAAACTCAGATTTTTTTGTTTTCGTGTAATTGTTTCTTCTTGCCTAGATGGCGCTGCAGTGCCATAAGTTAAACTCTGTAAATATATCTACTCTAATCATATATAATTATCTAAGTTCACAAAGATATTAGAATAATCGTTACCTCCAGTCAGCTGTACTAGCTAAAGTAGTAAGACGGGTAAGAACAGTATATAGATAAACATTAAGTTAAAAGTTATAACGACAACTTGACACGCCATTAAATGTACGAGTAAGTTAAGTGAAGTATACGTTAGTTTAACCAGACCACTGAGCTGATTAACGGTCTCCTAGGGCTGGCCCCAAGGATTAGATTTATTTTGCGTGGCTAAGAACCAATAGCGAGAAGTGAATTTCTATCACCAGAAATAAATTCCTCTTATTCTTCATTGGCCGGTCGGAGATTCGAACTCGCGGCCAGCAGAGTGCTAGCTGATACGGAACCCACTCACCCAACGAGGAACTGCCACTAAATGTAATAATAGCAGTTAACATGGTATCAAAAGTATTATGACTGAACTTTCAGTGAAGTCCATTCGGTAAAGACCATACCCGCACAACGCCACTCAGCTGCGCCAAAGAATGAATACGTCATGTGTAAATATTACGGCATATTTCTGTCTTGTCAAATCTTTATCGACGCTCCTTGAAAACTAAGACTGGGAGAGGGCCATCCCATGAATTTGCTTGTTCTTGTTGGCAAAAATAACAAAAGATGATTAGGTGTACTTGCCCTGCCACTTTTCCGCAAGGACGTTGGGCATCTATTTGGTGACATGAAAGAATTACACTGCCTGCCTGAAAAATTTAATAATCGATATTGTTCAAGCTTAGGTTCTTGTACAGCTACAGCAGTAATAATAAAAACAGTTTTGATCATATACTTCAGCGTCCGATAACAAAACAGGTAGTTAAGAGAATATTTGGTCAGTGATGAAAAGAATTGATAAGTATTAGATTTGCAGGCGGTATCCGACGATCTGGCTCAAGAAAGTATTCAAAAGACTGACAGGAAATTAAATAGATGATTCCTTTAATTAGGATTATCAGTACACATGCGTACAGCATCGGTATCCAGAATATTTTGGATTAGTGGCTCCCTGATGTTTCCTAATTATTATTATGTAGCTGTTGCTACATAATAGTGTGTGGAGTAGTATTATCATTATTATTCGTTTCCAGGTTTTAACCTCGAATAACCTCGTGAAATTAAAACATAAAAAAAACAGTAATAGAAAAGTGAGGTTATAAAGAGTCGCTTTGATTACAGCAACGCCCACTACACAAAAGCAAAAATACATTGTAGAAAATAATTGCACTCCTGGTCAACAAAAACTCGCGTAGATTGCTTCATTTTATTCAGGGCTTTTTTTTTTTTTTTTTTTTTTGCCAACGTACCCGAGTTTATTTCTACCTGCAGGGCACCTTGGTCAGGAGATTTGCAAATGTCCAATACTTTTATTGTTATTCATATAAAAATTTCAGTTCTGCTGAAGGCTGTGTAATTTGTAATGTGCCTGTCGAGTTTTCTTCTTTTCCTTGCATTCTTAATGATAGCACTGCTAGTACTGTAAATGATGCCGTTATCAGAACTGTTTCAACAAATTCAAAGTGTTCTCCAATTTTTAATTGCATCCTCATATAACCAAGCGTTATGACACAGCATTCCGAAGTCACCCAAATATCTGTCAGTATTTCCAGATATAACAGAGCTGCGTAATTTTACCTAAGGCTGGCTTTATTTGAGCGCTTTTCTTCTTATGTGACTTTAGCATTAAAAAGGGCGAATAATGTTCCTGTTTGTTTGGTTGCCAAATTAGACGGGTTTAAAACCGCAGAAAAGATTAATAGTAAGCTGTCCAGAAATACTCCCTCTGATACGCATCTTTTCCCAGAAGAGCTGTAATGAGAACCTGCTGGCTCTTACAACAAACTGCTGCAAATTGTACCCACTTGAACGAATAATGCAGCCATTATGAGCTGCGCTAAAAAGGCTAAATATGCATACATAATTACACAGAAAACATCTGCAGGAACAAAAACACGGTCGAAATTTAACTCATGTTAAGCTAAAAGGAAGGAAGAAAGATCGAAAAGGAAATACGAGTATATCTTAGCCACCTTCGGAAATGATACACGTTCCTCTTGAAAGACGGGAGGTCATACGTGAATGATACAGAAACAAAACCTAGAGGAGAATCCTAAAGGATTGTTTCAGAGAAAAAAGAGTGAAGGGGAGTAAAAAAAAAAAAGAAACGGAATAACACTGTTGAAAAGGCACAAGAAAACAATCACTGCAGCTCACAGTTGAACAGTCACACGCACGCAGTATACATTGGCTCCGGAAATAAAGCCCACAAAAAATAGCACTTCATCCTCCATCCATTTGAAACGCGAATCCTATCCTAACGGCCCACAAGCTGCCGAAACTCCCAAAAACAACAGTTAAACCACCTGACCGCGAAATAGATGAGAGGACACATTAACACCAGATTCGACCTTGATTCACCTCCACTGCATTTCCCTGGTACCGATTCCAACATAACCATTTCGGGGGATATTGCTGCGTGCCATTGTTGACACGATGGAAAATCAACAGCGGATCCGCCTGTTGGGTTTGAGTTTGATGGGCTGGGATGCCGGTGCCCTATACCTCCCTTCCTCCCTCCCCCCCCTCCCTCCCTCTCCCCAAGTCCCTCTCTCGCCCACAGCGTGATTAATGGACATCCGTGACAAGCAACGGGTCCAGGGATAAACATCGGTTTCCTAACTGTGGTTAAGTAGGCATGATTCCCCGGCCATTTCGTTTTCCATTTATCTAGAAAGAGTAATTGCTCAGGATATCCATGCTCACTGCGTCAATAGGAAAACTCCAAATACTATCTGAAATAGAGAGAGAGAGAGAGAGAGAGAGAGAGAGAGAGAGAGAGAGAGAGAGAGAGAGGGGGTGTTGGGGAGAGAAATTTTAGTGACCCATGACACTCAGATTACAAAGTTTTTGGCAGGGAGTTGAAAAGAGCTAAAAATTTAAATTGGAAAGATAGAAAGAAAGCTTTACTGGACTTGTCTAATAATTGATGAGGTTCTCATCACTGGGAACGCAGAAGAAGCCAAGAAATCCCTGGTCTTGAAGACAGAGGAGATAATATGAACAATCAGTGAGACTGTATAAGTTATTATAGAAGGCATGGTGTTGGAGAGATAGTTTCTATTTGACCAATATATCTTCATCTTTAGTCTATCCTAAGATTTAGAAATCAGATGAACTGAAATTGCATACGAATGTAACGAAAGAGATTTACACAGTATCCTAGTGTGATTTGCATCTGTATGGACATGAATCATGGTAGAACTATAAAACTATATTGTCAAAAAGGGTTCGTCTGTTTGAGAGTAAAGTTTTAAGAAGAATATAAGGTGGCAGGATAGAATGAAAAATGACACCCTAAGGGAAATTAAGATAGTTCCACATGTAGATGAGATAATGATGAAGTCCTGTTTTAATAAGAACTAAGAGACGGGAGGCCAGTTGATGAGTGGCGATTTGTGGAAGTGAAAGCACATGATAGACAAGAGTGGTGAAGGCGGAAATGATGATAATGATGAGTTTCCTAATCATTCTCACAGCTGAGTTACGTTTTTCATGTCAGCATATGCCCTTTTCTTCTTGCTTTCAGTGAATGTTTATACATGTAATATTTAAAAATAAGAAGCTAATATTCAAGAACACACAATAAAGTGTCTACTTTGACGTTTGCATCCTTCCAGTTTGGGACCAGTTAATAAATGAACCCACGCCTATCTGGCAACATCTTGACCTTGTATTTCAGAGATGTTTACAAGGATTGTATCTTTTGAAACAGGTTCGCCAGTGGGTTAATGTGGAGATGGATCAGGATGTTCCTGCTAGCTTTTCAAGAAAGGATACTTGAAATCCTAGGCCAATTGGGATGGTATGCACTGTGGTCTTATTGAGCTCAGGTGGAGTGATATTTATAGAAGTTTGAATATTATTGAGTGTTTAAATGGTCATCATAAGACTATTTTTAAGAGGGAATTTCCTTTTAAAATCCTCAAGTTTCATCTTAAAGATAAGACATGGTTTAATCCTGCATTTAAGTTTGCTAACAGTACAAAACCAGAAGCTTGTCATTTATGTAGGAAAAATCAATTGGACTTCTTGTGGTATAATTTCATTGAGCTTAGAAGTCAAGCTCTGGTCGTCTACGAGAGAGCTAAGAGAGCTTATAATGAGGGTGTGAAGGGAATCTCGCTCTACCATAAGTGGTGAGCTACCCTCAGTTCATCGCTCTTTGGAGTTGATTCAAGCATACCTCCTCCTGCAAGATGGAAATGCTATATCTTGCCCTAAACAGAAGGCTAAACTTTTGGCTCAAGTCTTAAGAACAAACGCTGTGGTAAGTCCGTGGTGTTGCCCCAATCATGCTTTCCAGAGTCTCATTTGTGTTTAATGGCCTTCAGGTCTAGAGAAGTCAAAAGTTTGTTTCTGCACCTTGACAGTTATGGTGGCATTGACCCCTAATGGGATCTTTCTCATCTTTTTTAAAAAGACTGCTGATTTTATTGCTCATAAGATTGCTACTATTTTCAGAAGATTAGTTGGAAATGCAAATATTTTCCTTCTGTTTGGAGGAAGGGAGACACTGCTGCATTACCTAAAGACTAAGTCTGCCCTCATACCCCTCGGAATACAGGTTTTTAAGAAGCTGCTTTTTAAGCGTCTTTGTGGGTTTGTTGAAGATAATAACCTGCTACCAGCATTACAGTTTGGGTTTCGCAAAGATTACAGAGGCACGCATGGTCGGTCTAGGTTTGACTGTGTGAATCATGAAGCAGTTATCTACAAGCTAAGATTATTGGGAATAATTTTGTTCATATTTTGAGTGAATTTTCAATAGGCAAAACCCAAAGAGTTTGTGTTGATGGCCAGTATAGTACCTTTAGTAATGTCAGTTCAGGTATTCGTCAAGGTGGTGTTCTAGGACCTTTGCTGTTTATTATCTATATACTAGTGACATGTAGCAAGGTCTGGAGAACAAGCTGATTACCTAGAGCGATGATTTTACTCTGCTAACTGTTGTTCCAACTCTTCACCTTGGTCTTTGATTGCAGAATTCTTGAATAGAGATCAGGACGCATGCATGAGTGGAGTAGGGTTTTTGGGACAAGAAACTTAACCCTTCTAAAAAAAAAGTATAATAGTCGATGCAGAACACTTGTGTCTTTGCCTCTTGATTTACATATAAATGGTACAGTTTTAAGTGTCAGTGCCCTTTTAAGATTTTAGGTGTAACTTTTGATGAGAAATTGACTTTCGAGGAGCATATATGCAATATTGCGTCCTCTTGTTTCTCAAAAATTGATATCTTGTGGAAATGCTTAAGAATGTTTTTGGATGGGTTTTTAACTCTTTGCTTTTTCCTTGTTTGGAGTACTACCTCCAGTGTGCTCTTCTGGTGCTGACTCTCATCTCAAAGTCTTGGATAGCTATATCATCAGTCAAGTTTATTTTACTAACTCTTAATGTTGACTTCTGGCTTAGACGTATAATGGGTTAATTATTTTTGTTGTATAAAATGTCTTACAGTGACAAACATCCCCTGCACTCTTCCCTCAGACCTAGCTGTTTTTGCTCCCAAAGCTAGGCAGGCTGCTCTTGCAAACAGTTTGTCATTTTCTAGTATTAAGTTTAATACTACTCAGTTTACTGGGAGTTTTATCTTGGCTACAATTAAAACGTGGGATAGTTTTCCTAGTGCAGTTGTGGAATCTTCTGATCTCCAAATATGTTGTAAGTAAGGAGCAAATTCATTCTTGCTGTCAGGTGACATCTGAATTTTTGAAGTATTGGTTGTATTTTTCTATTCCCTTATATTTGTTTATTTATCACGTTTTCCTTAACTTGTCTCTCTCTGTGGGTTGATTTCCTTTTGGAGTCCTCTCGGGTTTATAGTCTGCTGACCTTGCCCATAAGAGTTTTCAGCTGAAGGTTTAAAGAAAGAAGCGTAGACAGCACTATCAAAATCAAGGCTTAAATGTGGCACAAGTCAAATAATAAGAATGTGGCACGACGTAAATTCAATTGAATTCGGGTTAAGTACCTCATTTAGGATTAAATAAATATGAAATATACTCAACACTAGCCTACTTTTGTTCTAAGCTGAGAGCTTATATAAAAAAAAAAAAACCATGGAAAAATGGGTGTTAGTCCACTGAGGGGAAAAAGTTGTCTTACTCACTATAAATTGTCCCAATAGAAATAACTGAAATTTAAAAAAAAAAATGTGAAAAGAATATCTAAGGGTAGAATAAACCAAAACTTCTTGAGTGCACCGGAATGTAAACCTGTTATCAAATTTAAATAAAAACTAACGTTACGCCATAAAGTGGGATACGTGATAACATTGTTATCAAACCTAGGCTAACCTGCAGTAGAAAGTCGTCTTTTCTGTTTTTAGGCCTGTGCAAACTATGACACAACTGGATATCTAAGTGTCCAGGTTATCAAAAAAATAAACAACTAGAATAAAAGTGAAACGTCTGCCTACATACCTTAAAGTACTGAAGTGTACAGGTTAACACAAAGAAATGGCAAGTGGACTTTGATTTGTATGATTTTCCTGTTTAGAAGAATTTGGGCCTTTTTTTCTTTAGTAACTGTAGCAATCATATGAACACTACGCAAATGACATCTTCAAGGACCTAGTTACTTATTGAGTTACCACAGTGCAGGACATGACGGTACCATTGAGGGAAGTTCAGGGATAAACCAGTGAGGTTGGGTGGACCAAGCAATGACCTGGCTTTGCGAGGACTGGAGCCTGATCACTCAGTCAACCCAGCTGTAAATGGCTACTGGCATTTAACTGGATGTTAAAGCCAGGGAAGGATGGTGCTGGAAACATTACGCAATTCTGCCTCGCACTATGCCTGTCTCCGAACAAGTCAAGTCTCTTATACCCTTTGATGGTATAAGACTCACTGTGACTAACCAAGGGTGAAAGCCCACACAATAACCAGTGATTAGAAAGAATTGCAATAGAATTTTTATGTTTAAGGTAAATCAGATTCTAAGGAACGGAATTCTCATTCCCAAACAAAAGTTTAAATACTTGAAAACATGACGTTTTTAGTTTTCACTAAGGAATAACAAATAGATCTTGAGTTGTCTTAACAGTGGCAGTATTTGGATCGAAAGCAACGGATCTTCGGTTGTGACTATACCAATAGAGAGACATTCCCTTCGTCTGCATAATAAAATGTGTGTCATTAAAGTCAAGAACCAGTTATGTTCTTAGAAGACGCCGATGTCTCGGAATGATTTTGTTTGATGTCTGGGGTTTGGATATTATTGTGCAGTGACCTTTTAATTTGAAGAAACCAGATCATTCGTTTCTCTTTTATTCCTTATTTATTCAGCTCATTAGACGCTATACACATGTGGCGAAGCCAGTTTGACATACTGAAACTGTTACACAATTCTTAAACTCTACTGAGAGAGCTACTCGATGTTAAAAAGTATCTTAACAGTTGAAACCGTAGGCACATCTCAGTTTATGTTAAAATCTCAGCGCAGTCCACAGGCATTACAAAAGTTAGAAACATCAAAAACACAAAACATATATATATATATATATATATATATATTATATATATATATATATATATATATATATATATGCTTATATATATTTGTATATATATATATATATATATATATATATGTGTGTGTGTGTGTGTGTGTGTGTGTGTGCATGTGTCATCTTTGTGTATCATCATCTTAGTAATATTTGTTAATTTGTAGCTTTTCCACTGGCTTTGGTCCTATACAGTGGGTGTAATTAAATGAAAATGTATAATTACACCATTTTATAACACCCTTAAGAACACCTCTATTTACATTTGTCTCAAAATTAGAATAACCAATAAACAGAAGAAATATTTAGGAAAATTATGAACTTTCTCCCTAAAGTGCAACGCTGATGTAAAAATATGTAACTGTTACCCATAAACTATCGGAAATTTCATTTTCTCTCAGACTCCATGGAAGAAAGAAAATGTAAATATATGGTATCCTCTTTTATACTTAAGAGCAACTTTAGTCAAGAGAAATAGACTACGCCACCCTCAAGCCATAAAGATGATTACAAGGCTACTAAAGATGATTACAAGGCTACTATGTACCTCAAACTAAATTATCATTGCAGTAACAGAAAAATAGCTTTACACTTTTAGGTGACAAGAATAAGAAATTATATAAATTCACTAAACAAAAATTTTAATGAATCAAAATGCATATGGGAACGATTAGATAGGTTTGATGTGTCTGTTAGGCATAATTTCCAATCTTTCTGCAATGGAGATTGTTTATGATCATAATTTTTATGATCTTAATTTATGGTAACGCTTGAAATGACCCGTTTACTAAGGGGTTATTTGCGTTCTCAACCGCGATATTTTCAGTCATACTTTATGTGTAATTTTATCCATTTAAAATTTTCCTTAATATTATGAATATATGGTTATTATGATGATTCGTACCTGTATTTCATAATTAGTAATTCTGAATGGAAATTTTTTACCAATTCTATTTTATCGTAAGGCTTTTAAATGAAAGTCGCCTAGCGAACGTTTGCTTTGTCAGTACCCCTCCCCTCAGTCTTTCTTATGTTAGATCATTTTGCCGCTGTTACAGTGCTAGTCTTACTCTAAATAGGCGATTGACCAGCAGTGTATAATGACTATAACCCACTTTATTAAAATTTAGGAAACATAGTTTTTGGTATCTGTTGCGGAAAATAAGGCCGTAGGCTATAGTAAGTGAGATGAAGAATGCTTAGCCAACATCCAGGAGTTGGATAAGGCTATGATGGCCAGTCAAATAAACGATTTGCTAGATGAGCTTAATCTTAATTTCACTGAACCGAAGATGCTATAAGCCTATTCATCAGGCATGTCGATGCTCATGACGAGAACCAAACTACCCATAACCGAACCATTACCAACGCACGAGAGTTTGAACATAACTCGTATGAGGTTAGCAAGTTTCTCAAATAAATCCAAAAGCCAGTTTAACCCTCAAAGACTTTCTGTGATGGTTACTTTCGCAGACATGGCACTTGCTGAAAGGGCATGTCAGAAAGTGGGTGGCGGCCTAGGTGAAATTTGACAAATGTTAAACTGCCTAATCTAGAACTCCCACTAGTTTAGTGGGAACTTCCTGAATGTCAGATATGGGACGGATTTGTGGCTTCTATCGACGCATTCGGGTCGTTTCGGCCGTAAGTCATTTAGGCCGTAAGCACGTTTACGTGCAAAATGGGCGGTGTTTAGTACCAGTTTGTTGTAAAACATGAAATAATAATGGTAAATACCATAAACATAACGTTAAATACCATAAACATAACGTCTTCATTGTTTTGGATGTTACGGCCTAAGTGACTTACGGCCGAAACGACCAGGACCGCTATCGACGAGGGAGAGCTGTTTGTTATTGATAAGTTTCCCTACTTGTATTCTCTTCTAATGCGAGCCCTCAGATATCCTTCGAGGGTTGTCTCGGACAGGAATGTGACCCTATAGCTATCACCATGCTTCATGAGCACTGGGGAGAAGGAACTCGTTCCTGCCCACTTACAAACCCATAACAAACTACTAACCCGCATACAGTCTAAAGGCTTTAAGAGTAGAGTGTTCCCTGCATAAGGTCCTTTTGGGCCTTATTATATTGAGTCGACTTCCTCATAATAATATGCACGCAGTGGTACCAAAAAGTATCTAAATGAGTGTGATTTGAAGGACCTCCTGCAGTGTTTAAAAAGGGAAACACACAGGGAAGCCAGGAAATCATTCAAAACATCAAACACAGGAAAGCTGCCACCAGTAAGGAAAGATAAGAATTTTGGAGTGGACCTCACAGGTCAGAGAAGTGTGAGAGTATCGTTAGGAGCATGTGAAAACTGTGAAACACTGTTTTCATAAGTTAAAAAAATCAAAATCGAAACAAAAACAACAAATACTGTAGTTGTTATTAACACTCAAAACAACAGAATCAGATATGAGCAAACCCATAGGCGGTGTTCATGACTCAAAAGCAAGAAAACTATTATCAAAACAATGATGAAACAAACTCTAAAGGCTAAAAAACACTAACCTTAAAGAAAAGATTCTCGTTGTCCTTGTTATATGACATCCATCCAATTGGTTCTTTTAAAATAAAGGCGAAGACCGAAACTATTTGTACAGACCTATACGAAGGTTAATTTAGTTGGTTTTGTATTAGGGGAGCGTTTGACGAAAAAATCGAAGAATCCAAATTTTTCCTGATATTTCACATAAGGACTCTTACACCTCTTGACTATATTCTCAGAAAATTTTATTTAAAAATTCGCAATAGTTTTGGAGTTATAAGCCAAAACCGTAACCCTACTATCACTGAGAAAATTACATTTTTCGTATAATGTAATGATTACTTCAGTATATCGGTAGTAATTTCAATTTAGCTATCAAAGAAGAATATCTAAATGCGGTTTATGGCAACTATATCCTACGCAAGTGCGTAGAGGCTCTGTTGGGTGAAGGAGTGTACCCACTTGGCACTTGGGCAATCAGTGGCAGCTCAGCTCTCGACGAAGCAAGACGCCGCGCTGCCCAACCTCGCCCGTGTTTTGACACACTTTTCATTCAGCGCACTTATATTACTTTGCAAGTCAATTTTTTGTATTTCTCTTGGCTTTGCAATACTTCTTTGTTCAGAAGAAACCATGCCGAGACCAAGAAAATTTAAAAAACATCTACGTTCCATAAGAGAAAGGAAGAAACGACGTCATGAAGAGGGAGACATCCAAGAGGGGCGGCCAGGAGCCTAAATATATAAGATATAATTCAGTAAACATAAAATAATAATCACAGATAACACCAATATGATATAACATATCAAATTTGTCATAAAAACCTCAAAGTGTGAGAGACAACAAGCAAATAAATGGACAGACAATCAAAAAATGTCATCATAAAACTTTGGAGGCCGATATCTCAAAACTAAAGTTATCGACCTTCAAATAGAAACTCAGACGTAACGAATTCAGCGAATTCACCTATCTCAATGAAACAAAAAGCAAAGGAAGGCTAAATAAATTGTCTACAAAACTATAGAGAGTTTTTTTTATTTTGTCCCAAAAATAGTTTTGGGATTTATTTTTCCACGAAATCGATCCAAGATTTTTCAAAAATCGAAAAATATTTGTAAAAAAAAAATTGAAAAAACCTTCTGTTACTTTATTCTAATCTATAATACCTGTATACCACGTAAATTTCAGCTCTTAGGTTGCAATAGTTATGGCTGAGTTTTTTTTTAAAGAATTTTTGGGGGCGGGGTACCAGCGAATGGGGGGGGGAGAAGGAAAATATGAATACTGACCTTTTCGGTATACATAAACTAACCAATGCCCAAAATTTCAAACTGATTCATGCAAAAAAACCAGAGTTATTAATAAAAACGATTTTTTCAAACGCTCCCCTTAAGCTTGGCCGCATGCCAACACGGACCCTAGCTGAAAGGCGGATAAATGTGGTAAAATGTGAATTAAAGCAGGAGGCCTGACGTGGACCTACTATCAATCAAAAGAGGCCTTATACGAACGCTTTTCTTTCCCATAACGATTTTCAGTAAATATGTTGTATATATTGCTACTAATCTGATGATAATTAAAGAGAAAATTAAATAATACAATAAGTAGAAATTTACCTGAATTCAAAGCAAACTGCTCTCTCTCTCTCTCTCTCTCTCTCTCTCTCTCTCTCTCTCTCTCTCTCTCTCTCTCTCTCTCTCTCTCTCTCTCCATCAAAGGGCAGTCATATACAAAGTACAACAAAGCTTCATTTAAAAAGACATTCATCTTTTCTGTGAATTTTATTCATTCTTGCAAGTAGAGTTCATAAAATCCTGCTGATAATAAAAACTGAGTTTAAAATGAAGTGTGTGCTATTCGTTTCTGTACTTACAAAATGACATGCGAACAAAAACTGCAGTAGAAAAAACACAAGTTTGTTTTATGCATATATCTTTCAAAACGACGTTCACTTCCGTTCATGTAGGCTATAATATTGTTAATATTGCCTTAATATCTAATGGAAGACCTGAAATTTCTGTTGGTTGTTTTGAATCTCGCACAGATCAGCAAAGAAGAGTTCTTCCGAAAGATAATAAAAGCGCTTAAATGTGCCGCATTAGCCGTAAACTGTTGGAAACCTCTACAATCCGATGCTCTTCCAAAAGGATTCCGATAATAGCATTAACGCGTCATTGACAGAATTCGTTAAAGGATTTACCTAGTAAGTTGTTCCTCTCTCTCTCTCTCTCTCTCTCTCTGTCTCTCTCTCTCTCTCTCTCTCTCTCTCTCTCTCTCTCTCTCTCTCTACTTTAACTTAATGGAAGGGGAGTGGGAATATATATATATATATATATATATATATATATATATATATATATATATATATATATATATATATATATATATATGTATATATATATATATATATATATATATATATATATATATATATATATATATATATATATATATATATACAGTATATATATACATATATATATGTGTGTGTGTATAACTACAGAGAGAAAGAGAGAAATAAATGAATATTATGTAACCATCAACACGGCTTCGACGTTTTCGATGTTGTGATTCTTATTCTTTCTTGGTGAAATTGCCACTGACGAGTATCCTCTTTATCAGTATTACTTTTTCGTCTCTTGCCTTTAATGTTTGTGTTATATAGCTACCATATTTTGAGAAAGCGTATTTTTACCGTGAATTACTTTTAAATAGTTATTAGTTGTTAAATAATCTATTTCATTCCACATAGCAGCGATTAAGTGGTATTTGTTGATGTTGCTTGTTGTCTTCAGTATATTTTTCAAAAATGTGCTGCATATTTACCACGCGTGAAAAAGAAAAATTGTAAGGTTAGTGAAGATGGAATATCACGTGCTTTACATTGCAGTAAAATACTCAAAAATACCCTACGTAGTTACAAGCGTAAGGCGTACGAGCCCCGGGGGGAAGGGCAGACGAAAATTTTTCGGGCAGAGCAGCCAATGGAGATCGTGAGCTAAATCCGGTCCATGCGTGTTTTTTTTCTTTTTAACAATTACTATATTTATACCATTCAACCGTTGCAGTTTATTTCAGTAACAGCTATTATTTTTTAAAGTATATTACATTAAAAAGTATAACCCATACTAATTTCTCAGTTCAATTTTATACTGTAGTCTTTATGTAATACTTGTAAATGTGGGTTAAATTTAACAGTTAACCTTCATGAAGTGTGGTTTCTTCTCTTCTCTCTCTCTCTCTCACACACACACACACACACACACATATATATATATATATATATATATATATATATATATATATATATATATATATATATATATATATATATATATATATATATATATATATATGTATATGTATATGTATGTATATATATATATATATATATATATATATATATATATATATATATATATATATATATATATATATATAATTGCATGGATTTACAGGCAAAATATATTTCGGGCAGAGAGAGTTCAAGGCCCCCAGATGGGAAGGTCCCGTACGCTTATGGGATTAAGTTACCATAGACCAGGTTTGATCAGCGCTTGCCATCAATAATTCCTTACAGAAATTGAAACACGGTTTCGTAGACAAAGAAAAGAGAAATATATTGATGCAGTGCACAATGTCTGATTAGACACTATAAGCGCATTTGACAAGGTGGCATTGATTGGAATGTTCTCTGGTTGGTATTGGGAGAGAAAGGGGGGTGGGGAGGAAGAATGCAATAGCCATGAACTTTACTTGCGACTTACTACATAATACAAGAGTCTTAAGAGTGCAAAAAATTTTATATTCTTGTCAGATCAAACTTTTATGAAGAAAATCAAATCAAATTAGAATTTCCTGTAATCTGTATTACGAAATATTCATTATATTACCGGAGTCCCAATGATATATATCTATATATATGTGTGTGTATGTATGTGTCAATCAAGTGTTTCTCATGAGTCAGATGCGTGAAGAGTTTGAGAGTGAAGGGAAAAAGTTGTATGTGGCGTACATAAACTGAGGAAAAACTCAGGAGAATTGATAGAGCTAATGGTAAATTGCTGACGGCCAATAGTAATTTCATTGATAAAAGCAGATCGTATGAAAGAATACAAGTAAGTAGACGGGAAAATGACTGGTTTGGTGTAAAAGTATTTCTCATGATCTCAGAGAAAAGTCAGGAAGAGAAACATTCAATGTGAGTGGATGATGGGAAGATGAAGTTGGCTTATGTAGATATTCAGAAGTAAATGCCAAAGATGGTAATAAGCTGAGAGAAGAGATGATGGAAGAAAGAAAGCAGGCTTTTTTCAAACGGTCAGAAGAGAAGGAGAGTGTCTAAGAAGCAAAAGTTTGGCTCTTAATGAATTGTTGAGTCTTTCGTTTTAAGGGGAGTGAAAAGATTTTGAGGGGTAAGAGATGTAATTTATGCTATAGAGCAAGGCACTTGGACATTATCATCTGCTCAGTACTTTAAAGCAAGTAGGAATGTATCTGCACAAGTTAAAATTCAAGCCCAGTTAAAAATCCCATATTTAGTTAAAATCTATAGTAAAATCCCATTTTATCTAAAATCAACTTTCGCTTATCAGTATTAAAATCATTGCTGAGTGCTTCCCATCACTCATGCACCTGCAATGCGGTAAGGTAGTTATTCCTTCTTGATGTAGGGATGCTTCATCATTTCCGATTTAATAGCATCCTCCCAACGGGACATTTGTGATGAGTCAGCTAGAGCACTCAGCATCTTATCTTTTGGTGAATGGTAGATTAAAAGTTTCGGTATGTCTGGATGCAGGTGGAGCTACCGAAGTGCCTCTAAACTGCTTGCCAAGTGCTTGCTGAGTAACTTTGCCACATCTTGGGATGAGACATGTACTCACTGGCCAACTTTGAAACGAGTAGTGTGGTTAAGAAGAATTTGTTCTGTATTGTCTTGATCTTTCAGATTTGACTAGAAGGAGCTTTTGTTGTGGACCTCAGAGGCATAGCTCATCGTTGATGAAAATTTTGACTTTTAACTGTTCTTTTCTGTTAGCACATCTCTGGCATATGATATTTTATTTGTTTCACAGAGAGATTTAAGGACATGTGGAAGCATGGACTAACAACTACTTATTAAAGTTCCACAATGGGGCAACTGGAGATAGCGACAAGTACAAGGTGCGTTGTCTGGCATTACAATAGAGAAGTGTTCATATGCATGAACGGGAGATGGAAAATCATTGTATCTCATACCAGCCTGCCTGCTTCCTCAATCTTCCACTCTGGAAGACATGGAGAGAGGGGGATGAACTCCTGTCTGCTTCCTCACTCTTCCAGATTGGGAGACATGGAGGGAAGGTGTAAAGGCAATAATCAGTTACATACAAGTAATCTATAGCAAGGATAGGGGGGCAAATAGACAGATCTATATCTGAATGAGTATTATAGTAAACATCATACTTTACTGGTGATCCATCATTCATCAACGTTACATCTTTAGTGTCAAGCAGTTGTTCAGTGAGGTTTCCCAACCTATCACACATAGTACCTATCCATAAGATGAGATTTTCATTTAAGCACTGATTAATATAATAAAAATGGAGTGGGTACTGCGTCAACCAGGGTTGAAAGCCTGTGATATACATTTTTCTGATTTTTCTAGATATATATATAAGAGATGATCTAGTCTGCATTTCAAATAGAGTGAGTGCATAAGATACTCATTCTGTCAGTGTACTTTGTAATAATATAAGCCTGAGTGCCGTACCAAGTTGGAATGTGTTGTGTTTATAAGACCTGTGCCTCCTGGACTCTCTCTCTTACTTATGAGGGAGACCCTTTAATATTATAATTCCAACTTTTGTTTATTTTATTAGCATCACCTTCCTTGTAAAACTTATTATTTGAAGTTGTTTCACCTGTGAAGCGTATGGATATAGATGGATTTATATCAGTACCTTTGTGATTACTGTTTCTCTGTTGATTGTCACAGAAGGATGACTATACCCAGCTTTTATACCTTTTATACTCAAGATACTCTATTCTTATGGCCTTACAGAGGCAACACCACTGTGTATGTTAGGCTTTCATCTGTTAAGAACTTCATATCTGATACTGAGGGAAGGCACTTTTTTGTAGTTAGTAGAGAGTGTGGGGATTTGGGAGTTCTTAGTCACTTTGGAACCTTCTTTTGTTCATCTTCCATTGCTTCATGCAGAGATTCTGCCTGCAGTAACTTTTGGAAATTGGGTGATGTCACAGAAAGAAGTAAAGCTTTGCCACTGAATGGAGATGTGTCTATCTCAGAAGCCTTAGTATCTGCCTTATAGGAGTGTGCTCTCATTCTACCAGGTTTGGTCACTACCAAAGGGATTGAGGCACTTGCCACAGGGAAAGGTGCTACCAACTGAAATGGGAACTTTGTGGTAGTATGTACTAGAGGATTTAAACCTTCAGCACATAACCAAAATACTTATATACTCAGCATTAGCTCTTCCTATATAAATTCTTCAGATGTTTTATCAGTAGATTTATGGTCCAGCTGCAAGTGTTTACACTTGGGAGTGGTATAACACACCAGGTTCAGGAGCTGAAGTTATTGCAGATCTGTGAATGCACTCTCTAGATGGGTAGCCAACTTGAAACAGAGGCTTCGAACGAAACATTCTGACTAGCATCCTTTCATTTAAAAATATGTGAGATGACACAATGGAGTTCTTAAATGTGAGAATTTTATAAGCTTTTTCTTTTTTCTTCCTTGTCCTTTAGATGGTGGACTCATAACTAAGATATTGTCGTTAGTTAAATTAAACAATTGCCTGTCAAAGACTACTCTTCTTCTGGAAGTATCTACTGAATTTATAATTATATAGTTATGCTCCTTTGCTGTTATTTCAATGATATTCTTCTTCTGTGGGTTCTGAGGTGTAATTGGGACCCAATCAGAAGGTTTTGGATCTCCATGTTCCTAAATAGCTTTATATAAGTCAGAGGTCCATGAACTGGTGATTTACAAATCCTTATGGTGTGAATAATGCAGACTGCCTTTAAGTACATCTTCATGGTTATCAAATGTAACTCAGGCAACCCCCTTCTCACTTTCTGAGAAGTTCATTTTAACTGGCAATTAGTCCCCAGGGGCATCTGAAAAGCTCGAAAAGTCTTGTAGTCAGTGTACGTATTTGTTAACGCTGCTGTTCTAGCAGATTTTTCCCAGGAGTGTCATTTTCTGATTTCTTGTTCAAGCCAAGTGCAATTTTTGTCAGATGGTGGATCACGAGGAGCTTCAGAACGGAGTTTTATGCATTGGTTTACAGATTTAGCAACAAAATTCATAGAAAAGGGATATTTTATGACCTCCCAATGCTTTAGAAAATATCCCAGATATGACCATTTACATATACAGGGTCTCAGAACTGAACTAAGGTGGATATTTTTAACCCAGACAAATTTGTCCTCCAGAGTTTCATCCCATAAAGAATGGAGCCGTCATTATTACACAGTAACTACAGGAAGCAGAGGAAAAGTCAGTAACTCAACACATCTTCATCGTACATTCCCCAGTCATCAGGTTTGTGGCCTTTGCAGTAAGTGTGGATATACCTCACAGTATATGCGGCCAGTGGACTGGGTTCAAATGCAATCCCAGATAAGCATCCAACTACCAGAACTTATATGAATAGCTAGAGAGAAAGTTGGAGGGTGTGGAATAGACTAATAAAGAAGATAGAGAAATGTGGACCCATTAAGCAATTAGCTGGGTGATCATCAATTTATTACCTAACCTAAGGGGATAGTTCAAAGCCGTGCCAAAGTCGTCTACAAAAGGTCCATCCTAATAGGGGAAGAGAAGAGTTGAAAATAGGAGGAGGATGACAAGATAACCAGTTTTCCTCTAGGTGTTTTGAACTGGCTGCAGAGACTTGGTAAGACCCCTGGGTTTAAAAAAAAAAATAAAAAAATAAAAAAAAATAAAAAACTACCCAACTGCACCGTTTAACCCCCCAATGCATTAAAGTGCTGGGCTATAGGGGCACTGTGGTTTGGAGGTTTTGACTGCCCATTTTGAGGGGCTTTGGACTTGTAGTGAGGATGGAGGACGAGAGTTCTGTAAAAGCGTGTGATTTGGAATTCTTCGGATACAAAGAGAGAGGCCAAAAAAGTTCTTTCTTGATCTAGTTAGAATAAGTTTTCGGACCCAAATATCTAGAAAGCGCTCGATTGCATACCATATTAAGGTGAACTTCACAGAGTACATATAGGGGTTTGAGATAATGCTGATGACTACTTGGTTGAAGTATATGGAAGTGCTGATGTGGATTCCTTTTTACGCGAGATTCTTCGTTGATGCATCATTTGTGTTTTCCCTAGAACCATGTCTTATTCGTAGTTTTCCATAATGCAAGCTGAAAGTCAGCAAATTCAAAGTTAAAGAAAATTTTCGATCTTTTCAACTTTTTTATGCCACGAGAAAAATAAGGAAAATGAAAGGTATGCGCAAGAAACGTGTATAAGCAGTAAGAATGCATGTATGTTTATATTGTATGTATACAGTTATTTAATATAAAATAGATATCCATTCAAGTCGTAAACACACTAGAAAGTTTCTACATAACTGATATTTATTACGGCTATGACCTTTACTTTTTTTTTATTCTGTACCTCGTGGAAAATGGATCTACTTGACCCAGAAAGCGTTGTCTGTATCTTTTTGGAAGCCATCTTTAAAAGTGAAAGTACTTTATTTGCATGAATATTTGTGAAGTATTTTGTATCTGCATACGCTTCACTCTCATTAATTTTGACTTTCCCGGATCCTCGACTTTAACAGTAGCTTTTTCTAATTATTGTTATTTTCATTTTTTTTTATTTTAAATACAAATAATCATGCCTTGACGCCATTGTTCATCTGTGACTTGCGAAGACTGGCAGCATATGTCAGCTTTAACTGATATTTTTGTTGCAAGCATAATGCGACCATGATAGAAAAAACACGAGGTAGAAAACCTCACTTATGTATCAAGGCCTTTCAAAAAATTTTAAAAGAAAAATTACAGTTCGGTCTGAATGAATAGTTTTCAAGTTTGATCAAGATACCTCGAGATGAGCTCTCATGCACCATAGTGAGCACATGTCCACTTGTTCAGAAGGTAAAATTATTATTACTCATAATGCAGAAAAGCAAGAAAAATACAAGCCTGTGGGACCCAGGGTTTATATTCCTTCGAGTGAATATTTGTGAGAAATAATTGGAGTCTCTGAAGCAGCCTAGTTCTGTCATGTAATCGTTTTCTGCTTCTTTTACTTACTGTTACTATCATTGAGGAACTGCAGTATTCTTTTTCAATATATTTGACATATGCCCCTTTTTTATGTTTCCTTGTCTTTTTTGTGACAAAACCACCACTCACTACCCAATGTGTCCCAAGTTTTAAGTATCCGTCAAAGTCAGACCAATTCAGGTAGAAAAGCATTACGCTTTAGAGCAGATTTATAGCCTCTCTTAACCATACGAACATCAACAGAAGTACAGTAAGGGTATATTAAAGATAGCGAGACAGCTCACTTATTAGACGCTGTAACAGTAGGGGACCTTAGCAGAACAGGGATGCCAATGCTGTGTTAAAAGAATACCGTAAAATAACTTAACGTCCATTAGTACTAAAGGCGACAAGGAACTCCCTGACATGGGTAAAGTTTATAGGAGGTGGCTAAGCAATAAATCTAACGGTGGTGTTAATCACGATTACCATGACTGGGTAAAAGGAATCCCCCTCTTCGACCAATTTAGTCCTGGAGATATAGTTCTTGGATACTGATGACGTCATCGTAACCGTTAAACAATATTCAAGCGTGCGGTGTTGATAATATCACCATTATAAGAAGAGGATACATTTTTTGTGTGTGACTGAGTGAGTGTGTGTGTGTTTTCAGTAGTGTCAACAAGATAGCACCAAGTTTTTCCAGGTACTCAGAATTGTTAAGCTCGGTTATCTCAGTAAACATCGAATCACGAAGCAATCTAGAGTGAGGTTCCATAATCAAGTCTGGGTTTTGCTTGAGTTTAACCTTATACCTGACTGACACAATTTGGTTGCTTACACGACAGTGAAAGTTCATCCTCTCTTATTTTCAGGTCAAACAGTCATACTACCGTACCAGTGACGAGGATCTAAAAATAATGGCCCACATAGCACTTAACAAGGTAAGTATATACCACTGGTTCTTGAACTTTTTTTTCTGCTGCCCATAAACTTTTAAATTTAACATTTAACATGGTGACGTAAGCTGTCAAAAAGAGTTTCCATTTTTATTTTAAATCATTTTGATATAAATTAATTGGTGACAGAAACAGATGGGACATTTCTACAATATGATTAATATAGAAATATACAACGCTTTAGAAATAAATACCGAAATTACGAAAGTACCTCAGGATATCCATATGGTACAAAGTTATTCTAGTATGCAAATGGCAAAAGAGAGAGATTGTTTGCGTGGCATAGAAGTTGACCGTGACAAGTAATCTTTAATTAGTAATTTTATTGCTGGACCTTGGCATCTAATGATCTTCATGAACTCCTTAAATTAGTCTTATTTTGTTGACAGCTATTCCTTAGTACGTTCTCTGTCTGAAAGCCTTTCCTGTGCTTTGTTTTCGATGTCTGTCGTCAGTGTCAAAAGCTCTTCTTCTCAAAGGAAAATGACTTTCAGAGCTCAAGCTTTGCAAGTCAGATTTTCTTCCAAAAACTGTAGCATGGATTAGGATTTTTTTCCTTTCTCTCGAAGATTAACGAACCGTAATTTTGAATCTTGTTTGTTAATGTTTACGATTTCATATGGGTCCTTAGCTTTAGTGATTACTGGGGTTCATTCCGTAATGTTTCAGACTTTTCTCTATTATAGTGTTAACACTTCGTTGATTATCCACATGCTAATCAATGATGCTCTTGATGTGTAAGGGTGAAAATATTTCCTGCTCTGGAATTGTCAGCGAGAACAGAAATGATTAGTTTTTTTTACCCTTAGTTTTATGCATCCATCATTTTTTTTTCTGATGCTTATCTCGTCCTAGCATGAAAGTTCAAGCCGCTGACCGCGCAAGAAACATCTGGAACATCATAATCCATTTGCTGATTCCTTGACCTCTTGGTAATTCTGTCTGATAAGAAATCTCCATATTTTACCGCAATCCTGTTATAAGTTAGAACATCTGCCATGTCGGGAGCCATCCAACATCATAACGATGCAAACGATGATCATATCCTGAGCAAATATCTAAGTGTATCTAAGCGAAGAGCTTGAGTAATTCCTGCACCACAATTTGAAATGCAGGGAACGTTCACGACGAAAAGCGAATTGTTTTAGGGAGAGAGCACAATCATCATACTCGGATTTCCCTTTTTAATTTACAGCGGAAATCCATCGGGCCTCCTCTATCGCTGTCCACCATCACAACCGAAAACTGAGCGCTGAATTCAGATACCCCTCATGAAAAGTGAGTCTAAAATATGTAAGATTCTGTTGTATTGGTGCGTTCGTTTTGCTTTTGCATGCCAAATAAGAATTCATCTTTCATTATTCCTGATCAAGATAAAGGACATGACCTAATTATTTGACCAGCATCAATACGCGGCTGCAATTTCATTTAACAGTGGAATATGTTAATTTTTTTTTATCAGTTTCAGTTCCAGTATAAACTGGTCGCATCATATCGACTACCGCTTTTTTCGCCAAGGTCTCTCACGTAATTATGAGTGGCCTTATGCAACAAGGTGTGCTGTAGAGCCAAATGTGGGTTGCTGCTATCATCAGGAACCAAGCGGCCGGGATTGTGAGTATTGATATCTGCCCTTCAGTACTTGTTTCAAAGAAACTCCGTTCTCTATAGAGAGGTACGATGTACTTCAGCCTATCGCTTCTTTAACTTTACCTTGCCCCGGTTTTCACTCTTACAGATGAATTTGAGGTATGCTTTTTCCTCACTTCACATTTTTTGCTCTTGGAGAGTGAAGGTGAATACGGCTGGTCAAGGGCTATATGAGTTGTATTTTTGGTAAACATGTGAACGCTGAACGCCAAGCATATCAAGTTACCCGTTTGCAAAACACGCCAGGCGGTTGATTTATTGCGTGCCTCCATACCTTGTTTATCTTTTGCATAGAATGCGTAACCTGTTTCTAAATGGACCACGTGAATTTTCATTCCTGAAGTTTATAGTTCGCAAGACCTTCCAGAAAGGACACTTGTTTACTTCACCGTGTTACCAGATAACTACAGTATAAGGAAATAAGTAAGGGGGGGACGGGGGAGAGAAAGAGGGCGAGAGAAATCTTGAAGGAGAGCAGGTATAGAATTGTGGAATGAAACTGAAACTGAAACTTGTAGGCCAGGAGTATTAGGTCTTGACCCGGAAGTAATTAGTAGAAAGGTGATTTTGTCCACAAAGTTCCATAAAGTCATGTAGAACACCATACTGCAAAGTTCCATTAGTTCCGCCTTGTGGCATTTTCAAAATTTAAGATTGTCGCCAAGATCACTGGCGGGTCGATGGAAAATGTATAAATTGCAATAAATTCGGTTTTGAGGCTTATAAAAGTACACTTTTTTTCTTTCTGAACATATGTTTTAACACCCTACAATTCCAATCAAAATATTTCAGTGCTCTCACAATTTCACCCGACTCATCACCACGAAGAAATTCCCTTGTCATAACATCGTGTGATCTTTTCCTTCTGTGCTTGGGAATCTTTGACTCTACGCTATAATTTGGCAGTTTCTGTGCACAATACAAACACGCTTCCTTGATGGTAAAGGTTGTTGTGTTTGAATACAGCATCAAAGCAGGGGTGTCACTAGTGGACGCCAACTCATCTTTCCTCTGCCTTTTGACATTGCTGACCCGGATGTACTCTCTGTGGCATTTGCTATATGGACAGTTACTGGTAATTCTGACCTCTTATTTTCAAATACAAGTTGCAAACCATCATCCTTATCGATACTGGCTCGGACAAGGCCATCAAGTCCTTAGTTTGGTATACCTTAGTTTAACCAGACCACTGAGCTGATTAACAGGTCTCCTAGAAAGGGCTGGCCCGAAGGATTAGATTTATTTTACGTGGCTAAGAACCAATTGGTTACCTAGCAACGGGACCTACAGCTTATTGTGGAATCCGAACCACATTATAGCGAGAAATGAATTTCTATCACCAGAAATAAATTCCTCTAACTCCTCATCAGCCGTCCGGGAATCGAACTCCGGACGAAGAGCTAATCAAGTCCTTTGTTATGCACTATAGCACGATCAGAAGTTAAGTTAAGTATACCTTAGTTTTACCAGACCACTGAGCTGATTACCAGCCTCCTAGGGCTGGCAAAGGATTAGACTTATTTTACGTGGCTAAGAACCAATTGGTTACTTAGCTCTACAGCTTATTGTGGAATCTGAACCATTAACGAGAAATGAACTAATCACCAGTCCTTCATCAGCCACGGGGAATCGAACACGGTCCAGCGAAGTGATCTGCAGCTCGACTCACCCAACGAAGAGCTACGATCAGAAGTGATCGGCTCGACGCAAGTGGGGTTGCCACACCACTCGGTCATCACTTCTTCTTGGCAGGTTCACCAAAAGCCTGTGGAGAAAAGAGCAAGCATTAAGACAAAGGCTGAACTTTCCTTTAAGGAAATGCAGTATGCTGAAACCGACAGAAAATAAAAAATTGTAGGTAGTAACAAAAAATATCATCTTGATTTTTTCTTTTTGCATTACGGTGACGGCGATTTTGTCGGCCATCTTGGCTTATCCCTGAATATTAATATCTGAGAGCACTGAAATATTTTAATTGGAATTATGGGGTGTTAAAACATATATTTAGAAAGAAAAAATGCACTTTTATAAGCCTCAAACCTGAATTTATTGCAATTTATACATTTTCCATCGACCAGCCAGCCATCTTGGCGACAATCTTAAATTCTGACAATGCCACAGGGTGGAACTAATGGACCTTTGCACTGTGGTGTTCTACATGATTTTATGGAACTTTGTGGACAAAATCACCTTTCTACTAATTACTTCCGGGTAACCCCTTCATTTTAGCCTAATGCTCTTATACTACTGGGAAAAGAGAGATTTGTTTTCACTTTCAAATGAGTGCTGTGCATGAAATCAGTTCATTAGAGAATGGAAAAAACTACAAAATACTGACGAGAATATTACAGACTTTTTCTTTGATCATCATGGAAAAGAAGTTTATTTTTCATTTAGCTAGAATTACCCAAAGATCTCTCTCTCTCTCTCTCTCTCTCTCTCTCTCTCTCTACGTTTTGTTGAAGTATATCCAGAGTGCTTTTCCACAGAGTAGTAGAAATTTGGTTACGCTTATTGCTTAAATGTTGAAGTATTGAAGGTCTGTTTGCCTCCTTTTTGTCACTAACGGATAGACTTCATTCTTTAACTATTTTTCTCATATAACGAGCCTGAGAGATCTCTTAATTCTTATTATAGTCTGAGCGTCTTGAACCTGTTATTGATGGTTACCTTTCGCTGCGTCTTTTTCCATTTCAGGTAAACATCGCTAAAATAAACTTCGCTGACCACCTGCCTACGACGATCCCCATGCCAATTTCTTTCTGCTATGGGACCCTTCATGTTACCCGCTTTTCTTTATCTTTTTAGTATTCTTTTTCATCTTTCACTGATGAATCAGTCATAACCTCCTCTTCTGCTTTCATAAATGGCCATTCTCAGTTACTGACCCCTAATCTACCTGGGTTTTGCCCTGCTATAGGACAGCCAATATCTAATAAAGTTTGTCACTTGCAAAACGTATTTCCCACAAAGTTTAACCGATTTCTTTTTGTTCCCACTCTTTTCTGAATTACGATAGAATACGAGCTCTTTATAGAATTTGGAGTTTGATTCAGACCAAGTGTACAGAATCCTCTAACCCACGTTACTGACACTCAAGTATCCTTTTCTAGTTTCTCTTCAACTAAATCTTGATGCATCATTTACTTCCCGCAAATGTCCTTACTGTCATTTCTTTTGATTCCCTTTCTCCCTCTAAGCTCTCCGTTTCGTAGACTTGAGAGACTGTGTGTCTTGTTCTTTGTATACGGCTTTGTAACACCCAGCAATTAATGTTCTATTTGTTGAGCAAACTCATTCCTAAATTGGCTGTATACTGACTTTGTACTTTTCATTGCTTCTTTTTTCCCCCTGACTCCTGCAGCTCTCCTTCTCTTGGGATGATAACATTGCTTGCTTTTTGTTTTATCCTCAATTGTTCTGTTTCCTTTCTTTGATCGTCTTCTTTTCTTATAGTTGAAAAATGATTAGTTGAGTGCATTGGGTTTCACGTCTTTTCAGCCATTTTAGCAGGAATGATTAAGACGAGAGGTCTTAGAGTGATAATTTATTAACAAACGACAGTGGTATTTATATGAATTGCTGACCTATCAGCGACCAGTAAATTTACATAGTAACTAACAGACCAATAGTGCACATGCATTTGATTTTAGACTTTATGTCTTCTGATTATATAAAAACCAGGTGTGTCACAAAAGTGTTGCTATCCTGCTGGACTGATTTACTGCTAAGGAGGAAGTGTGGGAAGTCACAGTCCACGACCCAGGTGCGATGCAGGTGTCACGCAGATGGCGACAGACTGTTGGCGAAACGTGGGAAACTTCCGTGGCACAATAAACCCCCCTTAAAGATGACCAGGGTGTTCCAGAGGGTGTCCCCGCCCTTGAAAACTGGATTGGAGGAGTCATGTCATTGGGCAGATACGCTGGTTTCAGGCGGTCGATGGCCACCCGGTCTGTCATGCCGCGGATGTCGATGAGGAAAGCTTTCTTCTTGCAGTCGATGACCCAACAGGGACCGTGTGGGGCTGGGTTAAAGGCGGTCGAACAGCATCGGTTCCGATGAACAGGTGTGTTGTAGTATACAGATCCTTGGGGACAAAGGTCTTGTTGGTTGGCTTATAGGATGGGCGGTCACGGGCAGATTTTCCCACGATGGTCTGGAGTCTGATGATGCCGGGTGAGTGGTTATTGTCGGGGAAGAATTCGCCAGGTATCACGAGCGGATCCACATACACCATCTCGGCTGCTGACAGGTCAAGGCCCTCTTTGGGTGTAGTCCAAAGGCCGGGAGGACCCATGAAAGATGCGGGTACCAGGTTGAGGAGTTGCAGTGAGACACCAGGGCTGCTTTCAAGGTGCGGTGGAACCTCTTGACCATGCCATTGGATTTAGGATGGTAGGCAGTTGTGTGATGCAACTGGGTACCAAGCAGGCAGTTTAGGGACGTCCAGAGCTGGGACGTGAAGATAGTGCCTCTGTCAGAGGTGATGTGATCAGGCACGCCGAATCTGACTCCCGTGATGAGAGGAAAGCACTGGCACACACTGCTGCTGATGCCTCTGTCATAGGGGACAGCTTCAGGCCATCTTCTCAAGTGGTCAACCATTGTGAGTAGGTACCGATGTCCTTCAGAGCGCAGGTAGGGTCATACAATGTCGATGTGGACATGGGTGAAATGGCATTGCTGTTGATGAAAGGAGCCCACACCTGAATTTGTGTGATGCTGGATTTTGGAGAGCTGGCAGGAGAAACATTCACGGGCCCACTACTTTGCATCTTTTGATATGCCATGCCAGATGAAGTGTTTCTTCAGGAGTGTGGGTGTGGATTGTCTTGAAGGGTGTGCCAGACCATGGATGATATCGAAGACTTGACATCTGAGTGCCTGTGGGATCCATTAGCATGGGCAGCCAGTGTTGATATCACAGAGGATGGAGGTTGGGCTGTTGTCGTTGAGTTGGACATCTTGCCATTGCAGAGACGTTAAGGAGGTCTTACAGGCATTGAGCTCTGGGCCCTGCTGTTGCTTAGCTGCCAGCTGCTTCTAATCGAGGCCAAGGTGTACTGCAGCCTGACTGAGAGATGCCACTGTCACCAAGTATGTGGAAGAGGGTGTAGTGTGTCCACCTGTCTTGAGAAAGGGGTTGTTTACCACTGCAGTCATGGACAGCATCAATCACAACCCTTCAGTAACTACGGCTACTACCTCTTTTCATGGGACCAGCATTTCGGTATTCCAGCACCTTGCCAAAGACAACCAGGGAAAGAGCATCAGCCAGTACAGTTTGGGCCAGAGAGGGTAAAATCTGTACCTGAGCTACCTGACTCCTTCACAAATATCCACCCTGCTTCCTTCAAGTCCAAAAATGCTAAAGACTTGGGATTACAAGCATAGCTTTCTGTAGCTGCAAATGTGAGGTGTAATCATAATGTGAGGCAGAACTATAATGTTGCAAATGATGCTTCAAATACATCTAAATGAGAATTTCGTCACACTAAAGGTTGACACCACGCATCTTTAAAATTGCGTTCATTTCAGGCTTAAAAAAAGACATTGAGACAGTGCTTGAACATGGATAAGATACTTTGTTATCATACTCCATTATAGTCTTGTGCTTGTATACTTTTCATTAGCATTATGGTGTCCCTTTCCAAGATGTAATATTGATAATAGCCCAATAGAAATGCTAGAAACAGATTCTCTGGCCTCATAAATGTAGGCATAGATAAAAATTTCATGTCTCTGTCTTTCTTAGTTGCAGAGTTATCAAGCAAAATGTTTCATGGCGGCCATTTTGCACGCCATCTTTATCACAGTGGTAAATATAGTAATTGGAGCTTTGGTGATATCTTCAACTGACTCTTCTACCCAAGAAGACGTTATTATCTGAATAATGATTGATGTACATATTTCAACAATGATTTACTCAAGTGTCAGAAATCGAAACAACTAGCGGTCATCTTGAAAAGTGGCGGCCATATTGAAATTTTGCGTGGACACCCAGATTTTTCAAGAGAGGGGGTTAAAATGAGCACTTGTGCCAAATTTCATGCTTGTATCACAAGCTGAAGTATTTTTCTACTTATCTGCTGCACTACGAAGTCTACTGTAATCGACGTCACATTTAAATCCCTTCCTTCGTTAAGAATTTAAATATCACATCATAAAGCTCTTCGGATTTGCTGTTTGTTGCGCAGTAAAGTAGTGGCACTATTTAATTTTCACAAATTAGTGCATGAACAGTGTATAGCTGTTTACCCAATGGTGCGGAGTTAAAAGTTCCATTACAAAACTACTCAGTTTTTTTTTTTATAAAATTTCTAAATTTTTAAAGTACCAAATATAGAAATCTCTTCACATTCATAAAGTAAAAAATCATCACCTCTTGGAGTCTTATATAATTCTTCCTCAGTAATAACAGGTCTCTTTCGCCGCACTGTACGCTTAAGAGATTCCTTTTTCGGTAAAGCTCCGGCAGCGTTCAAGGGAATATCGGAAGTTACATCATCTAATTGTAAGCAACTGTTCAGATCGTTCAGCAAGGAGCTTTATTTTTTTTTTTCCTTTGAAGCGATATTTTCAATCGGCGTTGTCGGATGCCAGTGTCCAGATGGAGTTCCACTAATTATGGCATCTTCTGTTGTCAGTCTATAGCGTTGCACAATTTACGGTTGGCGCGTCTCCAACAAGTTTTTGATTGCCACGTTTTGTCGATAATATACGCGTTTCCTTTAAATATAAGTTTTCTGCCACCTCGTTCTGACATGACAAATTCCATGAAACTAAAAGGCTTAGATAAATACCAATTTAAGAAAAGCTGGATGAGACCTTGAAGTTACAATGAATTAAAAATTAGGTGGTTTAGTATAATGACTTTAAACATTTTGCCAGTTGTCCTGCCGAACAATTGTCCTGTCGGCCAGTTATCCTGTCGGCGAATTGTCCATCGGCCAATTGTTCGGCTACCCGTAATCCAGGCACACTTCCGTAAATGCTAGTTTTGAAATCGATTCATATAATGTCTGACTTTTCGTTTTTACCCTCGAGGTGCTAGTCAGAACGTATTAATATTTATCGTGTTAACATTCGTGGAAAAAAGCCGAAGTCATAGCAGTGCCTCGTCAGGGTATGTTCAAGAGTGAGGGTTCCTCTTTTTGTGTTAAAAGACGGGCTCTCTGATGATAATAATTATATTATTTTTCGTGGCTCGATTCGCCCAAATGCACAAAAGAAAAAATACTCAGTAAAAAATGATGGCGTGCTCTAAAGCAGTCGTGCATGTCAGACTATATTTTTTCTTCGATTTTTTCAAGCGGGATGATAGGTGGCTTTTGTTTTTCTTTTTACTAAAATCGTGGGTAATACTTGAACGAATTTTTGGTTGCTGGCAGAGAGATGTATATAGCCTAATTCGGTTCTCTCTTGTGACAGATTAGCCGTTCTAACAATACGGTGCTTTCATGACAATCGCAAGATGTGAAATGCTTTATCTGCAAAGCAAGAGCTATAACGACATTGCATAACTTGCTTTTAAACTCATTTTGCGCGCAGCCGTATCATTTGCTTGGCTAGAAAAAGTCTTATAACGGTAGCATGATGTGCTCATCATTTGCCCTTTGTGACAGTTCGAAGATGTGCAGCTTCATATCATCTTTATGACATTGATTAGAGGTGGATGGATGGATGGATGGATGTATGATGTTTAGGGCAAAAGCCCAGGTACTGGGGCCAAGAAGGCCATTCAGCGCCGTAATGAAGAGTAAATAGGTTATATTAAGGTAAATCAATTAATGAGTTAGTGAAGGAAATTATTAATAATAAAATAAAATGAAGCAAATAAAAGATGATGTTTAATGAAATGATGATGATATATATATATATATATATATATATATATATATATATATATATATATATATATATGTGTGTGTGTGTGTGTGTACACATACATATATATATATATATATATATATATATATATATATATATATATATATATATATATATATATATATATATATATATATATATATATATATTTTAAAAATTTAATGTCATTAAAATTCTGTATGATGTAATATATATCTTAAGAAAAAATTAAATGTCAATAAAAATTTTGTATATACTTTAAAAAAGAGATGACAGCAGAAATATTCGCTTCATCTCCCAAAATATCCGAGAGGGATTTACCCTGGAAATATTTTCTGTTTGGTTAAAATACCTGGTGCAGACCACCAGCATGTGCTCCACTGTTAGGGTCTCGTCACAGTAAGCACACTGGAGGTCTGCTTCCTTCTAAAATAAGCATTTGGATTAAACGAGTGTGCCCAATCCTTAATCTGTTCGTCTGTCAAGCTGGAATGACGAAAACCACGGCAGTAAATTATCTCTAATATTTCTATATTTTTTATTATTGGCAAGAAGAAGAGAAGTCCACCTTTCTTGCCATTTACTTAAAACATAAGATCTAATAGGACCTTTTAGGTCTGTATAAGGCACTTTTCTGAAAGTGGTTTCTGATAAAATACCAGCAGCTTTCGCTTCCCTGTCCGCCATCTCGTTTTCGCGAATCCCCACGTGAGAAGGGACCCAACAGAAGACTGATTTACACCGACAGTGGATACGAAAAAGCCACTCCTGAACTTTTTGAATTAACGGATGAAAGCTATTAATTTTTAATACACTTTAAAGTGCTTTTAGAATCTGCGTATATGACAAAATTAGTGTCACTACTTTAGAAAATTAAATCTAGGACAGAGACTACAGCTGTTAATTCTGCAGTAAATATTGATGCAGAGTCGGGTAATTCAGCTGTGTATGCTGTATGACCAAGGATAACAGCACAACCAACACCACTATCTGACTTTGATCCATCTGTAATAGATCTTTGTATAATTAGCACGGGGAACGTCGTGCTCTGAGAATTTTCCCCTAATCTCTTCTTCAGTGCAGTTCTTTTTGTTAAACGGTTTCTTACATACTAAAGCTTCTGGAATAAGCCATGGAGGATTTACAAGATGTTCTATCTCCCGGACTTTCTGAGATTTAAGATAATTATCCTTAACATCCTCATTCAGCCGAATTTGGAATGGTTCAGAAGCTCTTGTACCCGGAAAACTTCGAGAGTCTGTTTCCTTTAGTAACTGAAAGGAGGGATTTTTGGGAGCACTTTTCATTCTAGCCATGTATCACAACCCTAGCTCTTGCCTTCTTAGATCAAGGGGAAATGATCTGTATCGACGTACATGCTTTCAACTGGCGAAGTTCTAAAAACCCCTAAGCATATTCTCAACACCATGTTGTGTGCAACATCCAATTCCTTTAGCTTGGTTTTACAAGATGAGGAATAAATTTGACAGCCATAGTCTAGCTTGGATCGACACAGCGAGTCATATAGCCTCAGAAGGGATTTCTTATCAGCCCCTCAACTGAATCCAGAAACAATCTTTAAAATATTCAAAGATTGTTTAACATTAATCTTTAAGGTATTATTGATTAGAGGTGAAACATCTATTATCTCTTTAGGGCACTTATGAGAGAATGATATATTTACCGTAACATTATATTTATGTTTCTCCATATTTGCGTGTGGCATTTCAAAATATAAAAAGAAGGAAACATACAGGCTGGGTAGACAGCTATATCTTCGTGATAGAAATAGAATCATGAATTTTTAACATTAAATTAGAAGAACCTTCGAAAAAATCTTTTAAAGTTTTCTAAATCGAAATTTAATTTACAGATAGTTTCAAAGTCGCTTCGTACAGAAGAGTGGTTGGTCCTATTAGTGGTCTCCGCGTTCTGCTACTCATTTTACATTGCCAATCTCTCCCCAAGGATGGGCTACTAGCAAAGAGCAATCAGTCGTAGAATACAACGACCAATGATAATACTAACTAACCTTCAGGTGTTAAGAGTTTAAGTAAAATATTTGTTGAAATTAATTAAGAAAGTTTAAAGAATTTTTCGACAGATTTTTGCAATTTAGAGTTAAGAAGTCAGGAAAACTTCCAAGATGACGAAGCCCATGTGAACACAAATACCCGTGCCTACCCTCTCTACATATTTCAGTATTTGCTTAATAAATTCTCTGCATATACTGTAAATAGCCGCATTGTCTTATAGATTTTTTCGTCGATATTGTTTTAAGAAAATTAATTTTCATTTTGCAGTGTTTTTCATGATACATTACTGTATCTTCTAAATAAGTTTTCCATTTTGTAATTCGTGTGTTCCTTTGCATAGTTTGGAAATGCTACGTTTTGCAGGAGAATCCTCTGAATCGGATGTCATCGTGTCACGAGATGGCACATTCTAAAATTTGCGTGTTTGTCACTCTTCCTCGGGGAAATTATCCCTTCCGTGCCTCTTGTATGACAGGTTTAGAAGATTAATATCCCAGCATTTAGGATTGTATGTTACAGTGGCAATCGTTTAACAGCTTAACTGTGCATGTCTTTCGTAAGGTGCCAATTTTTCTGTGGCTTTCTGAAAGAATGTCTGAAATTAACTCTTTATTGAGAGCAATTAGTTTAGTGTCATGACTCAATACATATGGCCCCAAGAGGTAAGATGGTGGGTACCGTTCTCAGCTAGCACTCTGCTGGCATCAGCGTTCGATTAAGAATAACCGGCCAATGAAGAATTTTTAATTTATTTTTGGTGATAGAAATTCATTTCTCGATAATACAATGTGGTTCTGGTTTCAATAAGCTGAGGTCCCGTTGCTAGGTAACCAACTGGTTCTTAGCCATGTAAAATAAATCAAACAAATCCTTTGGGCCAGCCCTAGGAGAGCTGTTAATCAGCTCAGTGGTCTGGTTAAACTAAAAGGTATACTTAACTTTTTAACTGTAACTGTTTCATCATAGGTCATGTAAGAATAACTGTCATTCACCGTCAGTTCAAGTTGAATAAGATTTTTGTAGCTAATTTTTGAGAGGTTAATGTGATATAATTCATAATATTCTTGGATAATAAGAAGCGACGCAGGTTCTGGTTTCTGTAGCAGATGTCACGGCTGTGACTCATTTATATACAGATCTGTCCCAAGCAAATGATTTGGCTCAGTTCCGCCAGGTGAATTAGATTAATTCTTTTTACTAGTTGTCGGGAGAGCGCATAGAAATTAAATAACTTGTTATTCTTGAAAGTTAGACATAACTGAAAGATTTCCCGTGGCTAGCTTATTTTGGAGGGGTAGCAAAGCCCTACCTTGGGAGTAGATATTGAATGGAATCAAAGATTCACCTATAACCTCATTCTTGTCATCATCAACTTATTTTATTCACGCTGAATTAGGGAACTTCTGCTGGTTACTGAACAAGTTCATGTGTAGTTTAACTCTAGGAACCATTGCTCCCCAAATGGAAGAGTGAGGATTGTGTGTACTATGACAATAATGATATACATTATGGTTATAAAGAAACGCCTGATTGGACAGACACCTAATGATCTGAGCTCTCCAAATCCTGATGGAAGCAGTAAAAAGAAAGTGCAAGAAATAAGATGAGGCTTAATTCTAGTGTAACGAATAGACTTGCTTCCTCCAAGAACCAACTTTAAATAAATTTAAATAGAACATCACGACTTTACACTGCATCTGATTGCCGCGCAAGAACAAAAACTTAAACTAACTTCTTTCGCCTCCAACACATTTATTTCCACTGCACCCCTAATCACAGTATTTTCCACCAAGACTCAGCACAAAATGTGTATCTCCATATTCGTAATATCTTCATATTCGCTGTGTTGCAAAATACAAAATCTGAACTTCGTCTAACAACATCCAATCAGTCCATGTTAATCAGCTCAGTGGTCTGGTAAAACTAAGGTATACTTAACTTAACTCTATTATCATCAACAGGTATTGTTTTGGAAATTATCTTCAGACTGCTATTTAAAACCATTAAAATAATATTCTATATAATATAATATATATATATATATATATATATATATATATATATGTATATATATATATATCGAAATATATATATATATATATATATATATATATATATATATATATATTATAATATACATACAAACATATATACAGTATATATGTATATATATGAGTATACCTATAAACATACATAATTATATATATATATGTATACATATATATACATTATATATATACATATGTATGTGTATATATATACATATATATATATATATATATATATATATAAATATATATATATATATATTAAAAAGGAAACGAAGAAAAACGCAAAGTAGAATGTCCTAAATACGGTCAATTTAGATAGTAAAGTTTCACAACAGAATGATCCTTTCTTTTACCAGGAACACTTGTCTTTTTACCTCAAGAGCTTCAGCCTTTTTTTTCCTCCAATTCAACACCCACACATCTCATTTCTATAAACGATTGTTTGCCAAACAATCCATTCAAAAACTCAAACTTCATTAGACACATCCAGTTTGAATGAGGACCTATCGCTTTAGTTATTATATATATATATATATATATATATATATATATATATATATATATATATATATATATATATATATATATATATATATATATATATATATAGTTATGGTTTATGAGGGGGGGTGGGGGATGGCTGTGCATTTTACTTTAAGTTTATAATGTTAGCCTTACAAAACCCCTCGTAAGCCCACAAACAGAATAATTGCATGAATAATTAATAAATGGAAGGTTGCCAAGTGAAAGTGTGTTTCTGAACATTGGTTTATTATTTAAAGTTAAGAGGGAAAAATTTGGATACTGTCGCTAAAATGAGAAATGGACAAAAAAGGACACAACAGCAATTACTGAGCGAATGACAATGCATCAAAGTTACGAATACTGGCCACTTGCAAGTGATCCCTAAGCCAGTCCACAGTGAAATTCTATCAGCCTCGGTATGGGCGGATTTCTTCAGGCAATCAGGAGCACAGAGACACGGCTACGTAGGTAACTGCACTGATAACACTCCTGGAAATGAGACAGTTCCGGATGACACTACCACCGACTTACAATCTCTCTATAAATGGGTTAATGCAAAGATTGGAGGGCATTCCTTTACGCTACTCACTTCTCAGCAGGGGCGAGAGTTACTTTATGCACTGTTCCAGGAATTGCACGCTGGGTATAACAAGGTCGCTGTTTAAGTCAAAGAGATAAGAAATTACTTGAACGATGAAATGCGAGAGAGAGATGATAAAAACAAGTAAAAAAAGACTCTGGCTAACCAATTTCCCTTCCGGGGCACGTACTGTCTTTGCTTCCTTTTATTGCTTGCACACACAACGTTATGTCGAGGTCGTCCACGTTTATTAGCAGCGTCCAGGAATGGCCCAGTCAATCCAGTGTGAGAAAGGTAAGTTCCAAAACCCCAGGGCTCGGTGTTCGATCAGGTAGAGGTTACCCGTGGTTGAATGTCAACTGATCTGAAGATGGAGGCCACCCTCGCCTTATAACGCCTCATATGTTGCTTGGGGCATTGCTCCGGGCAGCATCATCAGCGTATACCTGTGGATTAAGGAAAGAGATCTGCGGCCAGTAAAGCGAGGAAACTCAGCAGGAGCTTAATTAAATCTGGAGATTAAGAAAGGGGAAACGGCTAACTACCCTAGGTGTGTTCCTTGGAGATGCATAAAGCTTGTATCCCTACTGTCTGGTATTTTCCCATAAGATTCTTAAAAGTTAGATCCACGGCTACACACACACACACACATATATACATATATATATATATATATATATATATATATATATATATATATATATATATATATATATATACACACACATATGTATAACTGAATCACGAAAATATGGAACGTGATGAGTATATAAATAAAGATAAAATCCGAAGGAAATGGAAGCACTGGAAGGCCTTTCGACACTTACGTCTGCTAAGTAAAGGACGTTAGTGTCGAAAGCAGCACTCCAGTGTTTCCGTTTCCTTCGTGGATTTTATCTTTATAGCAGACGTAAAGTGTCGAAAGGCCTCGCAGCACTCCAGTGTTTCCGTTTCCTTCGTGGACTTTTATTATATATATATATATATATATATATATATATATATATATATATATATATATATATATATATATATATATATATATATATATATATATATATATATATATATATATATATATAGGACTGTTTGTTTTCACAGTTATTTCACCTCAATATTTAAAAAAACAAAGAAGGAGGAAACAGAATAAAACATATCTCTAATGCAGATATAATGACAATAATTATAAGTAAGTGTAACAGATCCTGTTAATTCTTCATTGGAGGAGGACTTTTGATAACAGCAAAAGGTGATCAGGTGGGCTCACGAGTCCGAAGTCTTGATGAAATGCGTTGGCCGATGGATCCGAAATGAGTAAAGGTTAATGTTGCAATTATCTTGAATTATGTTGATGAAGTAAGACGTCTGTAAACATCAGTTAACTTACAATGGCCATAATCAGTAGAGAATTCATTGAGGCCCAAACCCCCAGTAGATGGGAAGGAAGCCCAATGAATGAAAGAGAAGGGGAACAAAACCGAACTGCCAACACAATCAAGCGTCGAGGAACTATACATCCAACGTCCAGGAAGTACCGCCTTCTTGTTGGTAAACATACGAGATAAAATGGTAACGAAATCCAACATCCAGGAAACATAAAAAGCCGTATGATGATACGGTGGGCAAATGATTGTTCCTCCAGCACGTCTCCCAGGTTGATTTCGACCACAGGATCATAGGCTCCTTTATTACCTAGCCCAACATTTGCTAGTTAAAAGAAGAACACTATTAACAATGCAGTAGTACCTAACAATACAGCAGCTTTTTAATAGTTAACTACATTATGTCATTTTACCACAGCCGTTAACATATTAACAATAAAATCACCGAACTGACCACCAACCCTCCAAACCCTTTTCAGTTCTCTTATTCTGTGACAAGTCACCTCATACTCATCCTACCATTATCCAATATATCTACTGGCAAATACCTTTTCATCTGATGCTACTATTCCTCCACCATGCTACTCTTCTTCCAGATTCCCATTATCCTTTACTCCTACTCAGAATTACTCTCAACTTTTAGTTCCTCGTTGGACGGGTCAATATCGTACTTGGCTAACATTCTGCTGGGCCCGCGTTCGGCTCTCTGGCGGCCAATGAAGAATTAGAGGAATTTATTTCTGGTGATAGAAATTCGTTTCTCGTCATAATGTGGTTCGGATTCCACAATAAGCTGTAGGTCCCGTTGCTAGGTGACCAGTTGGTTCTTAGTCACGTAAAATAAGTCTAATCCTTCGGGCCAGCCCTAGGAGAGCTGTTAATCAGCTCAGTGGTCTGGTTAAACTAAGGTATACTTAACTTAACTCTCAACTTTCACCTCTTTTCAACATTTTTAGACTTTCCACGAGTCTCTTTAGCTTCATTACATTACCCTTTAGGATGGTGCCTTCATGCAGTGGGAGATTTATGGACTCCGTCCTAATAGTAAACCTTAAGTAGCAGAGACAGAAATATTGGACTATGAGAGAAACCTCTGCATTCTCATCAGTTTATTTACAGTATCCATACTACCGACATTGAAACATTCCCGTGCCCTTGTCTGCGGCCTTCAGACAGTCTCTGAAGATCCCCAACCTACTCACTGATGTCCAAATTTCTTCTCATACAGTTTTCATTAAAACCCTTTGTCCTGGTTTAGTATTGGTTCTCTGTTCAAAATAAAACCATGTCGGTTTTGGAACGTAAGGCTTAACAAATTACTTTCCAGTTACTGCAGTGTTCTAAATAACTGGACCCCTTTACTCATTCAACTTTCTGCTAGCTTGAAAGAATTATATACATACACACATATATGCTGTGTATATATATTTTATATATATTTACATATATATATGTATGTGTGTGTGAATGTATGTATGTATGTGTGTATATATATATGTATATATACAAATATACACCTAAATATTCATACATAAATATACACACAAATACATATATTATATATGTACCTAAAGAAAAAAACAAATAGAAGGTTAGTACCTAGTGCTTTCACGATTATTCACATATGGTCGAGCACAAATCAGGCAATTTATAATAATGGTGAAAAAGTAAATAGAAGAAGACCACCAGAAGGTAAATTGTCAAATTTACCGTCAGTTAGTAAGGAAAGAATCTATGAATTATGGAAAGGCTTCCCATGCAGACGCACTTAACAACGGGAAGAGAGGACTCTTACAAAATATTGATAAAACTTACTGTTAGGCAAATGCGTTTTATAGGGAAACGGTCACAAAATGAGATCATCGAAAAAATTAAAGAGAATCAGAGCAAGAACTTGTCTTTGTTACCAAAAAAACTTCATCGAACGACTTTCACTTACGAAACTGACTAGTTTGACTCAACGGGAGAAAGAACTTGCCCTCGTAGAAAAAGCAACCTGGCCTCATTCAAGAACTCCAAAAACCTTCTAGCAAAAAGGAGAACCTGATCACTTACGGCAAGAACGTGTCTTCTTGTTAAGTGGTTGGCAACTGATATTTTCCCGTTACAGTTTCCTGTTCAGTAGCAAGGAAGAGGATAGTTTTAGCAAATGTATATATATACATATACGAGTATGTCTGTATATTTGTATACACACATTATATATATGTGTGTATATATATATATATATATATATATATATGTGTGTGTGTGTGTGTGTGTGTGTGTAATATGGAGGTAGAAGATTGACTGATTTGATGTAAAAGTGGCATAGAGAGAGGGGTATTTCTCAATTGGTGTTTTATGTCTTTAATTAATGCTTAAAAATAAGGAATAGTTATTGATGTCAAAACCCATAGCCATTACGGTCCAAAGGTCTCAAGAGGTCGTAGGTTGTCAAATACCAGTTTTTATAAACATGTGGATTGTTGAATGTCAACGCTGCAGTTGTTAATCTCATGTGAACTGGCAGTAGTTCAACATGCAAGTTTGTAATTATGGGATTTTTACTGAGAGAATAGCTTTACCTCCCCTCAACCTTGAGTACTAAGAAACACATTAGAATGGATCATTAGATGTCAATTTATAATCTATGCTTTTCAGTTTTTCGTTGTTTTGCACCACACTTACGGCTGTTGATATTTGAATCAGTACGTTGCTAGCAAGAGAGCAATGGGAGTTGCAAGGTGTCGGAGTTTTTTATACTCTTTATAACTCTATGTCATTATTGTAAACATTCTTCTGTAGAGTTGTAAATAACTTTTGTTGCGGAGGACATTTGATATTGGCTAGGGCTCTTCAATTGCTCTTTCCATAAAGAAAAATACTGGTTTGACGAGGATGCCAATAGTTTTTATGACGTGAGTTTACGTAAACTTGTCGGTCATTCAACCAAGTTTCGTAAGGTTTATGGCAGCCAGTTGGTCAGAAACTACCTGCTTCTATTCGTTTGCGTGGAACTGTCATCAACTGAACCTGTTCATTCTCATCAGGTGATGCACTTAAAGCGTATTTTTATTTTTTCTAAATTTGGATTCAGTGGGCAACAAGATTCCCTTCCATAGTCCCGGCTCTGGAAATGCGGTAAGCAGATAATGATTTGCCTCCAGGGGATTCGTCAGAAACCTTTTTTGGAATAATTGCAGGAATCAGTGAAAACGAAAGCAGGGACAACATTCCAAAGCTTGCTCCTGGCACTCCAGACCTTTCAGTTCAAATGTGAACGGCATCACATTATCTGGTGTTGAGCCTGAATCGACAGTTAACCAGTGTACTCTGAAACTGCGTGGGCTAAGGACCTCTGAAAGGAGATGTTCTTTCACACCGAAGTGATGGCAGATTCCAATTAGACATTAAACTTGTAGTTTTTTAAAAGATACACCTGTCCTTATTTAATGTACTGTAATTGCAACTACATTATGATCAGCCATGGTGCCATGAATTTCGCTTTATTCCGTTACAAGAAGGCTTTTAAATTTTAACACGCAAGAAATCAAGCATTTTTCTCAGCTGTTGCGGCACGTGATAGATGATCTGCAACAGAAAATAAATTAGTAAGTTGCATCTAATATGGCGTCTTAATTATGGCTATCAGCAATGTTTAAATTTGATTTGATAGCTGCTGTTGGTTTGTAACTCATCGTCTTTCCGGCCTTTGCTTGCAGGTCTTTGCTTGATAGTTTATAACTTTTTTGTTACTAATGAATGATGTAATTTCTTATCAGCCATGTAGCGTTTTAAATAAAAGTACTCGTTCCATTCTCAAGGTACAAAGAAACTCCTGGCACTGAACAGGCCGGGTTTTGTGGTCTCGTAGGAAAGGTGTACTTTTTGTCTGTAATGTCGGGCTAATGAAAAAGTGTTACATGTTGACACTGGCTTTGGTGTCCTACTCTGTCTACTAAAATTGCTGAAACCTTAACAAAACATCTCCTTTTCCACGAAACTAGTTTTTTTTTTTTTCTCTTGTCTAGGCAGTGTAACTGTCTTTTCTTTCAGAAGTGATGCTGGTTTCGAAAGAAATGAAAATTAACTCTATAACAGTATTTGATCTAGGACCTCATTCTGAGGTAATTGTAGTATATTTGTAGTAACACGAGATCCACTGGGTGACAGCGTTTTATAGTTTTTACGAATGTTAACCGAAACACCTATTTTTTACTGTCCTTTTGCGTAGATGTGTCCGGAAGTTTATTTTTATGCTACACTGTAAATCTTGGGGACTGGCGTATTATATATTATGTTATTTCTTTTGTATAACCGTATTTTACAGAGTTATCCAGATCAAATACGGTGAAAAACGAAAGAATTTATATGGCGATGTCTCTCTTTCAATGACTTTTGCATCTATTAGTCCCAGGTGATGGGACGAATCGTAAAAAGTTAAATTACACTTAACTGTAAAAAGTTAAATTACACTTAACTGCACTCAATTTACGATTAGAGGAGCACATATCTTTTCCAAATATTTCCACTATTTCTCTTGTTGAGTCATTCCACCTGTTCCCATCGGCAAGAATAACTCGAATGATCACAGTACGGTAGACATTCAGTGTCTTGGATTTTATCGAAAGAGATGAGTATGATCAATGGCTTGCGTTGCTTTTCAGTCCTTGTTTTCCTTCGAATACCACTGTTGAGTCTTTTTCTGATCTGGAGATCTCATGCAACTCTCGTAGTGTTCTCAGGTTTTGAATCGCAGCCCATCTTGAAATCATTTTTGAGGCTTTGATAAGTAGTTGTATAGTTTTTGCCGTCAGCCCACAGGCCGCCGGCACTGTGACCCCATAACCTTTCCATTTCTCTCTCTCTCTCTCTCTCTCTCTCTCTCTCTCTCTCTCTCTCTCTCTCTCTCTCTCTCCTCGTGGAGCGAGTCGGTAGAGTTATCGGCTAGCACTCGCTAGGCCCGAGTTCGAGTCTCCGGCCGGCTAATGAAGAATTAGAGGAATTTATTTCTGGTGATAGAAATTAATTTCTCGCTATAATGTGGTTCGGATTCCACAATAAGCTGTAGGTTCCGTTGCTAGGTAACCAGTTGGTTCTTAGTCACGTAAAATAAGTTTAATCCTTCGGGACAGCCCTGGGAGAGCTGTTAATCAGCGCAGTGGTCTGGTTAAACTAAGGTATATTCTCTCTCTCCTTCTCTCTCTCTCTCTCTCTCTCTCTCTCTCTCTCTCTCTCTTGAAATCCTTCTGATCACGGTAGTTTAAGTTTAATTAGGTCTATTTATCTCTCTTATATTATTCCATGAGATCGGATATCGTTTAGATGAAAAGCTTTTTTCCACTGCTTGACTACGTGGGGACTTTCCGTGCATAAACAATCGACCGTTTCTTAATCTGTGATTAGTTAAAGTGCTTTCTAAATTGCACCTGCTCGTTGTTCATCTATAGATTATAAAAGTGAGATTTTCCATGTTTTAACTAACTGCTGTATAATTATTATATTAGCCGCTTCTACAAAGCATAAGCGCCTCGAAACCAAACTCTTAATCATACATGAATAGTTTATTTACCTATTTATTTATTGTTATGACTGGAATGGGCTGCTTCATAGATCCTTAGACGTTGAGTCTATTATTGGTTGACTAAGTTTTACGACATAATTTTTAATTCAGAATCTTTTTCGTTTAAACGAGCAGTGAATGGTCAGGTTATGCTGCTGCTAAATTTCAATTTCTCTTTTCCCTCAAATTTTTTGCATGATTATGTGTGCCTTTGATACATATATTCATAATCATTTTTCTATATAATTTTAAGTTCCCGGTTTTCATAATACATCAATGTCTGTACAAGCAAAACTCACCCATCCACCAATATATATACGTATACAGTGTATATATATATTTATATATTATATATATATATATATATATATATATATATATATATATATATATATATATATATATATATATATTGGTGGGGTATGAGTTTTGCTTGTACAGACATCGATGTATTATGAAAAATGGGAACTTAATATATATATATATATATATATATATATATATATATATATATATATATATATATATATATATATATATTAAGTGTAGGGATGTGGTGAGCCATTCGCCCAAATTGTAAATAGTGCATTCAGCTAAAGTAGTCACCTTCGATAAATGCTACATTGCTCGAATCAATTTTGCTATGTCTGTGGATTGTCCTGGCTTACCTGATAGCATTCCACCCAATAGGTACCAGGACCATCTGGGGTCAAGAAAAGGCCGTGGCGCTTGAAAAGCCGGTCCTAATTGCTTGCTGAGTATCTGGAAGCTGTAACTTCTGGCCCCACCAACTCCAAAGGAGAAACAAGAGTAATTTTATATATATATTTATATATATATATATATATATATATATATATATATATATATATATATATATGTGTGTGTGTGTGTGTGAAGATAAAGAAGCCTATAAAACACTATTTGAACGTTGCAACCATATATTTCGAGCACTTCCTTCTGTGCCCCTGTTCACTGGTAAAATATGGACAGATGAAATGTTACAAGAGTATATGTAAAAAGCAAATGTAGGTGTGGCATTAAGTCTCCGATGGTATACAGCTGACCGTTTCCCAAGAAGGAGGGAAATAAACAATTCCCTAGTGGTTTTTGGCCTCATTAACTCCCGTCTGCCGATGCGTCTGGTGGTCGTGTTTCCTGGAACACCTGCTTGAGAAGAGGCCTGAGGATTAACCCGTTGATGTCATCTGATTTCCACTGTCCTCCTGACAAGTTCATATTGTTGGTTTGATTGATGATAGCAGATTCGAGCATCTTTCTTTCGTACAGACAACTACTTTTGACAACCAGCTCCGCCCCACTCCAATTTATGGAATGGCCTTTATCCCAGATATGTAGGAAAATCCCCAAACTCTCCGAAGCATACTGTACTGATCTCTTATGCTCTATTAATCTTTGCGAGAAGGATCTCCCCGTCTCCCCCACGTAAATCTCATTACAATTGCTGCACAGAATCTTGCAAACTCCAGCTTCTTCCCCTTTTTTTATTTAAGTATACTTAATGAGCGAGCTCCCGATGGATTTGTTCTGTGGCTTTTTGGATGTTTTCTTCATAGGGAAGCTTTATTTTGTTGTGAAAATCTATTTGTCTGTTGTGAGTGGGACCTCTGTAGTATATTTTATTCGCTTTTAAATAGCCCTCTCGACAATGTGTGGTGGATAGAGCAGTTGCGTTAGGTGTTGGCGAATCGTGTTGAATTCTTTATCTAGGTACCCATTTGAACATATTCTAAGCCCCCTGAGGAAAAAGTTGCACCCTGCCATGATCTTTAGGGAGACATTGTGGTAGCTTAAGAAATGAATATAGGAAACAGCAAAAGTGGGTTTCTTATATACTGTGAAATCATATCTGTTCTGTTCTCTTATGATCAGTACATCTAGGGACGGCAATTATCCGTCCTTTTCCCATTCTGTTTTGAATTTTATGGCCGGAACTAGCGAATTTAGTCCATTAAAAAATTCGTTAAATTCTCCCCAGCTGTTGTCCCAGAGAGTAAAAATATCATCTTCATATCTAAGCCAGATCATATTACGGGGTTTGATAGTCGACCAAATTTGTTTCGAAATATTCCATGTACAAGTTTGCTAGAAGGGGTGATAGGGGACAGCCCATGCTACAGCCAAATTTTTGTTTGTAAAAATTACCATTGAAAGAAAACACGTTGTTAGTTACACAGAGGTTGATTAGTTTTAGAGTTTTATCTATGCCAAGAGGAAAATGGTCTTCATATGGTTGTAACTTCCTCTTTAAAAAAGACGACACGTCGGCGATCGGGACTTTAGTAAATAATGACTCGACGTCTAGCCTGAGCAATTTGATGTTATTTGAGGGGATGTTTAAACTATTAAATTTTTGTATAAAATCCTCTGCATGTTTGACGTGGGAGGATGAGAAGGTTCCTAGAAAGGGTGATAACAGGTCTGCGAGCCATTTTGATAATTTACACATGAAAGAGCCCCTGCTAGATATTATGGGGCATAGAGGAATCCCATCTTTATGTGTTTTCGGGAGGCCGTAAAAATAGGGGAGAGAGAGGTTGATTATCCTGAGTGTTTCTAGTAATTCTGTGTTCTTCTTATTACCCCCTGTGGTTCTGACTGATTTGTTAAATTGGGCGGCAATATTTGTTGTGGGATCTTTCGTTAATTTATCATAGGTCTCCGCATCGTTTAGAAGTTCTTGAACCTTATTGATATATGTCTCTTTATCTAAGAGAACTATTTTCCCGTCTTTGTCAGATTTTGTGATTATGATATCCCTCCTTTTCCTTAACCTAACTAGCGCATTTTGGAATCTTTTCGGGAGCGAATTTTTGTTGTTATTTTGCTCCAAGACATTTAGCAAAATGCCTTTGGGACATGCATCTTTTTTGTCATAATTGTTTTTTGCAAAATATTTATCAAATGCAACTAAGAAATTAAGATTATTCCAGACACTGTTCCTAATCAGTCGTTTTAATTTGTTGCGCAAATTTCTGGAGTGGGTCTCACTGTTGTCAATAGCACCTGATAGCACAAAATATGAAAGATATCTGTACATACCTTCATTCCTGCACATGAGGCGAAGCGATGTGGCTAGCTCACTTATTTTTCTTCTCATCACATAGATGTCTTGGTGTGTGGCATGTATTCTGTCTTGGAGGAATGTGCGGATGGAGTCCGGAAATGGGTCTGAAGCCGATGTCCATCGCGTGAAGCCGTACATTTTGGGAGAAACTTTTAGATGAATAATACTGTGGCATTACAGTAAAAGACATTCATATATTTACATATGTGTGTGTGTATATATGTGTGTGTGTGTATAGGTATGTATATATATATATATATATATATATATATATATATATATATATATATATATATATATATATATGGTGCATGTGTATACACATATATATATATATATATATATATATATATATATATATATATATACATATATATACACACACACGTACATATATATACACACACACATATATATACATATATATATATATATATATATATATATATATATATATATATATATATATATATATATATATATATATATACATAATATATATATGTATATATCTATATTCTGCTTTATATCGCAACAGTTGCTAATTATTTTCACGCTTCAATTTTTTGCCTTCATGGAACCTTTGGAGTAAATGAATGTCTCATATTTTCACGAGTCACCCCTCACAGGCGATTGTACAATTTGCCGAGGAATTTTGAGATTAACCAAGTAAACTCGGTTCTCACACCCCACACACGTGCAGTTTAAAATGTTAGCAGAGTATGACCTTTAAAAGAATATTGACCTTCAGCAAGAATGTATTACTGTTCCAGAGGAAGAGAGGATACATAAATGTGGAAATCTGGCAAGAGCAAATAAAACGTCCGCTCTGGACTGGTTTTCGCCTTCAAGAGTTTCGGGTGATTGCCTGCGGGGAAAAGTTAGTCATCTCAACCTTTCTAGTACTCACATTTACATGTTACTTAGGAGTGATTAAGCTTCAGTGGAAAATGAATAAATACGAGAATGATAAAATAAAACATCCATACACAAAAGAAAGCCAATTTCATTTTTCATCATAAAAATTCAGTGGACCATATTCTGTTCGAGGGGAGGAAAGACGAATGGCCTGGGACTGAAAAGAACTGTAGACGTGTCCGAGATTGAAGGTCGAGTCTGACCCCGTCTCTGTGAGCAATAAATGATGATGCAATCGACAGGTCTTCCAGAAGTCCACTGACGAATGCTTAGAGAATAATTAAAACCTTATTCAAAGATTAAGAATGTAATTTTAAGAGTAAAAAGAAAAATAACAAAATCGGTATTCACGTTGATATCTTCATTACTCGAATTATAGTTTGGTATATTACATACTTGAGTTTCGAAAAACTTTATGCCCGGCCATCTGCCCTGTTACCAACTGAGGAAGCAGGAATGATCTTGCTCAGAACAATTCTACATGAATGGTAAAATAACTAATTTTATAGTCTTCTTAAGCAAATTTAAGTAAGCTAGTTAATCAACTATTCACACAACACTGAAAGAAAGTGAATTTGGTGGAAGGCGGGTTTCTCTGGAGTCATCTAGTTCATTAAGTCTTGATTTAACATGGACAGGTTCGTAGAAATAAGTCCGTGTGTGCTTATAACTGAAATAGAATTAAATTTCTTTGTGGGCTTACGAGGGTGAAAAGTAAATTTTCCTTTTTTTTACATAACCGGCGGAGAATTCATTTTTAAGGAAAGCCACTATTAAAGAAAGAATAAAGTCTTCGGTGCTTTTAATTGATTCAAGGTGAGTCCCTGTGAGCGGATCTCTGGGGAGCAATGCGCTCATGAATAATTACTTGTTAAGTAGTTATGCAAACGGTTTCTCAGTATTTGTAGTTAGAAAAACTTTGAGCTTTTAATATTTCAGAAAAGTTTCAAGATCTTAATTGAAAGTCGACTTCAAATCCTTAGCTGTTTTAAATCGTGATTTACAAACGATAAACGAACAATTTCCAACGAACTCGCATCTCACAGTAATGTTGCTGGAGATTTCATCAGATTCGTCGTTAGTTTGAAAGTATTTGTTCGTGCTTGTTTGAACTGATCGTGGGCGGATGAACTCTTATCTTCTTTTTTTTTTTATGCAAATAGCCAGTGAGCTTGTATGTCTTCGGATAATGGGATATGTTACTTATTTGTGAAAAGTGTGTTGATATCCGTCGTTTGTCTCTGGTCTGTAGACTTATCAATTTTAAATTATTGTTATTTTGTAATGCATAAAAATTGTTAGTATACCAGATTTTCAACTGAACTCTGAAGTCTTTGGAGGATGGAAATATATTTGAAGCAAAAAGCTATACCATTAATATGACCGAATTTAAAGAAAATGTTCAAAGATGTCCACGCTTTCGCCTGGTTTGTATTTACTTATTTGGACCATTTTAGATGCTTGGACTGACTACACAGTTCGTTTTATTAGGTAATATTCACAGTAAATGAAAAGATTGTTGTGATGCGCCACATTAAATTGCCTGTGTTTGCGTCCAAGCACTAATTACATCCCGGTAAGCCTTCACCGATGCCCAGTAAAAAATTTTCCTATTCCAGGATTTTTTTTGTCACTGGGTTATCGACTTAGCAGATCTAAATTGGTACCTACCATTTCCTGGTGATGACTTATTGTGTACGAAAATTTTTTGTGACAATTTTTCAGCTGAATTACAAAGCCTCTGGAACACACAAATGTAAGTTGAGGTAAAACTATTTTTATAAATGTCATAGCCACGAACATTTTCAAAACCTTTATCTTTCTTTGGGTCAAGGTTATGGGTATTAAAGTATTTTGGCTATGTTTGGCGCATGGGCTGACAGCATAGCTCGAATTGCTTGCTGAAAAGGTTGCTGATGGTGATTTTATGTAAATTACCTGCCTTTACGACCGTGTTATTTGCATCTCTGCAACATTACAGTAGTACTGGAAAGTTGTGTATAGAAGTAATATATATATATATATATATATATATATATATATATATATATATATATATATATATATATATATATATATTTTATATATATATATATATATATATATATATATATATATATATATATATATATATATATACATATATCCATCCATTTATATATAAACACTTTAACAAGCTTAACTGTTTTTCTCATGGTCTGTTCGGCAAGATATCTTTATGTATGAAACGTAAAAAAAACCGACCTTCTAATTTTTTTTTATGCAGGGTACGATTTTAAACCATGATCTTTGCTTCCTTTGCAAGCCCTAAATTGCCGTAAGATTCGTTCTGTTTTTTATTTTTATTTCTGTTCTTGAAATCAAAATGTTTCCAAATATACTTTGGAACTTTGAATGGATATTGTATCTCAGTGACATTTTCATAGCTAAAAGCGGGAAAGGCGTTGGGTTTTCATTTTTAAATCCATTTTTTTTTAGCTCATCCAACGCTTCACAACTGCTAGGTTACAAAAAACAAGTCAATTGGCATTTGTTACTTGTTTTTCTTGATTGTTTTTTATCACGTTTGGTGCCTGATGCTGTTCCTAGTGCGCATACTTAATGTCATGATTTCATCCACATGCAAATCCTTGTGGCCGGTCTTCAATGACCTAAAACTGTGGTTTGGGTATATGATTTCCTTACAGAAATAAAAGCATCGTAAAGAGAACGAATAATGTTCGCTTCAAGATACGATTGTTCTTTTCTAAGCCGTGCACGCGTTTCTTTTGCCCTCTTCTTCGGATCCTTATGGAACTGACCTGTTTTTGTGGCGTGTTGATGCATTAATGCTGAGGATTTACTTTCACTTCTTTTTTTGTTGTGTACACAGTTGATGCAAAAGTCTTTTTCATCACCAGAAGCGAATTGCCTCTGCCCCGCACTGGTTACGATTTTTATGGATGCTTCCATGGACGCTGCTTTTAAGATTGCTTTGCAAACCCTGGCCCTCTCCACAACACGTTATGTGTACAACTTGTTGTGACACTGATTTCGACTGTCATGTGTTTTGATTAATCTTTCGTTCCCTTCGTTTTAAAACTTGTGATCACGGTGTGTTCTATTACTAGAATCAAGTGATTTCCTCAGCTAAGACATTTTGATGCTACACACATTCCCTCTCTCTCTCTCTCAACTCTTCGAGGGCTGTCTTTTCCCAGGCCAGACTGTTAATGGTATTTAATTAAAATTTACTTTCCAACTCAATAGAATATCCTAGATGTCAATGGAGAAGGTCATTGTTTACCAGCTCATAACGGCAATACTTATAATGTTTTGTCCTTTACCCCAGTAATGTGGTTCGTTTGCAGCTTCCATGAAAATACAAAATAGTTCAGTGGACACGGGTTTCGTAGTGCGTTAGTTGCGAGATTTCAACTCTCCTTAGCGACCGATCTTCAAGACGCTCTCCAGAATGGCCGTTGTGCTTTTTTAAACTTTTCTTTTGTTCTTATTTTTGAAAGAAGATTCTTTTTGCAGTCATTAGCGTTATCGTTTGAAGCAGACAGGACGGTGGTATTTTCCTCTAGTGTTTTATCCACTGTAATACTTATTAACATTTTTTTGTCACAGAGCAACGCACATATTTAGAATGGATTCATATTTTTAAGGTGCCTCTACTTACCCAAATAGTCCCTCAGACAGGTATCCAGTAGTTTACCCTTCAGTAGTGGGTCGTATCCAGAGAAAGGAGGACAGAGATGTGAATCATATCAAAATATTCATCCTGAGAATCGTCTAATCGTCTTACTTCACTTCAGCAAAACTAAAGGAACAAAACATGTTTATCTCTTTGCCTTATGCGCACAATTTATCCTACTCATTGGTCGTCAGCAAATGAACCACTGTTTTAGAAATTTTAAATACAAAAAATCTATTTTTAAATTCAAAAT
>NC_089743.1:18328697-18348697 GCF_040412425.1 Macrobrachium rosenbergii | reverse complement strand
TTGCCAACATTCTATGGAAAGCTTGGCAGTCTTCAACATAAGAGGCATAGCCATTGCAAGCAATAACAGAGGGTCTCAGATGAAATAAGCGTAATGGAAGATGTCAAAATAAACTGTCTCATAACAATGAATCAATCAGATATCGCCAATAGCCGTTCTTTATAAATGATAAAGATCTCAGGATGTTGTTGACGGTTAGACAATAAATAGATAAATAAATGAAAACTGAAGTATATGTTATTAACATTATCTACTTAACTACAGGAAACAGCGTAAACAAGAGCTGACGATAAATATTGGCAGCCGATACCACTCAAAGGTAGTCTTGATTGGCTGTTCGTGTTGCGTTGGATTTTAAGAGCCACTGAACTGACTAACAGCTCTCCTAGGGCTGGCCCGAAGGATTAGACTTATTTAACGTGGCTAAAAACCAATTGGTTAATACTTAGCAACGGGACCTACAGTTTATTGTGGAATCCGAACCACATTATAGCGAGAAATGAATTTCTGTCACTCTTCATTAACCGGCCGGAGAGTCGAACTCGGGCTTACCGCGTGCAAGGCCACAACTCTACCGACTCGCCCAACGAAGAGCTGAAAGAGCTGAGAAAAATAACGCTGGATGTCGAAAGTACTAAGTATTTCACCTACAGGGAAAGATTCTCGTTTAAGCTAATAAAATGCTAATTACATCTGGCTTGGATAATGAACACAAAATGTAACTCATAAAATAGTAGTTAGAGATTGATTCCTAGGGAATCTGGTCCTCATCAGGAACAGCTAAACAAGCGTCATGGTCAACATTTTTATTCCACTGGGACGTTTCGACTTTAACGCACTAAGCCATTTTCGACCTGAAATAGAGGCAAAACACCCAAACATAAAACTTTATAACAATAAAATATAAACCAAAGGTCACACTCGAGAAAAATTTTTTTGTAAACAACGTTACCATAAAAAAACACACCACTAGTTTAAAGTTTTATGTTTTGGTGTTTTGCCTCTATTTTAGTTAAGTCAAAAATGGCTTAGTGTGTTAAGGCCGAAACATCCCAGTGGAATAAAAATGTTGTCTATAGCTCTTGTTTGTATAACTGATAAAAATGTCGACCACAAAAAACTGGTGCGGTAATAAATGTCAGTACAAACTCCAAAGATTAACAGTTATAAAGAATTAAATAAATCATATGAGATTGAATTATTCAAGTTGACTAAACACAGGCAAATATCAGTATTCCATGCTTACAATCGTTCCATATTAGAATATAATAGGCCAGGAAACCTGTTAAGATTAGATTATTCACCCAGTGAACAGTTGGTTGCTAGTAAATGCACTGAAGCAGCCACCAGGATATTCGCTACTAATACAAATTCACTCGTCTTGCTTACTGTCAAATTTGTTGCCAACGGATTTGCAGTTCTTCATACTTTTCATGCAGAAGGTCGAAGGGACGGCCAACTTAGTGGATTTATTTAGCTCAAGTAGTACGAAGGAGAGAAAAAGATTAGGAAGTGGGAGCGTAAATATTGAAGCTTTCCTCCTTAAAGAAAAAAAAGACAATAGATTCGCCTCTTAAAAAAGTGAAAGTTATACAAATCGGAAAAAAAAACCTGAAAAGGTAGCAAGAAGTAGTGAAGAGGCCCGGTTCTCCAAAGCATGTTGCATTTTAGTTTTCTGCAAAAGAAAACTATTCTGCCGGCTTTGTCTGTCCGTCCGCACTTTATCCTGTCCGCACTTTTTCTGTCCGCCCTCAGATCTTAAAAACTACTAAGGCTAGAGGGCTGCAAATTGGTATGTTGATCATCCACACTCCAATCATCAAACATACCAAATTGCAGCCCTCTAGCCTCAGTAGTTTTTATTTTATTTAAGGTTGAAGTTAGCCATAATCGTGCCTCTGGCAACGATATAGGATAGGCCACCACCGGGCCGTGATTAAAGTTAAATGGGCCCCGCTCAAACAGCATTATACTGAGACCACCGAGAGACAAATCTATTTTCGGTGGCCTTGATTATACGCTGCAGCGGCTCTACAGAAAACTCGATTGCGCCGAAGAAACTTCGGCGCATTTTTTACTTGTTTTACTTGGGTACACTTAATTAGATGCAAAAATATAACGTCCATGTGGCAACAGTTGTATAGCCGACTATTTCGTTAGAAAATACTAGCGCTACTGACATCCGGGTACAAAGTAGGATCTTAAATGTCGACCTTGAAACAATTCTCTCTCTCTCTCTCTCTCTCTCTCTCTCTCTCTCTCTCTCTCTCTCTCTCTCTCTCTCTCTCTGTGTTTGAATAAGTGAATAAGTTTATGCTAACTAAATCGTCAAGATTAACCATGTGATAATGGTGATGACTCGAGACCAACTTCATTTAGCCTGATTTCATTTGAAGTTTACTATTATTTTACTTATCTTTTGACAGATGTGCCGGCCTTTCGCTAAGGTTCATGTCTGCAGTTTGTTCTATAATTGGCCCGTCAGGCAACAGGCGCCAAACTGCATTCCAAAAAAACATTTTAACACTGCGAGTATGAGACCTCTTAGACAGAGCTGCTTCAGTATTCATATCCCAAAACCAATTCAGATCATGTTACCAGCAAAAAAATAAGTGTACCTTAGTTTTACGAGACCACCGAGCTGATTAACAGCTCTCCTAGGGCTGGCCCGAAGGATTAGACTTATTTAACGTGGCTAAGAACCAATTGGTTACTTAGCAAATCATTACAAATACAAATAATATACACTTCAAGAGATCATGTAATGCAAACTTCTGGCTTCGAAAATACATTACGTAGAAATATATAGGAAAGTATAATTGCAGATTATATCACGGATACATGACTCACATCTTCGCAGGCGGATGCTCTTCATGACGCTTGGCCGTACAGGGATCTCAGCTTCATTATTATTCAAAGGGGTTTTCTCTTGTGGATACCGAAAGGTACAGTGTGGCCGTGTAAGGACAAGAAGAATCTCTCTCTTGCTCAAGAGTCGTCTTGGGAAAACCAGACGTGTCTCCACTGTCTGTTTGTTTTCGCAGAATTTTGTCCGTCAGTATGTTGATAACTGGATATCTGAAATTTCATTTATCAAGGGTCCGTCTACGAATTTTTGCTATCTTTTAAAACCAATTGAACAGAGAGAGAGAGAGAGAGAGAGAGATAAGTATACTTTGTAAATTGGACACATTACAATTATAAGGGTACGTCGTCGTTGTCCTCTTTTTTTGAGAATTCGGTATTTTAACCGATTATTCCTCCTCTTTCAGCAACTGATCTTTCGTAAAAACCTCATTCTCCCTTTGTAGGTAGAACAGCTTTTCCCAGGTTTTTGAATGGTAGGGTCAAACGTGTTATTTTCTTACATCTACTAATTTTTTAAACGGGGTTTGTTTTCCATAACCAAAAATCCAATCCAGACTAAAAAGTTTGCCCACATTGTTACAAATATCAAAATATTTTGATACTGAATCGTTAACAGTAGCCTACAACACCTTCCAGTGAGAGTTAGGTCATTAACATTGATGAACAATGATCAAGTTATCATGGAGAATTTTAGTTATAAAAGAATAAAAGAATATGAAACAGCGTCTCAAGGTTATTTGGCAAAATATTTATGATTAATAAATAGTGATTAAACATTATTGGTTATGATTCCTCTTAGATGCATAGCCGAAATGAGAAGCAAAGACTTCATCTAACAAACGCTAACAAACGAGGTATCTGACATTTCCACACATGATACTTTCTGCAACCAAGCAACTAATGCGGTGGAATTATAACGGGAGGGTTGATTTAAGTCTTCCACAGGCTGAAAAAGACCACCACTGTCCTCTAGGGAGTTACTCTTTATATGTGCGTTAAGGGAAGAGGGGTGGCTGTGGAGGCTTACAACTTCATCCTTTGTATCAGTGTTCTAAGTGAGAGGTTCTCATACTTTGAATCCACTTCATTTGATTGTATATGTACGTACACACACACATATACATACATACATATATATATATATATATATATATATATATATATATATATATATATATATATATATATATATGTGTGTGTGTGTGTGTGTGTGTGTGTGACTTTGGATTTATTTAATTTAATATAATTGTATTTATATAAGTTTTGTCTTGAGCTACTCTGGCAGTATTTTGTAAGATTTCCAGTTTCCTCCTCACCAGCCCTTCGCTTGTTTATCTGTTATTATTGTTTTGTTTTTTCTTTTCGAGTAGTGTGGTCCAAGATCTGCCTCTTTGAGAGGCTTTTTTTTTTTTTTTTTTTTTTTTTTTTGGTCCCGTGGTTTTGGGAGACAATCTGTTTTCGGAGCCGTTTTGGAGAGGTTGTCGCCATATTTGTCTGCCTGTTGGAAATCCTGTTGACATTCATTACCTACTGCCCCCGCTACAGGCTGACGACTAATACGTCCTATGGGATTTTGCCCCACCAGTGTTGGAGTTGCAGGCTGGACTTCATCTTCGCCTCTGGCTTTGTATCTGTCAGAGAGAGCTCACTTTTAGCTGGTAAGGTGGAGTTATTGGGAGTTATTGGCATTGCCTGCAGTTAATTGTGATCACGGCGTATGGGCCCTGGTGTGGGCTCTTTTATCCCTGCATACCTGGGTTTTTGCTCCAGACGTGGAGTTTGATGTGTGTGATTGCAAGCCTTGCTTAACGTCTTGAGATCACAACGATATATATTTAAGCCCTTATTTGTATGGTTTACTTAGCCTGTATGTGTTAGGTTATTGTGTTTTTTTACCTTCTCTTACTTTCTGGGCTTTCTTTATTTAGCAGTGCGTGTTTTTTTTTATGTGTAAGGCTATTTGTGTTTTGTGTACTTTTGTATTTCTGAGGTTCAGATGTTATTTCTGCGTGGAGTTTATATATTAAATATGGAGTGGTTTTTTTCTCGGTGTTTATTTGTCTCCGTTGAATAGTCTTGCACATTAAGTGGTTATGTTTGGCGTATGATTCCACCCATTGCGGACTTCATCGCAGGAAGGCGAATACTGAACTTGGTATTCGCTTGAGTGTGCAAGATTCTTGGGGTTTTTTGTCAGGCTGCATATTTTCACCTCCTCTAATTTTGTTTGGGGTAATTTGTTATTTTGTGTGGTTTTTGGTGTAATTTTCGTGTGTAGTTTTTGTGTGTTGTCATTGTGGCTGATTTTGATGTAACTGAGCTCCTTAGCGGAGAGGGATGGCAAGGTATGCTTGCAGAACTGAAGAAGCAGGAGTTAGAGGTAGTAGCTGAGTTTCGTGACATCGAACACCCGGTTTCTATAAGGAAGGGTTTGCTGTTGTTACAGTTCTATGAATATGTAAAAGTGATGAAGGCAGATGGTAAACCAGAGGTAAAGCAGGTTAAAGAGGATTTGTCAGTAGAGGTGTTGGATAGGCAATTAACGTTGAAGCAGATGGAGATTGACCTGCATAAGTTGAAGGAGGAGGAGAGAGAAAAAGAGAGACATCATAAAATTGCCATGCAAACCCTTATAAATGGCGATTCTTCTACTTTCCCTTCTCAAAATAGGTCAGTAGCACCTGGTACTATAGCAGAGTCCACCGCTCTTTGCAGCTAAGCCCCGCCCACTGCACGCCAGTGATTGGTTAGCTCTCGAGGGGTGAATGACGTCACGCTAGTTAGCAGTCCAAATGATTACCAGAACGGATTTGACTCCGTTCGGTCATGTTGAGTGTCGTGCATGAATGATGACACCACAGATTTGAGTTCCCGGAGTTGTGGAGTCTGCAACTGATATCTCCGATAAAAGATATATTAAGCTATACATCATTAGGAAGATCTTGGATCATTTAGTCTGTGCATTTTTTTATTTATCATGCGGAGCCTAAATACAAAAGGATCTTGCTTTTTTTTTTAAATTGGTGTTGGCCTACATAAGCAATCCCACATAGGCCACATTAATTGAAATGAAGCATAGACTTATGCAGCCATGTCATATGTTAATATCATTGAGAGATTAGGCCTACACGTCAATTTCTTATATTTTGAGGCAATGACAGGTCATAGGACTACACATCAAATTCTTATATTTTATATTTTGATGCAATGACAGGTCGTTGACCTACACGTCAATTTCTTATATATTGAGGCAATGACAGGTCATAGGACCATACATTAAATTCTTATATTTTGAGAACATGACAGGGCATGGGCCTACACGTCAATTTCTTATCGCAAATAGTTTTCTTCTCGTACCTGTTGGAAATAGAGTAACTTTTAATTAATATAGTAGCTTCAACTCCACGATACATAATGCATAATATAAAGTGGAATGTACATGTATAAGCAAGTGCACATGCACAGACATGCGTGGATGGCCATAGTAATTGTAACGCCACTTGTACCACAGAGAATAAAAGTAAAACTTATGGGCACGTAGCCAATGACACACAGATCAATGATAGGACTGTCTCAGCCTTACACACAACTATCAAACTACTCTCAGTGAAATATATTTACAAAAGGGATAACAAATTATATTACTGGGATGAGTAAATATAAGGCTGCCGTAGCATTTCCATGAAAATGAAGGCAATGGTAGGAAGGCATTACAAGATGCTTAACGAAATAAGACAAAATAAATGATAGCTGAAAAAGTTATGTATGAGAGGATCCAAACCAGTCTCCGAGTAGCCCATGATATTCATTTGCTTTTGGGGGCATTCTTACAGGTTACCCTGTTGGACAAAAGGATACATGAGCCAGTAAATATTCTCTCCCTCTGTGTGTGTGTGTGTGTGTGTGTGTTGTTAGGAGAATATTCTAGCGTAGACTATATTCATAAAGATCTCGATTACTTTTAACTAAAAACAAGTGACTAAATTTCAATTGACAAGAGTAGGCAGATAATTCTTTTCACCAGTATTTTATGAATAGGTCTTTGTTTATTCTGCAGTTGTAGGTCACCATACGAAAAGCTTTCGAAGACACAAAACTACAAGCACCATAAAAAAAAATAGGAATAACCACAATAAAACGACTGAGTATAAGAGAGGCCTATAATCCAAACACCATAAGCTGCGTAAACCGACAAAAAGACACAGGACATTATAGGCCTACGTCCATTTTTGTGATCCTGTTATTTCGAAAGAAGATAACGTCCTTAAGAAAATTCTCAGCAAATTATACGGTAAAACTTTAAGTTAAACATTGTCACATACAGGTTTTGTAGAGTGCAGTCACTGCTTGTCATCCCTCCGAATGTGTAAACGATTGCAATGAAATGGATTTTATGACTGTTAACATGTAGTAAAGTTTCCTGAAATCAATATGAAATATCAGTCTGCATAGGTCTGAGAAAGTCTTTGTGTTTAAATTTAGAATGGTGAATATCAGACAGTATCAGACGGTAATCATCATTGTCCAGGGATTCAAGTGCACCGATTCGAACGCAGACATTCCCTGTGTCACCTTGGTATTCAGGTGAACTCCTTTACGAAACACAGCACTGTAGCATCGCGGAACACTCCTGACTTCGTTCATATTTTCCTTTTTTTTAACCACCTTTGTTGAGATGCGTATTACGCTTTTATTTCAGGGGATAATATAACGTTTCCTTTTGATAATCTGCAGAACGTAATTTAGTTCGGTACAACAACCATTGCAATATTAATGAACATGAAAAGAACCACAGAGTAACCAACTTTTTGAACTCTTGCCAGCCGATTAGCTCTAAGGGATGGTCATGACGTAAGCCGGACTTTGCTATAATTTGGTTGAGGCACTAAAGGTATTTCAGAGGTAAAATGGCAGAGCTAAATATTAAACATGTACGTACCTTCCCCGTATCATTCGGAAAGTCAGGGAGCTCTAGAAAGATTTCATCAAACCCAGAAGTCTATGATAAAAAAGTATTGTTTGTTTAATGAGTCTGAATGGGATAAGGAACTTTTCTTGTTTGTTGTTCGCATTTCGTTCTGTCCCAAGCCAGTCTAGGTTTTTCGCCCTTTAGTCTTGTGTTTGGTCATTGTGTTCGTGGACCTTTTGATGTGGTTAGAGAATCCTGGGAGGGAGACGTCCCTGAGATTAATTTATTAGATTATGTGTCTAATTTAAGTGACAAGTTGACCAAGGCGTGGAAATTTGCAGGTGAAAATTTATTTTGTAGTCAAAAGAGAATGAAGTACCTTTTTGACAGAAGGGCTAAATTAGCATTCCAGGAAATCCATTAAAAGGTTCTTCTTCAGGTCCCTGGAAAATTTTGAAGAAGGTTAATGAGGTTAATTATTTAGTAGAGACACCTGAGAGAATTAAACCATTTCAGCTCGGTCATATAAACAAGCTGAAGGCATATAGGGAACGTAAGAAAGTTATTCCCGTGGCAACCGTTGGGGATACTGTCATTTCTGATAACAATAAGAATTTTTTCTTTTTCAGAGGGTGAAAATGTTGATGATAATTGTTTTGATGGTACTGAATAGCTACCAGACAATAAGGGTTCTTAGAAAAATTTTGCTAATATGACTTCTCATTTAAGTAGTGTAGAACAAGTCTTTGAAAACATTGGTATTTAGTTATAAGGAATAATTCTCAGATGTTCCGGAACAAGCATTTGTCCTTGAACATGACGTTGACGTTGGTAATGCCTCACCTGTGAGACAATCTCCTTACAGCTTGAATCCTTTTGTTGTAGCTAAGGAGGTTGATTATATGTTGAAGCACGGTTTGCTTGAACCCAACAAAAATCCCTGGTCATCACCTGTTGTATTGGTAAAGAAACCCGGCGAGGATTTCAGGTTGTGTTTTGATTACCGTAAGGTGAATGAGGTCACCAAAGCTGATTTTTATCCATTACCTCAGTTCCTTGTTGGACGAGTCGGTAGAGTTCTCGGCTAGCACTCTGCTAGGCCCGAGTTCGAGTCTCCGGCCGGCCAATGAAGAATTAGAGGAATTTATTTCTGGTGATAGAAATTCATTTCTCGGTATAATGTGGTTCGGATTCCACAATAAGCTGAAGGTCCCGTTGCTAGGTAACCAGTTGGTTCTTAGCTACGTAAAATAAGTCTAATCCTTCGGGCCAGCCCTAGGAGAGCTGTTAATCAGCTCCTCAGTGGTCTTGTTAAACTAAGGTATACTTACTTATCTATTACCTCGAATTGAAGATTGTGTTGATAGGATGGACAAGTCGAAATATATTAGTGAATTCGACCTGTTGAAAGGTTATTTGTAAGTTCCTCTGTCTAAACGGGCAAGGGCCTTGTCAGCTTTTGTGACACTGCAAGATTTATTTCTGTGCAAAGTTATGCCTTTCGGTATGAAGAACGCTGCCGCTACTTATCAAAGATTATTGAATACTTTAGTTTACAGGTTAGAGGGGTGTGTCGTCTATATTGACGATATTGTAATTTATAATAATGACTGGGACACCCATCTAAAACCCATTAGAGCATTGTTTGAGGTTTTGAAAAAAGCAGTTAGGTAATTAATTTGAAGAAAAGTGAGTTTGCCAAAGCGAAAGTGGTATATTGGGGTCACGAGGTTGGTTGTGGAAAGGTAACTCCCAAACAGGCTAATGTGGAGTATATTAAGAATACAGAAATTCTAAAATGTCGGAGGGATGTCAGAAAATTCCTTGGTTTGGTAGGGTATTATTGCAGGTTCATTAGGAATTTTTCTTATATTGCTGAGCCTCTAACTAATTCATTACGTAAGAATGTGACCTTTGTTTGCACTAATGAGATGCAAAATGCGTTCGAACAATTGAAATTGGTATTGACCCATCATCCTGTTTTGAAAGCCCCAGATTTTGACTCTTCTTTTTCGCTTGTTACTGAGGCGAGTGATGTTGGTGTTGGAGCAGTGTTACTGCAGAAGGACGAACAGGAGTAGCGCATCCTGTTGTGTTCTTCTCTAAGAAATTGTCCCCCACGCAACGTAGGTATTTCACAGTGGAGAAAGAAACATTCGCGTTAGTTTATGCCAGTTTCCCGCATCCATTAAATGACAATTTTCCTAGAAATATCACTAAGATCGTACACAAACATTTTGGTGCGATAAATCTAAAGCTTATACATATGAATCCTTAGACGATTGGCTCGCTCTTCGTGTTTAAAGATTGGCTCTCCCCTTTGATGACGTCAGGCGTCTTTTGTGAATACACTTGTCCCAGATGTAATCTGGGAAAATATATTGGATCTACCCGGCGTCTTCTCAGGGTCAGGGCCGATGCTCATCGGGGCGTTAGTTATAGAATTGCTTGTAAGCTCTCTAACCCCGAAACTTCTTATATAAGGAATCACATTATCAAATGTAAAACTGCCATTAAATATGAGGATTTTAAAATTATTGGCCAAACAAAGGCACTCAACAAACTGTTATTTTGGAAGCATTAAACATTCCTCTGCTGTCCCGTTGTTTTTAGCCTAAATTTTCTGTCATTCTTTGTGCCTCTTGGTGTTGTTTTCTTTTAGTGTGTTTTTATCTTTGATGCTGAAAGGCTGGTTGCGTGGAGCTGTTTTCAGCTGTGGTTTTGTGAATATGTGACTTTTGCTTTTGATTGTACAGTATGTGTTGGCGTTCTTTATATATACAATTTTGCCAAGATATTTAAATGTTCTTTTCGTTATTCATAATTTTTCATACTTCTAGTCTCAGTTTTAGCCAAGAGTGCATGTAATTTAAGTCCGAGAGTTGTAATTTTACCATTAAAATTATTTAGCCTTTTCAACTATTGGATCTTATAATCAGCTCTTATTTTATGTTAACATAATATATTTTATTTTGTAGAAAATCCCTGAAGGTGTGGCGATGTTGTCACGAAATGTAGGATTAAAACAAAATGTGTATCTCATCGTATTCCTGCCCTTAATCTGCTTCATTGTAATGAATAAGTGCCTTGCGTGTCTGACTCTGATTAACATTGTATACTTATATATATATATATATATATATATATATATATATATATATATGTGTGTGTGTGTGTGTGTGTGTGTGTGTGTATGTATATATATATATATATATATATATATATATATATATATATATATATATATATATATATATATATATATATATATATATATATATATATATATATATATATATATAATCTATATGTTTATATATATATAAATATATATATATATATATATATATATATATATATATATATGTATATATATAAATATATATATGCTTTCAATTTGGTCAGTTGACGTATAAAATAGTAATAAGCATTATAGTCGATTACATGCTAATAGGGTTCATGTAAAAATGGTTATGTAAACCCAAATTAAAATACCTATTTACCTCTAGCGGTAGCGTTCATAACTACAAAAAAATATTCTTTCAAAAACTAAGTACAAAAAGAAAAAGCTTAAAACAACAGCGGCAGTTCTGTAGAGAGCGGCATGGAGATCGGTCTCTAAAGAGAGTTGAAATCTCACAACGGATGCACTCCTCCAAAGCATGTGTCCACTAATATATTCGGTATTTCCATGGCAAACTTGTCACATTCCTGCCGTGGAAGACAAACAACTATCTCCAACAGTATCTCTGCTATTCCATTCAGTTAGAAAGTCTGTTGTAATCAAATAACATTAATAGTTAGGACTGGGTAAAAACACAGTAGAAGAGAGAGAGAGAGAGAACTGTGAATTATCACAATGCCTTCACTACAAAAATCCCTGACTTCTAGTAATAGAATACTGTGGGATCCTAATTCTTGAAATGGAGAGGACGAGTGATTGATAAAAACACCTGAAACTTGAGTTCAATATCGCAACAATGTGTCGTGGAAAAGGCGCGGGCTTACAACAAAGCAACCATAAAAGCAACGTCCATGAAGGTATCCGTAAAATGCTCAACCAGTCTTGGTAGAGGGCTTCACTTCTGGTGTGAAAATATGACTTTTGCATCAACTCTGTCCAGTGCAAAAAAGTGAAAGTAATACACCAACACGCCACTAAAACTCTGGAGAGTTCGAGAAGGAGCTGAAGGAACGGGCAGTAGAAACATTCACACAGAAAAGAACAACAGCTCCCGGCAGAGAACATTGTGTCCCGTTATCATTTCTAAGTAATCTCTCCAAACTACAGAGTAACAATTCTAAATCGTCGAAAACCAGCCTGTAGGATTTACTTTTGAATAAGAGTTGAGAGGATTAAGTACGATCGCTGAGAACCGAATCAAACGCTCAATAAGGAAAAAAGACACCAAGAAAAACAAGTAGCAAATGCCAGTTGACTTTGTTTTTTGTCTCTTTTTTGCAGTCTGGCTGCAATAAAGAGTTTGTTGAGCTAAATAAAACATGGATACAAAAACAGATATAAAATGAGAGCCGATCACCATTTCTGCTTTTAACTACGAAAATGTACCAGACCCATTCAAAGCCATGAGAGTATTTGGAGAATTCTGATTTCAAGCAGAAGAAGAAGAAGAAGAAGAAGAAGAAGAAGAAGAAGACGAAGAAGAAGAAGAAGAAGAAGAAGAAGAAGAAGAAGAAGAAGAATGTAAAACCAGAACGAGTCTGTTGGCACTTAAGGTTCGCAGTGGATGCAGCCATCAAGGTTTTAAAACGTACCCTACATACAAAAAAACACTTGACGGGTGTATCGTGAGAAGAACAGTTAACAGTTATATTAGTTCAAATATATATACATATACACACACACACACATATATATATATATATATATATATATATATATATATATATATATATATATATTTGCGGGTCTGGGTGTATTTACTATAGCATAAAAATTCTAAGTATCGCTAAAGGCTACCCCGGATTTAGATCAATGCCCGGTCGTAATGCCAGGTAGTTCAGTTTGAATCATCGTCAACAACCTGTTCAGCCACGGTTAACATCAACAAGAAATTCAAAAAATGATGGCAGTCCTTGTGCCAACATGGCCCGAATACTTGAATACAAGCTAGGCGAAAGGAGAGAACGGAATCTTTGAACATTTTCTTTGAATCCGGTAGCATGACCAGAATAGCTTTTTGCTTCAAATATATTACCAACGTCAAGAGACTTTGCAGATCACATGGGAAACTCTTTTTACAAATAATCTTCATATATTAACAATTTAGAACCAGTAAGTCGATAGTCCAGAGATAAAATATTCTCCGTAATTTAGAAAGGGAAAAGAAAAGAAAGGATGTCCCCCAAAAACCTGAGCTCACCGTGTCTGTGCACAATAACACAGACATATGATGGACAACAATACCCTCTCTCACACATATTAATGTATACCATTATCTGAAGACATACATACTCAATGACTGTTTACATAAAATAGAAAACAGTACAATCAAACTAACAACGAATTTGCTGAACTCTCAAGCAACGTTTCTGCAGTTACCACGATTTCTTAGCAAATTATTCGTTTTCTGTTCATAAATCACGATGTACAACAGCTAATGAATTGAGGTTACCTTTTAATTTAAATCTTGAAAACTTCCTGAAGTATTAAAAGATAACTCTTTTTTTTTTACAACAAATAATAACAAATAGTTTGTACAACTTCTTATCAAGTAGTTATGATAGCATTGCACAACAGCGACTGCGCAGTTAAATTCACCGAATATTTTATTCTTTGCCGGTGACTTTGCTAAATATTCTTTACAGATTACATCCGAAACGAAATTCATTCTTCACAGGTTACCCACAAAAAAGATTTTTTTCACCCAGTATATGCACAGATGAATTTATGTTTACGAAATAACCATGTTAAATTAGGATTTATGAAAGGAAGCGGCTCCAGGGAAACCTGCCTTTTGCTAAATTTAGTGCTCCTTACCTGACTCATTTAGAGTATCTTAAGAGGATTATAACACTACTTAGTTTCGTCATTCATGTAGAGTTGTTCAGAGCAAGATCACTCCCTGGCTGCTTATAACAATAATCTCCAGGATCACACGTTCTTCAGTCGGTAAAAGGCCAGATGGCTTGGCTGCAATGATTTCGAAACTCAAAACTTAATTTACCCAAGAGTTAATCGAATGAAAAGAAAGGATGTGATTCGAAGATTATTCATTTTTTTTTTTTTATCAGTATAAAGGGACATCTCTCCTCAGAGATGTCAATTATTCCCTGATCAATTTGTGCACTTCAGGAAGACCCTTAGGCTATCTAGTTTTTGTGCTTCTCACAGAAACGTGGTGAGAGTCGACTTTTCTTTCTTAGGTGGGCACAAGATTTCTTCAATCTCGATCATTCGTCTTTCCTGCCCTTGATTGAAAAATAGCGGATTAAATTTATCAGATGAAAAAGTTAAATTTTCGTTATTCTCTTGGATATTATTTTATTCTCATCTTTTGCCATCATCCTCGGAATGTAATTACCTCTAAATAACCAGTATTGTTTTTGCGTCTCCGTAAGTTTGTGATGACTCCCTATTCTTGGCTAAAACTGACCTTAGGCCCTATTTCTTTCACCAAATTGTCATATTTAAGCATAGTCTCAAAGCTGGCAAAGTAATAATGGAGAAAAACACTGATATTCCTCAGGTTTTCCAAGACGCTCAGATTTGCTATGAGGATTAAATTCATTTTTTTTTTATACTGACTATTCGCCGGACTAGTGCACTTTGCAGATCCATTTACGACCACGTGGTTCCCAAAACTGCCAGTAAAGAATGACTTGGCTTCCCAGTTGTTGCACCATTTCACATGAACCGGTCAGGCAGTAATTTAGTTATATAATAATGAATACATTTACTTATGGGAATTACGGAAACCTCATAATATTCAAACTGGCTTATTCTAACAGCTTTCTGATATTGTAAGAAGGAATTCTTGAAGAAAATTTAAAGTCACTGTCTTCTCATGTCAAACAGTTTTTCTGATACGACACACAAATTGACCCAAGGTATGTTGGCCAGTGACAAGCAAACATTACAATAAACCTTCAAGTTGATTATTTAACGAAAATTATACTTTGAATTAGTTGATGCCAATGCATCATTAGGAATGACAAATTGAGGCGCAGTGCCAACCATCTATAATTAACAGGCACATCAAAATTCTCCGATGAAGAAACCACGTCCCAAAAATAAATAATTGAGTAAGTAAAACATTTGAAAAATCAAGGTTTACAATGACACCCAATATGATACGTACTAATGTAGGAAATGTGAATCGTAAGCCAAACCTTCAGTTAAACAAGCTATCAGAATTTGTACATGGCCATTAACACACTTCAGGATCAAGACTACAAGGACGCATTCGCGCTGATGAATGGTCCTCAGGGACTTTAGTCAACATGAACTGGCTCGAACAAGAATCCCCAACTCGAATCTAAATCAGATAAGGGGAGGAGTTAGAGGGCAGGAGGTAAACAGAAAAAAAAACTCTTGAAAAACGCTCTCTCTCAGGGCGCGCACGCACACACACACACATACACACTCTCTCTCTCTCTCTCTCTCTCTCTCTCTCTCTCTCTCTCTCTCTCTCTCTCGCGCGCGCACCCACGAAAACAGAGGCCCGCAGCCGTCGCGTTGGGGGGTGGCTGAGAAAGCTAGTCTTCTTTCAGCCATCCACCTCTTCAGGAGAAGAAGCATCGCTGGAAGTGACTAGTTCCTGTGAGTTGAAGAGATCTGGATTTTCTTGTTTGTCGCCGTCTTCCTTGGTGTGGTGATTAGTCTCGTCTGAGGTCATTGTTCTTACGAAGGTACAGTTATTAATATAATACTCACGAGCATTATATTAACTGTTTATTACCGTTCGTGTGAGAGTTGTGATATAAAGCGGGAAAAACTCACGCAAGAAGTTACCTTAATTAAATCTCCTATATTTCCTGCATATTGTGCAGTTTTCTAAGAGAATTTCAGTTCAACGAGAAGTGCACTGAATTGTATTTAAGTATGCAACGCATAAGAAGTTAATATTTGACACTTTTGTACATATATGAAAACGCGGCAGACTGATTTACTGTTGAATGGAAACAAAAGCTGAATATGAAAGTGATAACTAATACTGATATACAGTATTGTATATACATATATATATATATATATATATATATATATATATATATATATATATATATATATATATATATATATATGTGTGTGTGTGTGTGTGTGTGTGTGTTCGAGTGCAAAATGTGGCTGTTAGTTGTACCTTACGTTGTATAGACGTGTATATGCTTGCGAGAACCTGACATTTCAAATTAGGAGAAAATACACAATTTATCTATACCTATGATACATCAATTTCCGTACACCGGAAAGAACTCATCAGTTAATGGAAAGCACGGAATAGCAAAATAACACAAATGTTCACAGATATTTTATAGAAAAAAGATCAAAGTTATTAATATGTCAAGAAACTTATTGCCGATAATGATCTAAGCAAAAAAAAAATTAATAGAAAAAATCACTTATGATACGGTTCGTGCTTTAATGAAAAAGAATTACTCAGCAGTTAGTGGCAACCCAATTAACCGGGAAAGTCTAGAAATAAGCTGGAAGAAAGGGTGAAGTATGATCAAACTTTTACTATCTCTCGATGGAGAAGGGAGACGTGCAAGACAGGATGAACCATAATTAATATGAACTTTAGGAAACGGTCGAATTTCTATGTAAAAGAACCATAACAGAACATAATGTGATAAAAAAAAAACACGAAAATATCAGATATCATGGATTAGTGAAGGAAAAGCAGATGAAAAGAGAGGGTGGGGGACGGGGTTAAAAGGAGGAACTTAAGAAGCTGAGAAACTGTGAATGTAGAATGAAATCTCTTTTTTAAGAAATGGTAGTGGCATGCGAAGAATCAAACGAGAGTCAAAAATAGCAGCCCAAGTCACAGGAATGCTTGCAAAGATAAAAATTGCGGATAATAAATATCTTCAGGGTTATTGCAGTTAATCTCGTCAATCTAAACAGACGAAACCGCCCCATGTCATAAGTAATAAAAAATATTTGGAAAAAATGTCTGCGTGTATTTTTAACAGCAAGTTATAGGCTGAGTTATAAGTGTACGATTTCGTCATTTGGAGTTGCGCCAACACCAGGGACTAACAGTTAAAAGAGAGAAAGAGAGAGGGGGGAGCACTCCAAGTGTATTGTTTTGTTTTATCCGAATTTTATTTGTACCTGAAAATACCAATGAAAACCACATCAGATAAAATGCGCAAATGAAAGGTTTTCTTATAGAAGCATTCATTAACACCAGAAAATGATCCTCATCATTCATTATATCTCGTGTATTCTAAAAACAGACTACTCATACTTCAGAATTAGATCCATCAACAAATACTGTGAAGGAGTTAATGTTACCGTTCATTCGAAACCAACGTCACTTCTGGAAGAACAGACAGTCATTCTACGTGGACGAGAAAAAAAAAATCTCCTTTCTTAGTAACTAAGACGAGTGCTGTTAAGCTTTATAGCAACTTGGACAGCAGACGAAGTGGAAGAAAAGGCTAAAAAATCAGCGACGAGACATATCATATTATCAGTAGCCAGTAAGCAAAAAGTGCTTATTTCTTTCAGGGCTACAAGAAACCGACCTGTTGGGGATGAGTGCCAGAGATTTCTTTATACGCTGAGAATAAAACGGCTTCTATGGTTTCTTTCTTGTGACTGAATAAGAGTTACGAAATACATGGCACCAAGGCTGATTGCTATGTGTAATATCTGTGGGGTTGAAACTACGATACATTAAATATGCATTACTGTTACATTAAAAGAACTGAAACTCTGTTTTCCAACAGAAATCTGACATCGAGTCATGTTAAAAGAGCATCTGCTTCTTCCCATGTATTTAATAGATTTCAGCCTTGCAAATTTGATGATGAAACAGTGGATAGCGTGGTCCCGCTCACATCCCCTCGGATGGATACAGAATGCAAAAAGCAAGCTTAGGAATTTTCGTCTTGTTCCATAAGTCGAGCCTGTCGCTTTCTCCTGAATCAACTCACACTTTTCCTATTTCCCTTATTTCCAGAGGGCCTGAGAAAAAGAAAAATCGTAGTGAACATTAAATTGGTATTGCCTGATGAAAAGGATCACGCTCATTTATTTAAAGTTCTCCGCAAACCAACTGAACCAGTTTCCGACCCACTGGTTGCCATAAACCTTACGATTACATCGTTCAGTGACCGACTTTGGTCCATGACCAACATCAAATGTACTTTGTTCAGTAGACTGTTCAAAGCCTGAGTTCACAGAAGAGTCCGAATAGCATGATATTCAGTCATATATGAAAAACTATACGCCATGCAGCTCCTGTTGCACTCTAGTTATGAATTTAAACTGAAAATTATAGATTATAGCCCGAACCTCATGATTCATCTCAGTATCTTTAATGTCGCCTAAAGAAGTGGTGAAGCGAATAACTAACGGAAAACACGACTGCCATCTATTGTCCGGCAAATTACTGCCTTGTTGTACCAACAATAACAGTATCGGAGATAAAAATTAATCGTAAAACTAGTATATGAACTCCAGTTGTGAGAACTAACCGACATGCTATGACCTACTTTGACTTATTGCTGGGATATGGGTTTTAGTGTACTACCTTATTTCTGAACATACATTATAATTGTTATGAATATATAATTATATATATATATATATATATATATATATATATATATATATATATATAATATATATATAATTTATATATATACATATTTATATGTGTGTGTGTGTGCGCTCGCGCGTGTGTGTGTGTGTTAGTCTCTCTCTCTCTCTCTCTCTCTCTCTCTCTCTCTCTCTCTCTCTCTCTCTCTCTCTCTCTCTCTCTCTCTCTCTCTCTCTCTCTCTCTCTCTCTCTCTCTCTCTCTCTCTATATATATATATATATATATATATATATATATATATATATATATATATATATACATACTCTCTCTCTCTCTCTCTCTATATATATATATATATATATATATATATAGAGAGAGAGAGAGAGAGAGAGAGAGAGAGAGAGGGAGAGAGAGAGAGAGAGAGAGAGAGAGAGAGAGAGAGAGAGAGAACTCTATGAACTTATGTTTAGAAAATAACTCATGGCTAGTTCCTTATCACGAAAGTTTGTGCCCACTGCAATTCTTGTCCTGACTTCTGACGTGAAAGAACTTTGAATAGCCATACAACACAGTCTTCTCTCCGACCAACTTTTACACCAAATCAGTCACTTTCTCATCTACAAATATGCTTTGTTTTCATAGACCTAAATCAACCGTTCTCAATAAATTCCTTTCTACACCATGCCTCCAGTGTATACACACACACACACACACACACACACACATATATACATATATATATATATATATATATATATATATATATATATATATATATATATATATATATATATATATATAAGATATATGTATATATATATATATATATATATATATATATATATATATATATATATATATATATATATATATATATATATATATATATATATATATATAAATATATATATATACTTATATATACATATGACTTTTTATCACATCACCGTGATTCATATACAGTCAGTAAGCTACAAACGTCCTTTAATATCCAATTCGCTCTACCTCGGAAATAATATATTTTCATATATGTTACCGAAGGGGAATTTTTGAGTTGATAATAAGTTCGTCGTCCCGTGGGCTCGAACCAGCGAAGGACAAGAACTCAGGACTATAGTGGACGCATTTAACCCACGCGGCCATGTATATGTGTCTATCTATAATAATAATTTCCAAGTTGATCTTGTCCTCCCCGGGGTGAAATTTTCTAGAAAGCTTTATTGCCACGAAAATAGCATTTTTTTTAAAGAAAAAAATATACATTTAGCGAAAAATCATCATCATCGTATCCGTTTCCCTCGTCGTCGGGAGGAGATAATATCTATCTGTCTATCTATCTATCTATCTATCTATAGTATATATATACATATATATATATATATATATATATATATATATATATATATATATATATATATATATATATATTATATATATATATATATATATATATATATATTTATATATATATATATATATATATTTC
>NC_089743.1:18303697-18323697 GCF_040412425.1 Macrobrachium rosenbergii | reverse complement strand
CAGACAAGCATAATTCCCGATCGATGGCTTCATCTGTAAGTAATTTTGAGATGAAGCTGGTGCCATATAATCTGTCAGTGAACTTTCAGCTAACCTTGTATCACAATTTTCTTATTCTGTATTATATTTACTACCCAAAAGAGAGGTATCCCTGCACGAAAGGTAGGCTGTTACACGATATTCTACAAGACCAATACATCTGGAACGTTTCTTCACTATGCTTTCATTGTTTGCATCATACATATCTGAATAGATAAATTTCCTCTTTTGCCTAGTTAATGCATGAGAGAGAGAGAGAGAGAGAGAGAGAGAGAGAGAGAGAGAGAGAGAGAGAGAGAGAGAGAGAGAGAGAGATAACGTATAACCCCAGAATCTTATTGGGAAATTTCTCAAATATTTCTTGTAGGTATGTAATATTCCCAGACTATGCTGACGTGAAGTCAGATTTATCTGATAAACGAATAACACTTATTTACGTGTTTTCACTAAAGTAATCACCCATATACTGTGTGCTGTTATGAAAGAGTAATTTAAATAAAACTTATTCATATTTCCTAAGTAGGTTTTAGTATTTCCTTTCAATGCCTTCTTTCGTTTTGCAGCTGGCGTCTTTAGTAGTTCATCCATAAGGTTCCTCTCGTATTCACCTTCTGCAAATTGTTAACTGCATATCTTTGCAATATTAGCAATATTTATCCACCTTTTTTTTCATTTCTTCGTTCTTGGGAAAATTATGCAACATAACGTCGCCTTTCTTTGTAGGATTTTGCCTGCCCACCAAACACAAGCACAAGTACTGGGCATTGTACTTTGTTTTCGTTCACGACTTACTCAAAAATCGAGATATTAAGCTCGGCCAGATAAGAAACAAAGAAATAATTATATGCCATTATTTAAATCAATTGTGGTGTTTACGCTTCCAGTAGGCTAGGTCCTGATAAGTGAGAGAGACCTGCTTGTACCTTTGATAACGTCTTGCTCAGTTCAGGTTTATTTTGGGTCAGAAGTGGGATGACCTTTCTTCTCTAGGTCTTCCCCTTTCAAAACCGACGGTGATTTAACTCGAGCTGTTTAAGGATAATGTTTTATGTTGGCAATCTGTCATATGTTGTGTTTTATTAGATACTTCTACGAAAACCTGCAGCTGTCTGCCCACAAAAAACTAGTTTACACTACTTTCCTTGTCCTATTACCCAGAAGCCTTTCATTCCCTTGACTGCAAAACTTTGAAACGGTGGCAGTATTGCAGATGGTAATGTTCACTAAGAGATCTATAATACCACTTCGGAAAACATTGCATCATTGTCCAGGTTTTTCGTTGTTTCTATTTACGTCAGTTTTCACGTAAAATTGCTCTCTCTCTCTCTCTCTCTCTCTCTCTCTCTCTCTCTCTCTCTCTCTCTCTCTCTCTCTCTCTCTCTCTCTTTATATATATATATATATATATATATATATATATATATATATATATATATATATATATATATATATATATATATATATATATATATATATATATATATATATATATATATATATATATATAAATTTCTACCTCTCATCGAGATCGAACCCAAGTCTCTCAGTTGAAAGGCAGGGGTGCTACCAACTGAACCACACGAGTCGTAAAGCAAGTTGGAACCTAAGTACCACTGTACCCGAGGCTTTTGTCACAAATCTTAAGCCACAAAGATTGTTCAACATGAAATGCACTGTACCTTGGGAATGAATAACTTACTCCCAAAAGAAAAACTGATAAGTGCTTCTGCCCCTGCCAGGTTTCGAGCCATTGCCTGATTTGGAAACAACGATTGACAGTGACTTTGACCACCCGTGAATTTTAATTAACATTTTAGGAAATCTGCCTGTAGCATTTTCAAGATTTTGAACTAAAATGAAAGCTACAGATTACATTGGGAAATCCATCATGACATTAAAGTTACTTTTCATAATTCTATTTATAAAGGTATTTACTAGTTATTAAAGACCAATCACAATATATATACTAAGAGTGATTTAAGCAAGAACTGAAATATGGAAAGAGGGTAGGCACTGTTATTTGTATTTTTATATGGTTTTTATTTTATTATTAAGAAGCACTCCTGATTACTAAACTTCAAATTAGAAAAAAACCATCGACAACTTTTTTCTACAACAAACTTTTACTATGGCCCATACTAGACTCAGTTCTTTACAAGCGATTGCTCTTTGCTTTTCCGAACTCGAAGAACTACTGACTTGACTAAATTGAGCAGCAAAGTACAGAGGCAATGATAAGACCAGCGAACTCTTCAGTATGGGCTGCCATGAAAATGTCTGTAAAGTAAAGTCTGTTTCAGAAAACCATAAAAAACCACAGGTTTATTTTAATTTTAAGTTAAGAGTTGAAGAACCTGTTTTGATTAGGAAGAAAAAGCCTCTCCTGCTTACATCACGATATTTTGATATTTGCTTCATTTGTTTGTACACATTGTAAATAACCTGTTATTTGGTAAATATTCCTGTGAAAAGTAGTTTTTATTTTTATTATACAATGTTTTCCAAATGTATTTATGAATCTTCTTTCAGTCATTATTTTTTCTCTTATTATTCATGTTTTTAGCTTTTTTTATAGGTTCGAAAACACTACAGCCAAACTTGCCCAGAACGGCATGATTTTCCTCTTCAATAATTAATTATCATGGAGATAGTGTGAAGTTGCACATCTTACAACTACCAGAAAGGACAATGGTACGAATGACGTTGTGCCTCATCCGAAACTCTGACTTTTACTTAACAACCGTGATTCTCATTCAGGTTACGCTGTGACGTTATGATTTATGCTAATATTATTCAGATAAAGTATCCATAACAGTCACAAAAGAGCAGCAAGCGTTAAGACATTTCACGTCTTTTGATCGTCATAAAAGGGTTTCTTTTTTAGAGCGACGAGCGCTGTCACATTAGAGAACCGACTTTTACATCTCCCCCGCAACAGTCTAAAACTAGTCGCGATATTACCTCAAAAAATATATCTATATTAGGAAATAGAAAAAAATAACACCTGTCATACGGCTTGGAACAAAGAAAAAATCGAAGAAAAAATGACCAACATACATGGCAGCTTCAGAGCACGGCACTATTTTTTCTTTCAGATTTTTTGTACACTTGGGCGAGTCTGTTCACAAGAAATATCAACATTAATGTAGTCAGAAACCCTGTATTTTAACACTTCCGTAAGAAAATGAATGGGCACCTTGATGGGTAATTGCAAAGAATCGCCATTTTTTGTATGTTACTTTCATGCTATTAAAATCAACAAAAAGTAATGCTTGCTGACTGACATTTCAAGGGCCAAAAAAAAACATGACACATGGAAATTGGATCGATTTCAAAATTGATCTTGGAATGACCTGCCTGAATTTGGAAATGAAAGAAATAAGCGAAAAGGGTCTTTTTTATTCTAAAGGGGGAGTGATTGGGGATGATGATGGTGAAGCTGACGAGGTGAATGTCTCCGTTATGGGAAGGATTGGAATAGTAACGTCAAAGAAGAAGCAATTGCCAAATGATTGGCTGATACTCAGGTACGCAACTTGGAAAGAAATATTTTAGACCACTGAAATGCTGTGTGAGGAAAGCATCTTCAAAGGAAAATAAGGCTGAAAGGTTATTTCAAAGGAAATATTTCGAAAGGAAAATAAGGCTGAAAGGTTATTTCAAAGGAAATATTTCAAAAGGAAAAGATCGCTGAAAGGTTATTTCAAAGGAAATATTTCAAAAGGAAGAGATCGCTGAAAGGTATGTGCAAAAAATATTAAAGGAAAAGATCCTGTGAAAGTTCTGTGACGAAAGATAGTCCAAAAGAAAATGACAGCTGAAATATTTCTTAAGAAAAAGGCAATTGAAAGGTTATGTACAGGAAAACGTGTTGAAGGAAAAGGCCACTGATAGGTTATGTAAAGGGAAATATTTCAAAGGAAAAAGACTCCAAAAGGTTAAGAGAGTGAATGGAAAGACAAGTGAAAAGATCTTTGGAGAAAAACACTTCAAAAGGGAAAGACCACCATGTGTTATGTGGAAGAAAATATGTACAGAACAAACGATCGCTTAAATTTTGTAAGAAAGGAGACATTTCAAAGGGAAAGGCCACTTGAAGCCTATGTGGAGCAAACCATTTCCAACGAAAAGGTTACGTTAAGGAAAATATAAGTAAAGGAAGAAACCAGTGAAAGGTTAAGTGGGTGTAATGGAGAATATATTTTAAGGAAAAGACAACTAATATCTTACGTTGAAGGAAATATTTCAAAAGGATGAGATCAATGAAGTGTTATGAAACATATGCAGATTTGCTTAAGACACGTTTCTGGAGTTTCGACGAAAATCCAAGGGATACTGTATTATGCCCAGCTGTGTATTCCTTGGGAAGGGCCTGGAGGTTTACCTAAATACCTCCAGCATGCATGCGGGCTTACTTGGGATCCGAGGAACGTCTCGTCAAAATTGACTGAATAATTCATTATGAAGATTAAAGGACGCTTTAGACCAACGTCTGTTAACTCCTGTTTTCTTGATATGAGCAGAATCAGTTTTGTTTTTTGTTTGTTTGTTTTCACCACCATCAGAATTAACATAAAGCAAAAAACAAATTGATTATATTCGTATTTACAAAATAATAAAGAGTTAATAGCAATTGACTTTGGTCGTCTTCTAATCTTAATCTCTGCGTTCTTCTTTGGTGATTTTGTTGGGAAAACATTTAGGGATTTTTATGATAACGGTGCAGGGAATAAGGGAGAGCCATTGATGTTATATGTATGATTTTGGGAAGAGTCTCTCTCTCTCTCTCTCTCTCTCTCTCTCTCTCTCTCTCTCTCTCTCTCTCTCTCTCTCTCTCTTCTTTCCTTCTTCTTCTTCTTCTTCTTCTTCTTCTTCTTCTTCAGGCACTAGCACACACTTGAATATTAATGTACAATAAAAACAAATATTAATGTAATGTACAACACATGTACCACACATCAATTCATTTCCCTTTTTTATTTCGTTTCTTTAGGATTGGGAATGATTTATATACATACATACATACACACATATATATATATATATATATATATATATATATTATATATATATATATATATATATATACTATATATATATATATATATACAAATCATTCCCAATCCTAAAGAAACGAAATAAAAAGGGAAATGAATTGGTGTACGGTGCAAGTGTTGTACATTAATATTTGTTTTTATTGTACATTAATATTTAAGTGTGTGCCAGTGCCTGGAAGAAGAAGAAGAAGAAGAAGAAGAAGAAGAAGAAGAAGAAGAAGAAGAAGAGAGAGAGAGAGAGAGAGAGAGAGAGAGAGAGAGAGAGAGAGAGACTCTTCCCAAAATCATACATATAACATCAAGGGCTCTCCCTTATTATATACACACACATCTATAATCCCAAAGTAAATGGTCCAAATCATGATGTTGGCTGGTATCCAATGATGATAATTTTTACAACTGTCATTCACGTCCCAGGTGAGGGGATCAATAGACCCGTTGGGTGTATTTTTGTGTTTATATTTTCTTCTTATATACGCATTTTATTTGTGAACAACTGACCAGATACTGCTGCTAGCTTACGAGAACTCCAGCTATCACGTTCAGAGTGTCTTTGTGATCTCGTGATATTATTTTCAGTAGCCCTCCTTTTCTTTGCCTTAATCTGGGGATTTTCAGTCTTTTTCTCTGACAGTCCCTGAGATGTGATACCCGGTTTAACCTTTCGACTAGATCTAATAGGCCTGACTCCTGTACAGCTAATTAGTTTTTGATGTTTTCTGTGCTGCTGAATGTTTTGTTTCTAGCTGTTGTGAGCAATAAGTTGATTAGTACCCCTTAGATAGGTGCGTATTTTGTCATTCTTAGTAAACGAATTTGCTATCCGAAATTCTTTCGGTGCTTTTTGTCCCAACAATATACCGCTAATACATTGTTTCTGTCTTGTATATTTCACTAGATGTATTTTTCGCCTGTCATTATTATTATTATTATTTTTAAAAATCTGGGCCCTTTTAAGGAAATATCGGGAAAATAACCTCTGGTATTTCGTATTAGTGGACTACCTCTCGCTGACTGATAACTGCAATCAAATATGCAATATTCCACTTACCTAAGACTAACCCTTTTTCATCTCTTCATGTAGTATATATAATTTTATTCTGCAATACCTGAACAGTGTTATCGAGCTTTCCAAATCACAGCACCACGATATGTAAGCACGGCTCTCTCTGTCTATCTCCTCTCTCTCAAAAAAAGCAGTTTTTGTTCAGCACAAAATACCTTTCGACAACTGCGATAAAATCATTTAAAAAATTAAGAAAAAGTTATAAATACTCAGTAAAAATATAAAATATATATATATATATATATATATATATATAGAGAGAGAGAGAGAGAGAGAGAGAGAGAGAGAGAGAGAGAGAGAGAGAGAGAGATATATATATATATATATATATATATATATATATATATATATATAAGTGAATGATTGTGTATTTGTTTGTCCACTATATATATATATATATATATATATATATATATATATATATATATATATATATATATATATATATATATATATATATATATATATATATAGTTTTGTGTGCATATACATATGTACTTACATATATCTGTCTCCACAAGCACGCACACACACAAATACATATATGTATATATATATACATATATATGTATATAAATATGTTGTCACCATGTGTTCCAAGTACCTGCTTATTTCACAACTAATCACAGAATTCAAAATTTGCCTCATAACAATAAAAATTACGACTGAGTACCCTTAAAAAGCTTAATAACCACGTAAAAAATCAAACTATGTTTATCAAAACAAGTGTGAGGATCAACAATTAAACAAGAAATATACTAGAGTAAAAGGGCATCACTCCATCAAACAACTTTAACTGTTTCCCTGGTCTTAATTCACTTCAGCAAAACTAAAGGAACAAAACATGCTTATCACTTTGCATAGTTCTTCATTGGAGGGGTGGGTAGAGCTCTCAGCTAGCACGCAGTTGGCCCAGCGTTCGACTCTCCAACCGGCCAATGAAGAATTAGAGGAATTTACATCTGGTGATAGAAATTCATTTCTGATCATAATGTGGGTCAGATTCCACAATAAGCTGTAGGTTAACTTGCTAGGTAACCAGTTGGTTCTTAGCCAGGTAAAATAAATCTAATCCTTCGGGCTAGCCCTAGGAGAGCTGTTAATCAGCTCAGTGGTCTGGTTAAACTAAGATATACTTAACTTCACTTATGCACACATTTAATCCTATTCACTAGTGGTCAATAAATGAAACACTGTTTTTTTTTATTTTAAATAAAAAATCTATTTTTAAATTCAAAATTTATAATTAGAATTCACACTGAAGAAATTTACTATTACTTGAAAACAACACAAAATTTAATTAATTCTCAAATTAAATTATTAAACAAAACTAAATCACAAAAACTTTAATTGATCAAGAAATTAAGTTAATCAAGCAAAACTTAAACTACTAAGAATTGCACAAGATTTAAAAAGAAAATCTTACTTAATGAAAATTAAATCAAGTATGCAATATTAAATTATCGAGAAATATTTAAAATGCTAAGTAAATAAATGTTAAATCTCCCACATATAAAATGTGAAAAATCAAGAGATTGCAAACACAAGAACACAAAAAATACACAAAAGATTTACCAATAATAATTTCACCAAGACAAAAATTCTCTCAATATACCTTATTATGCCATGGTAATGATAAGTAAAATTCACTTTACCCTACACAAGCTTGTGACAACTTTCGCAAAATCTACTCGAAATGCAGCTGCTTAAGAGTCACAAAACACACTTCTGATAGGTGACGGTACACACTTTCCCTACAATCAGATCTCAAAAGGTAAATTTAATGTCAATGACCACACAAATACTGTACATTAATAACTTCTCTCTTTTGAACAGAGAGAGAGAGAGAGAGAGAGAGAGAGAGAGAGAGAGAGAGAGAGAGAGAGAGAGAGAGAAAGCCACATGAACGGTCTCTAAAATCAGAATGAACAAATTTTTGGATTCCAGTTAGAAACAAAACAATCAGACTATGTCATTTCTTGAGCAAAACGTTCTAGGGCCAAAACTAATGCGTCAGAACAGTGCATGATCAGAGCAATACAATCTTACAAAACATGACGTAATCGATCGAGATATGTGCATTTACTCTCAAAAAGGCATACGTGACTCGAGCAGAAAATCATATGGGACGAAGCTCTTGTCAAAATCTCAACACGATCAAAACAGACGGCAGGTGGCTGGTCACAAACAGCACGCTTTTAAAACAAGACGAAGAACCAAAGTTGGTTTTCAGAGCAGTACATGAAACATTGCAAAATCATTCGTCTTTTTTTTCGTATGAGACAATACCTTACATGACTCGGTTGCCATTCCCTCGCTTGTTAACGCGTTATCCTTCGCGATAACCTGAATCAAAACACAACATACGAAATCACGAGTACAGAACACATGTTGCTGAGAGACAAAATGCGCATTCACATACTATATTATTATCAAAACGTATTCCTAATTCTAAATTACGGTGTTAAGTTATCTAAATCACCAACTCTTTTGAGATCTGATGTTACACTACATACGATATTTCAACAATTATATCATTTCACAGAACACATTTTAACTAGAATAGTAAATACATCATAATCACAGAATGATATACATATTAAAAGGCAATATCATGAAAATATATAGCCTATATATACATCTATATACAAAAGTGAATGTTTGTACATTTGTTTGTCCACTATAGAAATCCGAACCGCTTGAAAGACCCAGATAAAACTTTGCACACAGTCTTTATGTCACTCCAGAAAGGTTTGTAACTCAAAATCAAACCCATACCCCATAACAGACATTTTTCTCCTGATGCTCCACATTTTATTCCATGCACTGTCAGACGTATGGTTAACCTACAACAATAAATCCAAATCCCCTATAACAAATTTTTCATCAGAATTTACGTGAATTTTTATCATAATTTATGATAATTATTAATAATTGTTAAACATATACCTCATTGCTTGGTTGTATTGCTAAATTAAATATTTTTGGATTTTTTACAAAACATATTTCATAGCTATAAAGCAGTGAACCCAAACCAGCAGGTCCAAAGATTTTCTCCTAAACAGTTGTCTTCCTCATTATCGCATGCATAGTGTCTGCTAGCTCAACCCAATGTGCAAGATGTTTGATGGCAGTATATAATTTTTCTTTATTAGTTCAAATGCGAATTTTCTCATTAATTCGATTGTTTCTTCTTCATTTTTACCTTCAGAATTCATTATAGTGACTACTTCGTAGTGACACGTGGCATATATCTTTATAAATTTAGTTTAAATGAGGTTTATGGGGTGTTTTGGCAACAACACTTCACTTCATTGCTGTTACATGAGACCTTCTTCCCTTCCACACACACACACAAACACACAGACACACCTAAGTGTGAATTGTAGAAATAAATATTTTTTATTTATTTATTGTCTTTGTTCAGTGGAGATGCTTTTTATTCTCTTCTGATAGAGGAACATAATTTCCCCTTCCCCCTTCCCTACCCCTCTATCTTCCCCTCACATCCCCTCCTCCTTCCCTCCCAATTCCCCTTCCCTTTTCCCTTCTTTTCCCCCTCCCCTAGCCATCCTCCCCTCCCTCCCCTTTCCCTTCCCCTCCCCTCCCCTCCCTTTCCCCTTCCCCCTCACTCTTCCCCTTTCCTCTCCCTTCTCCTCCCTTCCCCTTCCCTCTCCTCTCCTCTTCCCTCCCCCTCCCTCTTCCCTCCCCACCCATATACTGTCATTCAGAGTTTTCCCAGGCAGTGCCAGGTTGGTATATATACATAATCATATATACTGTCACATATGTAATTGATAATAGGACAGATGAAAATGGGGAAAAGAAAATTAAAGGATCTGAATGTGAGCAAAATAAATATAATAAGAAGATAATATAAACAAAAAATGTTAAAAATGTATTGAGTATACATGTACATGCAATGTAAGTAATTCCAGCCAAAATGACTGAAAAAAGGTGAGATAAGTTGATTATGTATGAGAAAGTCTCACTAAATACTTTATGGAGAAAAAATTCATTGGGAATTAAGTTCAGAAGGAAAGGTTAATGAGAAAATAGATCTTTGAGCATAAGATGTGAATAAAGAGAGGCTGTCTGAAGAAGTGGAATGAGTATCTTGAATAGTTACTGAATGTGAAGGTTAGAAGAGAAGCAGATCGAATTGATGCAGCAGTGGAATGAATTCTTGTAAATGCAATAATGCTTTTGGAAATCACTGTAGAGGCCAATTATGAGGTTGCAGGAGTTTATGAAACGACAACTAAGACACTGTAGAGATGTTTAGCGCTGAAAATGGGACTGAATTGCTGACCGAGGTGTGTAAGAAATATCTGAATGAAGGAAATATTTATGAAGAACAGATAAGGATGATGATTAGAGGTTACTGTGAATATTATAGTGACATAGAATTTTAATTTTACTTTGTATACCAGGGAAGGTGTGTGGTAGTATTTCGATTTAGAAGGCAAGACAGATAACAAGATAGCCTTGAGGGAAAGAGTAGTTTGATTTAAAGTAGGGACTAGTTGTATGGATCTCCTGTGTCTTGTAAAATATTGGTGTGAAGATTTTATGGTTTAGGATAGAACTGATCAAGACGCAGTGCAGAAGGTGCTCAGCCTTAATGAATGAATGTATAAAATGTGGGCCATATGGACCGGCAGTAGGGCACTCAACCTGTAAGTAATTTAAGAGTAATTAAAAATTTCTGTGATGACAAACGTAGCACATGTTACAACCTACAGATGTATCTGAGGTGAGGGCCTCTTTAATACCTTTACGGATGAAGTAGAGTAAGAAGACCAAGAAAGAGAAGGAAATTTAGGAGCAAAGTTATGCTATAAGATAAGAGGTCACGAATGGAGTGTAGAGTAAGTGATGTTTGCAGAGGAGCAAAAGAGAGCAGGTCTGGCAAGTGATTACTGTCCAGTTCTAATTGGAAGGTGAGAGCAAATTTTTGAGAAGTACTTAGTCATTAGCCAATGGCGAAACTGAATCTTTGAAAGACCAAGAAAAATTGGTGAGATGTGCAGGAACCTGTCCCAACAAAACTGAATTCGGATAGTTAAAGATCTAGGGTTGTCAGAGGAGGGTCATCTCCAGAACAGGAAAAGATGCAGAGGAGGGTCACAGAACAGGAAGAGACTATGGAACAGGAAAAAAAGGGATGCAGGAAAAGAGCAGAGGGGTCATCTCCAGAACAGGAAAAGATGCAGAGGAGGGTCACAGAACTGCAGAGGAGGGTCATCTCCAGAACAGATCATCTCCAGAAAGAAAAGATGCAGAGGAGGGTCATCTCAGAACAGGAGACAGAGGAGGGTCATCTCCAGAACAGGAAAAGATGCAGAGGAGGGTCATCTCCAGAACAGGAAAAGATGCAGAGGAGGGTCATCCCCAGAACAGGAAAAGAAAAGATGCAGGAAAAGAGGAGGATCATCTCCAGAACAGGAAAAGATGCAGAGGAGGGTCATCAGGAAAAGATGCCAGAACAGGAAAAGAAAGGTGCAGAGGAGGATCATCTCCAGAACAGGAAAAGATGCAGAGAGGAGGTCATCTCCAGAACAGGAAAAGACAGAGGAGGATCATCTCCAGAACAGGAAAAGAGGGTCATCTCCAGAACAGGAAAAGATGCAGAGGAGGATCATCTCCAGAACAGGAAAAGATGCAGAGGAGGTCATCTCTCCAGAACAGGAAAAGATGCAGAGGAGGGTCATCTCCAGAACAGGAATAGATGCAGAGGAGTGTCATCTCCAGAACAGGAAAAGATGCAGAGGAGGGTCATCTCCAGAACAGGAAAAGAAAGGAGGGATGCAGAGGAGGGTCATCTCCAGAACAGGAAAAGATGCAGAGGAGGGTCATCTCCAGAACAGGAAAAGATGCAGAGGAGGGTCATCTCCAGAACAGGAAAAGATGCAGAGGAGGGTCATCTCCAGAACAGGAAAAGATGCAGAGGAGGATCATCTCCAGAACAGGAAAAGATGCAGAGGAGGGTCATCTCCAGAACAGGAAAAGATGAACAGGAAAAGATGCAGAGGAGGGTCATCTCCAGAACAGGAAAAGATGCAGAGGAGGATCATCTCCAGAACAGGAAAAGATGCAGAAGAGGGTCATCTCCAATAACGGATTTAAAACTTTATATGAAAAAAAGAATAATTTAATGAAAGATAGCTTGCATATTAACTCAATGCTAACTTGAATAACCTCAACGGAGTACATAATAACTAATCATGACAAAACCTCTCAGGCTCTTTATCTCAGAATGGTATATGTGCAATAAACTGTGTACGTTATTAACACAAAACTGAGGAATGATCGTTCAATAGCAACAGTCTCTCAACGAATATTAAACATTGCGCAAATTCCTATTACTTTTGGAAGGATTCACTAGGTAGATTAAGACAAATTTATTGAGAGAGAGAGAGAGAGAGAGAGAGAGAGAGAGAGAGAGAGAGAGAGAGAGAGAGAGAGAGAGCTTTGCATGAAATCTATAATACGGAAATTCTCCACAGTTAGAAACAAATACTTTCCCTGGGGTGTCAGAGAAAATGTCCCCAGTATTCTTGCTAGTATTCTTTTTATTCTTTCTTCACGCTGTTATGAAATCCTTCCAAACAATGCAAAGTCTTTTAAGAATCAAGAATAAACTCCTCCGACAGTTTTCCCTTTGGTTTAGAGCCTCATTTCACTACTTATAGAACCAAGACCTCTCTAAGACCCTCTCGCCCTCTCTATCTCTGCTTTGCCTGTTTCCTACTATCTTTTAACAAGGTGCAGTCAACACTTGCCCTTTCTTTGGGAACTTGCGAACTAGAAATTACCGGGCCGAGAAATCGTGGCTTATGAAAATATACGTATTTTATGCAGGAAATAAACAAGACAAACTGACATGCAGTAATTGTAAATCCCCTGGTATGTCTTACTAAACGGCAGATTTCATCAGCTGACGGACAGCGAACATAAACTGTCTGTAAAAGAAGCCCAAGGGAAAATAATTAGATCTTAACCTATGTGACCACAAGGGGCAACTGACAAAAGCCCGTTCAACTCTCAAAGAAAAGGTACATTTTGCATTCCATCAGCGAATTATTCCTTCCAGAGACTAAAATACAGGAAAGCTTTTTATTATGTATCTTTTAAAGAAAAGTTGAATATATATTTAATTTCCAGATAGAGAATTATTTCATCATAAGTACTCCCTAACAGGAGTTCTTGTGGACTTCAGGCATGGTCGTTATTATTACATCTATGGTAAACAAACTTTACTATAACCGTGAGTCGCTGCAATGCTGCAAGGTTAAGCGACATATTTTATTCCTGATCCTAGACAGCCAAAACAGCTGCAAGCATACTGCAGTAATGGCGGGCCTGTCAACGTCATTCCAGATTGCCAAGGCTGCCATAAGTGTTCTCTTAGCTCTTCAATATTAGTACCTTGAATCCAAACTCTTGCATCCTGGCAGCCATTGAGAAAAATTGGGTACGTGTGATAACTTTCTTCGTTTAAATTACTAATGTCAGAAACAAGTTTTTCCAATAGTGATTTCAGTGTTGTCACTGACGTAGTAACAGACTTCTGAGTGACAGGCAGCCGTTGCTGACGCTAGTTTTGACCCTCATGTTCATATCCCAGGCGTCTCTGTTTAAATATAAATCTTTATACCATTAGTATATATATATACATATATGTATACTTATATGTATATGTATATATATATATATATATATATATATATATATATATATATATATATATATATATATATATGTATATATATACATACTGTATATATATATATGTATATATATATATATATATATATATATATATATATATATATATATATATATATATATATATATTTATATATATATAATATTATATATATATACAGTATATATATATATATATATATATATATATATATATATATTACTAGCTAACTAAACAGCGCTGCCCTGGGAAAACTCTGATTGACAACTGATAAACTCTCTCTCTCTCTCTCTCTCTCTCTCTCTCTCTCTCTCTCTCTCTCTCTCTCTCTCTCTCTCCTGTTAAGATAGTTAAAGGACATCGGGAGTGTTACTATTCATCTCAGCGGCCTTGAAAACTATGGATTAGACACTAATATCTGTCATTTTTTACATTTTATTTTTCACCCCTTCTCACACCTTCCTGTCGGGGCTAAAATTGGACTTAAAGGGCATCGGAAGTGTCACCATTCATCTCAACGACCTCGAAAACTATGGATTAGACACTAATATCTGTCATCTTCAGTTATTTTTACTTGTCACCCCCTTCCCACCCCCACCCCTTCGGTGCCCTTTGGTGCTAGTGATGTATGTCTTACCCCTACAGTATTCTTTTCAAAATAGTAGGTCATATGTACACCAAGTTTGGTTGAAATCGCTCAGTGCATTTCAGAGTTATGCTGGAACATACACACACACATACATACATACATCCATATATATATATATATATATATATATATATATATATATATATATATATATATATATACATATATATGTGTGTGTGTGTGTGTGTGTGTGTATGTGTGTGTGTGTGAGTATGTTTATATAGACACAAAAAAAGACGCCTTCTTGTTATATGTTTATTTACATATATATATGTGTTTGTGCATGTGTGAGTGCATGTCTGTTTTAAATATTTACATAGCCCTAATAGCAAATTATCATTAATCAAACGTAATTAAATATTGCCATCACCATTACCACGTCAATATTATTCGTATCACTAACTTCGTTTCGGTGTTTCTCAACTTACCTGTTCGGCGTCGCTGAACAAGTCGAACTTTTCGAACCGATGGAAGGTATTTTATAATCGCTTTACCCCAGGGATTCGCTGTGTGTGATGATGCCATTTCGAAGCGGCCTCTTATGCGTTAGCTGGTGGGCTTCTTTTTTACATGTGAAATATGTCAGAAGACCGAATAAAATGGCTCGAGTCAAAATTATTACGTTTTTGGACATTTCTACAAAACTGTAAGATATCGGTCTAGTTTTCACTTCTACCTATCCACAATATTGTCCACCTTCATTTCTTACTAGTCCTTAGTGTTACAAACAGTTCTTGTGCCATTTTTTCATAGGCTAATTGGATTAAAACTTAACGACTGGGACCGATGTGTGGCGCATCAGCGCTCATCACGAGCGCTCTGGAACTTTGTTCTTTGCTTTGAACAAAAACTGTTCTGAACGGACCGAACTGTAGTGCGTTGTTTTTTGCGAGTATCGAGCAATGAGCCTCTATTCCAGCAAGAATTAACTACACTATGGAGGAGTGCACATTGCTCTTGTAACCAAAAATGAAAAAATATTTGAAGCACTGCTGCATGCTCTTAGTAGCAAGCAATAATTGTAACATATCTTGTACCTTAAAACATTCCAACGTCAAGACGTCGCGTATCAGTGGATAGAAACTAGTGGGAAAAACAGAATTCGATATGATGAGGCTAGTTTGTGTTGGAAGTGAAATTGCTAAGGCAATATATTGCTACAAGAAGCTTTATGGTAATGACGTTCTCGTCTATAGTAACTACCAGGAAACAACTGACTGGAGTGAAGTTGTACATGAACAGCTTTCAGCAACTTTGGAAAGCAATTGTAAATAGGTGACTGGTCAGTAATTGTGTAGTCAGCAATTAAATCCTTTGAGTAAGGCTTCGTCAGCTATTTCATAATTTCTCCTCATTTGGAGAAATTATGAAATAATTGAGGTCTAGCGAAAATGTCTCGTGCATCTTTCTAAATAATTAATGGCAGATAGGCAGCATTAAGAATCGAAGAGGAAAAGACATGGTATATATATATATATATATATATATATATATATATATATATATATATATATATATATATATATATATATGTATGTGTGTGTGTATGTATGTATATATATACATAGATATTTATTTATTGATTTATTTATATCCGAAAATATTTAGTTACAAATGTCGTTTAATATCCAGTTCACTCTAACTCGGGAATATCACCGAAGGGGACTAAAACTGATTAACGATTCAGTACCTGGGAGATTCGAACACCAAGCAGTGCGTAACCACGAATTTCAGGGACGGTAATCATTCGGGCAATACCTCCTATAGGGGTCATGAGCCGATGCGATTAAAACTCTGCCAGTTATTTGACCTCATTTACACTCCAAATGTATATCATTTATCAGTTGTAATTCCCCTAAAGTGATTTTCCCGAAGTAGAGGGAATTGGATGTTAAATGACATTTGCAGCTTAATGTTCGTGAATATAAAAAGTCACGGTGTATGTGATAAAATTCAGTATGAATATATATATATATATATATATATATATATATATATATATATATATATACATATATATATACATATATATATATATATATATATATATACATATTTATATACATATATATATACAATATATCATATATATATATGAGACATCAGTAGTGTGTCGCTCAGGTATATAGGAAGGAAATTTCACAATAATATGAATCGTTTATATATATATATATATATATATATATATATATATATATATATATATATATATATATATATATATATATATATATATATATATGTGTGTAGTATATATATACATATATATAAATATATATACAGTATATATATATATATATATATATATATATTTATATAAATATGTATGTGTATGCGTTACTACCAACAGTAATAACATGTTCGTTACAACGCTGGTCTACCAGTCAATAAAGTCGAGAACACTGAGTCATGTCAGTACTTGGACGGGAGACCACTAAGAAATAATAGAAGCCATCGATGTACACGTTCACTGATTATCTGCTGAATAGTGCGCGGGGCTACGATCACATCCAAATATTCGCTTGCTCACAAGCAGAAGGTTAATTCCTGGAAAAGAATGAGGCATATAGTTGAAACAACATCAGTAACAAGCATGATCATCTGTCATATTATAATAGCCTGTTCCTGTTATTAAAACAAACTTTCTTTCCACAGACATTCTCTTCAATCAGAGAAAACTTCAGCCAAGAAACTGCACCAAGTACGACCGAAATCAGGGGTGACTCAAGAGTCGGGCAAAGTAGTATGCGATCACCTCTTACTTGATAAGCATATACGTTAGAATAAAACTACATAATCAAAGTTAGATACCCAGCGGTTTTGACTTGACAGCCGTCATCATGCCGAAATCGTTGCTGGAAAGAATTGGGATTCTCTTATACATCGTTGATCCGACAGAAGAATTCAGTACGAAAGATGATGTGCCAAATTATCCACAAGAGGTAAGGAACCTGCCCTTCCAAAATAGATAAATCAGTATGTCAGTGTATGTAAGCTTACGAGAAGTTGTTGGTAATAATTTGTCCGTGACGTATTTCCAGTGTAGCGCATTTGAAAAGCTCATTAAATATCCTCTTTCAAGTTTCAACCACACAGACGAATTGAGAAGGACTGACACTTTTGTTTCCACAGGTCGTTTACTTGCTCTTCTTCTTCATTCTGCTTGAAGCCGGAATCAAGCTCCTACAAGGGAAGCAAGTGAGGGTCAACGAAGCCTTTTCCTCCTTGGCTGCTGGAATCATGCACGAAACTACCGTGTGAGCATTCGTTCTTGAACCCCAAAAATAAGAAGAAAGTTTTTTTTCATTAATTAGTTTTATAATTACTGTATTCACCTACTGCTTCTAATGCCAACCTAAGAGAAAGAGGAGCTAAAACTTATAAAAGTCTAGCCTTGAAAACAAGAAGTTGGAGGTTTAGAAAGAAAATGAAGTAGCACATAAACGTATGGGACAGACCCACCGCTGCTATTCACTGTTTACTAAAAACTGTTTTATCTTTAATTCCACCAGCAGTAGTTGAAGTACAAAACAATAACAGAAATAGTAATTCTATGGCACTTTAATTGAAGTATTTATTTAGATGCTGCACATATCTTAATATTCAAAGTCTAATGAGTATAGATATAGGTTACCAAAATATAAATGTAAAATTTCCGTTGATTTTCCTTTTCGGTTTACAAATGGCCTCTTCTGCCGACGTGATAATATGTGAAACCAAAACTATCCGATTAATGGATTCATTTTCGCTCGAGGGTTCATTGACTGTTGTCCTCTTGGTGGCAATAGAAATAAACCATTTTCTGGTGAATTAACATACAAATGAAACCTTTGTCTGCCCTCTAAAAATTCTGCTGTAGAAGTTTATCATTGTTACTGCTCAGTTCCTCACAAGAGTCAAGCATAACTCGACACTGACCCTTCTGTAGTAATGAAAGTAAACCTACCAATAACTCCTCTAGTTTCCTTTAACTTTGTTAATAAGTCGATTGGGTCTTCTCCCCCGGCCCCCCCTCCACCGCCAACATCCCCTCCCCTGTCTCTCTTCTCTAATTTATAACAGTTAGCTTCCACCCTACTAATTTACTAGAGCCTTTTGCTGTCCTTCGGTAGCACTGTAAGCAAGAATGACAAAAGCAAGCAAAAATGAAATAAATGAAGTTTTGAGATGATTTTGCAAATTGTGAAGCTCGCATGCTTTTTCAGGTTCATTGCAGGGGCCATTATGTTTTTCGGGTACGAGTGGCTTTACGACAGACGTTTCTTCGATCTGCCCTGGAAGTCTTCCCTGGTAACTTGGTTCGCCACTTTCCTCTTCATTGACTTCATCTATTACTGGATACACAGAGCCAATCACGGTAAGATAAGTTAAGTATACCTTAGTTTAACCAGACCACTGAGCTGATAAACAACTCTCCTAGGGCTGGCCCGAAGGATTAGACTTATTTTACGTGGTTAAGAACCGGTTGGTTACCTAGCAACGGGACATACAGCTTACTGTGGAATCCGAACCACATTATACCGAGAAATGAATTTCTATCACCAGAAATAAATTCCTCTAATTCTTAATTGGCCGGCCGGAGACTCGAACTCGTACCTGGCAGAGTGCTAGCCGAGAACTCTACCGACTCGCCCAACGAGGAACCACGGTAAGACAATGCAGGTGCTCTTGTTGACAGAGGAGGGAATAAGGGAAGGAATGTCACAGTAGGTAACGGAATAGGTAGCCACAGTTACGTTCAAACTCAAGCGAAAAAGATGAGCAAGGAAGACTGAGCCCTAATTAGCAATACCACAGTGCCGCATAATTATCATAAATTGAAAATGCATCAACTTTAATAATTAAGTTTAGGTGGCTTCAGGAATACCCTTCAAAATAACTGATTACCATACCAGAGGTTCTTTAATTATGTAACGATACTTTACTGAACAGCACTATTCATATTATTCGAGTTCAGGACCATTGTCATTGGAGACGTTCATGTTACAGATGACAGATATATATATATATATATATATATATATATATATATATATATATATATATATATATATATATATATATATACTGTATATATAGCTCTTTGTTGGGTGAGTTGGTAGAGCTGTGGACTGGCACTCAGTAGGCCGAAGTTCGATTCCCCGGCCGGCTGATGAAGAGTTAGAGGAATTTATTTCTGGTGATATAAATTCATTTCTCGCTATAATGTGGTTCGGATTCCACAATAAGCTGTAGGTCTCGTTGCTAAGTAACCAACTGGTTCTTAGCCACGTAAAATAAGTCTAATCCTTCGGGCCAGCCCTAGGAGAGCTGTTAATCAGCTCAGTGGTCTGGTAAAATTAAGGTGTACTTAACTTTATATATATATATATTATATATATATATATATATATATATATATATATATATATATATATATATATATATACATATATATATATATATATATGTATATAAATTAAATGTATATACAGTATA
>NC_089743.1:18296197-18301197 GCF_040412425.1 Macrobrachium rosenbergii | reverse complement strand
AAATGCCAGTCAAGCTAGAAGTCAAGATCTGTAGCACAGTGATAAGACCAGTGTTGATGTATGGATCAGAAACATGGGCTCTAAGAAGAAAAGAAGAAGTAAAGCTTGAGAGAACAGAGATGAGAATGCTGAGGTGGATTATGGGAATATCGCTGCCTGAGAGATTGGAAAATGATGAAATAAGAAGAAGAGCAGGCTAGTAAAGATAACAGAGGCGATAAGAGAGTCACTATTGAGATGGTATGGGCATGTGTTAAGGATGGGTGCGAGGAGGGAGTGAAGAGGGCTTGGGAAGAACCTGTTAGAGGAAGAAGATCGAGAGAGGAGACAGAGAATTAGATGGTGAGATAAAGTGAAGGAAGATGTGGAGAGAAGAGGTTTGGTGGAGGATGATGCCTTTGATAGAAGGCAGTGGAGAAGGCGCATCAGTCAACCAACCCTAAATGTAGGGATAACGGTGGGAAAGAAGAGAGAGCCTGTGGCTCTTGTAAAACTACTTTTATATGATTCTTGCAAAACTGCAACGTTGATAAATTTGCCGCCGTAGGGCAGAATTCTCCAGGAAAGATGGATGTCCAGGGAATGAGGGTGAACGATATAACACATGTCTGGAAATAGAATAATCCCAGATAAAACTCCTTGGAAATGTGGTTTCTCTCAATAGCAATAATAAGCACATGGGAGGAATAACTTAAGGTCTTACTACGAGGAAGGGACGATTAATTCACGAAATATATTCACACAGGGAAGCACTTGAACACTGGGTAACGGGAAATCAAAAGTATTTACAGGGGAGAGAGATTATGAAATGAAATGAGAGATTCAGGATAAGGAACAGAGAACTGGTAACACTCGAATGCCAACAGACATACCGTGGGTTGCCTTTGCCATATGCACTTTGCAATAATGGCTGGATGATCTGCAGTGTCTCCTTTAGACCTCACGAGCCACTTGTAGCTTGGCTGCTTGTAGTCTTATGATTTCCAGTTCACAGAAAGAGTGTCGTGCACGTGACACGGCATACAACAAGACCTCTCTAGCTGACTGGAAGGTGGACTGAGTAAGACTTAGCACGAGCAGGGAGTCTGGATGGCTTTTATGACTTCTGATTTCGGCTGGGGGAGGGGGAGGGGTGCTGTTTTCTCCAGCATTTGGACATCAGCTGGCATTGGTAAAGAACATTCGAGAACCAGTACAAAGCTCAAACAGTAGGAGGTAGATGAAAAAAGGGATTACAATCTGGGACTTTTGGCTTCCCTAGCTTTAAGCACTCTCCAGTGAGTAATCTAATTTCCTACCTGAACCCAGTGTGAATGACACACCTTAAAAGTGCACTCTCGCTCTTCTGTGTGTAGGCCCTGGCTGCCCACCCTTAAGCTTAAAACACAGGTCTTTAACCCCTACACTAAGTAAGCAAAGAGACGATGGTGTTGGATATCTGTAATAATATACAGGGTGTTTCGAAATTAGAGGCCCCCCCCTCTACAGCATAAACTAAAATTGATATGGACAAAAACAAAAGTAATTCAGAACAGGTATTTATTTAAGTTTCTCTCTGAGTATTTAATATTTTGTGTGGCCTCCATCTGCCTGTACCACAGCCTGCATTCTTGAGGGCTATGATTTCAGCAAATCGCAAAAAAGCTGAGACTCAAACTCAATTTCCCTGAGCACTTCGGTCACCTCTCTTCGCAGGTCGTCGAAGCTTGGCATACCATCATAGTTCACTGTGTGCGCTTCAACACAGCCCTTTAAGATACTACCAATGTTTTCACACACATTAAGGTCAGGGGAGCTACCTGGAAATTCACTTGACGAGAAGAAATCGATATCACTGTTTCAAAGCAGCTCCTGTGTCTGAAGAGCTTTGAAACATGGTGCCTTATCATGCAAAAATATGACTTCTTCAACAGATAACACATTTTCAGGATCTTTGAGGAAAGGAAATACTCCACCAGTAAGCACAGTTTCTCTGAAGTATTCGCTATTCCTTGACTGTCCTTTTTCTTTGATGATCCACATTAACCATTTGGCTGTGAAGCAGAGAAAAATTCCCAAACGTTCAGGAAATTTCACAACTTGGCGATAGGCCACGTCATCACTGATATCATCCAACTTTGCAGCCCAAATGATGTCATTTTTATGATTTTGCTTCCTGACTGTGTAAATGAAGAATTCATCTGATGTGGCAACATGGAGAAAGTCAGCTTCATCCCAATCTTTAAGAAATGAACCACAAAACCATGCACGGTCTTCTCTCTGTTGCTGAGTGATGTTGTGCTTGCTGATAACATGAAATGGCTTGATACCAGATTTTTTCAACTCACGATACACAGCACTATAACGTCTCTTCTTTCCCCTTTTGTTTCTAGTTCAAGCGCCAGTTCACGTAAAGACTTTCTTGGTCTACCCACTGCCTCAGCTATGATTTCTTTTGACTCCTGAGAAAGGACTTCAGGCCTTCCAAGATTCTCACTCTTTTCGCAATGACAGTCGTATGGATTTTTGTTCCAGTTTCTTTTAACAAAGGATTCATCTCTTTTAATGTATTTAGCTATCCAGGAACGTGAAATGAAGGATGCGCCAGCATCCCTGGCCTCTCTGAAGGTTATAGCCCGGATTTGGTCAATCCATTTGATTTCCCCCAGTCGTTAGCCATGGCTGTATTTAACTCTGTCACTCAGTCTGAAAATACAAGAAATGTAAAATGAAAAATAGCTTAACAGAAACTTAAAATAATGTACTTGGAGATAGACTATAGCAGAAAACTTCATAACTTTCCATTTGTCCTGTGGAGGGGGCTCTAATTTGAAACACTGGTATGAAATATATATATATATATATATATATATATATATATATATATATATATATATATATATATATATATATATATATAATGGAAACATATATTTTAGATATATTTTATACACGGTAACGAGAAACAACAAAACTGTATTTATGCAATCAATAATAGTTACTTAAAGAAATTATTAGATAAGTGTATAAAAGCTTTTAAATAAAGAGAAGAAAAAGTGCGCTTGAAAAGACTCGTAAGCAGTGGTTATATGGACACCTTCCAGTGTAAAGCATCTGAATTGACACTTGAGAGACCCAGCATCCGCAAAAAGCGGCACGGATAAAATCAAATATAATTGAAGGGATTGGGAACTGGGTGTTCAGCGCTCCAACCATTCTAGAGCGGAAAGGACGAAAGTAGAAACTATAAATGATAAGTATATAACTATTCGAAAGCACAGTGGCTAATGCAAATAAAGTAATATTTGAATGAATCAACATATATATTTTTAAATACACTCACACGATTAAACTGTACAATGGCCTCTCGTTTTGAAATGCCTGAGGTAACAAGGACTAGATTGTGACTGAACATTATATTTTCACAGCAGAATCACTTGAAAGATGATAGCTCGGTTAAGAGATGGTTGGACAGCAGTAAGTTGCAAACTACATACTGGATATCGTCAAAGATATACTTACATCCCTTCTGCAAAAACGGATTCGTTGAAAACCATTTTATGATGCGAAAGAAAATATTTTTGCAGCTGAAAATGATTGATTTTCCTGATGGTCAACCTACAGGATACTTTTCACGCCAAACTTGAAATTCCCGGGCTGTTTACCAAGGTCATAATTACGAAAAAAAAAAGTAAATAACTGATAAAGAACTCCTTTTATAATCATTATCGTCAAGTTAGTACCATTAAACGAAAATAATTTTAAAATCTAGTAAATAACTGATGGAAAAGTGCAGAGCTCAGACTCCTTTCCTATATATCAGTTAATGCTGCCAGAAAATGAGTAATTGTTCATAAGGGCTTTTATTTCTACAAAGGCGATGGTGTAACTCTAAATACTCTAATTTCTTGATTTTTTCGTCACTAGAATATTGCTGTAGTGATTGGATGTCAATAGCAATCGAGGATCTTTACATTTTCGTCAAAAACTGTTCGAAAAACTAGTTTCCTTTTTCCCAGCGACAGCTGTAGCTGTTGGAAAACCTGCCGCAAGATATTTCAACAGGGAACTTCCATTGTTGCCTTTCTTGCCGCCTAAGTCTGATAAATAACTGCGTTCGATTCGCTTTACCAGGCATCACATTTCATATTCTGCTGATTTACAACGTTCTCACACTCCCAGTGTCTTTATAATATCACGCATTCCTTGAACTGTGAAACTGTTAAAGGTGCTTCAAAGTACTGATGCCGCACTTTGAAGCATCATGCACCATTACCATGGTTCTTTAACTTATTTGTTATTACCTTTTTTCTGTTTTCTGTATTTGGACGTAGATTGCTTTTGGAAACGATTTGTAGTTTGAGCTTGTCTCGTATAAGTGCTTGCTTATTTTGAATAATAATAATAATAATAATAATATACCTTTCCTCACTACAAGAATGGAAATACATTCAATAATAATGATAAAATAAATTTTTTATAGTTCAGCATAGTCAGATGGAAGCACAGTTAAAACAAACCAGGGTTAAAGATGAAAATTGAACAATATAAAGTTGAAAGCCTGTCGCAGACTTTTTTTACTATCACTTAAGTTTTATCTACTGCGCTTATTTTCTTTTGAGGAAAATTTGATGGCTTCGTTTGCTGAATTTATCAAAAGTCGCAGTGTCGAAAAAAGCATCACTTCAACAGTTAAACAGTCACGGCCAGTATCACGAGTGTCTTTGCCCGCTAATCCAAGTCACATAAATTCAAATCAATATCATAGAATCAATTCCAAGTAAAAAAATGCGCCGAAGTTTCTTCGGCGCAACCGGCTTTTCTGTACAGCGTATAATGCTGTATGAAACTCTCGGTGTGCTGCAGTATGGAACACTCAGCTACGACCGGGCATCGCTCAGTTGTTCCCCAGATGCTGTTGTTGTTGTTTTTGATTAAGCTGGCTTTATGCCAGCACAGGCTCTTGCTCATAGAGCAGCCTGTAAGAACCCAGATGCGGTCAAGTGAAGGTGAGTGGGGGC
>NC_089743.1:18261197-18291197 GCF_040412425.1 Macrobrachium rosenbergii | reverse complement strand
GCAAAATGGCTATATTCATAAAAGGAAGTCAAAGAATAAGTCATACATTCTTTATTGTAAACTAATCAAACATCCTGCCCAAAATAAAGTGGCGGCATTTTTATGCATTTAAACCAACGATGTCTAAAAAAATCAAACCATATCAAAATTATAACCCAGTTGCGATCAAACAGTTTTTTACACATTTTATGAAAGATCCAAAGCATAACATCAACACTGACACCTGAACCAAAGGTTCCTGTAACCTTGCAGGTAATGCAGGTGGCATTTTTAAATTTCAAAGTTCACGGAGCATAAAGCGAACCGTCCTGCAATTTATTCCCCAAAAAATTAGCAGTTGTTCTCCAGACACTTGCCGCCTAGCGCTAACTTTTCAGTAGTCGTGGTTGCGGGAAGAAAAATGCGGAGGTAATCTATCATAGTAAATGACTGGCAATGACAACCCTTTGAGTATTAAAACAAAGTTGAGCCAAATTAAGCTGTAGATGAATTACAGGCGAGGAGTTATTCCTCTGTTGAATTTGGTTCCTTCATTATCTAATGGTGTGCTTTATAATGTTTGCCTACTGTTAACCTACATTAATTACTATTTTACCCTTACGCACATAGTCTTAGCTTTGAATACATCAGTTACATATATGTAATCAAAAATTTATTTTCTTCTTGGAAAATACCATGTCGTTGCTTTTATTCATGACGAACAGTGACTTACCTTCGACCAACACTACTGAAGCAATCTATATGGAAGATTCGTAAATGAGAGCCTGTGACTGAAACCACACAGAGTAAGATTATTCACAGGCGAATACGAGTCAGAGGAGGACCACAACACCGCCGAAATGCGGCGATTTGCCTCGCAGTCATTTGTTTGAAGTTTGGTAGTTTTTCATATCAGATGATGATTATTACGTCCCATTCGTTCACCACAGACATACCTCAACTACAGGTATGTCTGTGGTGAACGAATGGGACGTAATCATCATCATCTGATATGAAAAACTACTAGATTTCAAACAAATGACTGCAAGGCAAATCGCCGTATTTCGGCGGTGTTGTGGTCCCTCCTCTGACTCGTATTCGCCTGTGAATAATCTTACTTTGTGTGGTTTCAGTCACAAGCTCTCTTTTACGAATCTTCCATATAGATTGCTTCAGTAGTGTTGGTCGTGGTAAGTCAGTGTCCGTCATGAATAAAATTAGATCATAGTTCAGTTGTGTTATTTTTGTAGTGACTAAGACATTTGAACAGTGAAAAACAAATCCGGCATACACCCGACTAATATCGACCTCTTCAGGACTAACTTCAGATAGCCTGACAATAACCAATGACCATTTCACAGTCCCCAAGTCAAGGTTGAGTTTTAAATAGTTTGAACAAGCACAAAACGGCAGTGAAGGTTTCACAGCTAGCCAGACCATCCAAGGCGTACACTGAAATTGCCCTAACCAGGCTATCATGGATAGTTTAAGGATTATATTGCAGAATTTACTTGTGTGAATAAAGTCTACTTCAGTATGAGGCCCACTTTTGGTAGGCTGACAAAGATGTGCACAACCCATACCAGATAATTAAGAGTTGTTACTCATGGTACATTGCAGACTTACCAAGACCTTTTATTCGCTTGCAATTCGCTGATAAATGTGTGAGTATTTTTATGAAACTGGAAGTCTGAACCCAGTTTAATGAAATACAAAATAAGAGGAAATTGTCCATGAGACAACGAAATAAGCTGTAGCCAAGGCCTTTGGAATGCCTTGGGCTCCTGTACATACGCATTGTATTCAACAGATAATTAAAACGAAGTAAGCAGAAACAGGATTTTTTATAACAAGGAGAACAAAACAGGCATAGGAGACCCACTAAAACCTGCCACTCAAAAACAAAAGCAATTCATGCCTCAAAGCTTAATTTAGCAGATCCCGTTTTTGAGGAAGAGAAAAGACCAGATCCCAAGAGGTTTTTGAAGAAGAGAAGAAGACTAAGCAAAAAACTGTTGGTCATCAGAAAAGCATTCCATATGACTTCCAACTGGTGTCAAAATATATATAAAGCATTAACTCTCACTGCCACCAGAATTTGACTTTCCCCCTAAAAAATACTTTGACCCCACTCACAAATACAGTCCCAAATTTTTCGCCAAAGAAATTCTACGTATCTTCCCAAATACAGCCATTCCCAAGGCGATCGTCACAAACCTTAAAGTTTGTAATTGGTAGAAAGAGCATTTTGTAAGCTCTTGTTATCACCAGAGTTAAATGATGAGTTTTAGGAAACAGTGTTTGTGCCTGGACACATTTCGCTCAGGTTTTCCCTAATTCGGATATTTCCAAGCTTCAGCTCCACCCACCTCCTTCCCCCTTTCCTGGTTTTTTCGGGTATGGGCTAGAAATGGCATTAGGTTGTTTGTTCCATTGGCCTAGCTTGTTTTTTTTTTCTTTAATATACCGACGCTGCAGTACGTGATGAAATCTGATGTGGCATTATGAGATATGTAAATACAGTGAATAAAAATGGAATCAAATTTTTCTTTCTTTACCTCCTCTATAGAAAATTTATCGCTACGAGCGTTTTTTCTTTCTTTATATTTTTTTATATATATATATATATATATATATATATATATATATATATATATATATATATATATATATGTGTATGTGTGTGTATATATGTGTGTGTGTGTGTGTGTGTGTGTATGTATATCGACAAAGACCACACAAATCCCAAAATATATTGGTATGTGTTACTATTCAGAACAGGAGTAATATATATTATTAAACCTTCAGGAGACAGTGAATAGAGTAGCTAAAATTTAAACACCTTTATTATTTTAATCACTAGTGTCTCAGTAATGTCACTATTAAAAAATTAATGATGCCACCCAAATGCGCTGCCCATGGCACTAAACCCCATGCCCCCTCGTCTTGAATCTCTCACACCCTATCCAAAAACATCACTACCATAAATCTAACGAGATCCATAATATTGATACCACCCTACAAATATAAATTTAGACCACATAATTCCTAGAAACTAAATTTCTGGTAAACCAATCTCTCTATCGGTTAAACCTTGCAAGAAAGAATATGCCGTCTTGAAAGTAGTTTTTATGAGTTGTTAAAGCAGGATACAAGATCTCTTAAATTCAATAGTGGCCGTGAAAAATATATAAGTTACGAGATTTAATTTATGAGACTAGTGGCATAGACTTCAAGGAAAATTACTTCAGTTGCTCATTTGATGTGTGCCAGCAGAATATGATGAGACCAACCTCAAAGTAACCAGACGTCTTAAAATACCTGAAGAGTTCCCCGTCGATATTGGATCTTCACGCCGACGGGAGCTAAAAGTTAAGTATGCCTTACTTTAACCAGACCACTGAGCTGATTAACACCTCTCCTAGAGAGGGCTGGCCCGAAGGATTAGACTTATTTTACGTGGCTTTGAACCACTTGGTTACCTAGCAGCAGGACCTACAGCTTACTGTGGAATCCGAACGACATTATACCGAGAAATGAATTTCTATCACCAGAAATAAATTCCTCTAATTCTTCATTGGCCGGCCGGAGACTCGAACGCTGGCCAAGCAGAGTGCTACCCGAGAACTCTACCGACTCGTCCAACGAGGAACTAACCCGAGCTGATGGAATGCTGGGAATAACTGACGGCCGTAGCTGGTAAAAAGGGCGGGGAAACACGCCGCTCCGGAGCTCCGAAGTGTAGACTCGACATCTTGTTTCTCCATTTTAGCAAAAAATAAGATCCATAACAAGGTTCACTGTAAAAGTTTCTTAATATTCCCTAGAGTCAAACACAAGCCTTGGTAAGGAAAGTGGTGGGTTGATGGTTGGTTGTTAAATCTGTTTTTGAAACAACTGAATACCATAGAATTAAACAGGGTTAGATCTTTTGAATAATAAAAAAAAAATTATATATATATAATAAATATATATAAGATAAGCAATATATATATAGGCATTCATAAGAAACTGATAAGATAAGCAATGTAGCCAGGCATTCATTTGTATAAGCTATGAGTACTGCACAAAAATGTTGCTTAAATACGTCATCACAATTTTTAAAAAGTTACATAAATTCTGTATCTATATGAATTAATGTAACTTTTAGAAATTGTGATGATGAATTCAAGCAACGGTAGCGTAGTGAATCTTGAAGGCCTGGCCACCTGTGAATGCCAGGCTACATTACTCTTTTTTCGATTTGTGAGGATTAGCAAAACATTATCTGGTCAATACTTGGATGGTGACCATCAATTTATACCAAAAGCGTTGGCACAAAAGTTCACGTAACCATTGCTATAATGCAACGGGTCTTGATGGAATGTTTTTGTAAGGTTAAAGTAGCAACTAATCTTAAAGATGAAAGTTTATTTTCTTTCTCATTAGAAAAGTTGCACATGTGATTTCACATCTAGAGGTATAGATAGTATCTTACGCAAAATTCCATAATAAACTGAGAGAGAGAGAGAGAGAGAGAGAGAGAGAGAGAGAGAGAGAGAGAGAGAGAGAGAGAGAGAGGTGGGGGGGTTACCAGCACAGAAAAATCATGTTTTCATTGATGCCGAAAATATAATCTACGTTTGTATGGACTTGCAGTCATTATCTTTGGATACATATATATTATATATATATATATATATATATATATATATATATATATATATATATATATATATATATATATATATATATATATATATACTGTATATATATATGGATGTATGTAAATCTTCATCAAACGCCTTTTAAAGGGGACCGGGTTGGTTTCAGAAGTATCTGGTTGTGTGCAAGTATTTTAGGAATGAGGCTGCTAGCCTGAAGCCCTTACCCACCCCGGTTAATACAAACTGCAGATGACCCACAAAATCCCTAAAATCGAGGAAGCAAGATAATATGATACAGGTCCGGGTATTGATCATGTTGCTGTTCAAAACCGACCTCCGTTCGAAATGGAACAGGAGCTAGATATCATGGAACCGTAGGATTTAAGGATTGTAGAAGAGGGCTTACTTTTAAAGTCTGAGGTAATCAACCTCTGCTAGGCAGAAGCTATTGTACCTCATGATTTTATAGATTACAAATTTTCGCAACTGTGCAAGAAATAAAGTTTCACCGAATAATTGCAGCGTTTAAACAGTATCTCTTGCTCAATACACTAGGTGGATTTTTTCCTGAGCTTAGGGGCGGGCCATGTGCAAGAGCCTGGCCAACATAATCTAGACTACAACTACATACCTAAACTGCAGTCACCAGGAAAAATATGTTATGTATTTCGAGCATGAATATAATTTGAAACAAATACAGAAAAAAGAATCGTGATATGTCGTATTGCATATTGCATTTATGTGCCGTGTCAGTGTTTTGGACAGGGTAAGTGGAAAATGAATTTTTCTGATATTAGAAAAATTTATTTGTCTTCCCAGACTTTCCACTTTTTTTAAAGGGTATCAGAAGGTGGAGAACAATTGAATGAATTTCCTGTAAATTTTGGAGTAAAGCAAGGCTGTGCGCTGGGAGCAACCTCGTTCAAAATAAAGTTTTACGACTTGTGTCGCCATTGCAGACATTGAGGAAGGAGTCTGACAGCATTTTAGAGTTGATTAGGAATTGTTTATTATCAGTTTTCAGGCAAAGACAAAAATTAAAAGCTATTTTTAGCTCTCACTGTGCTATTTTCAAGTAGATCTCGAGCACAGGTTGCTGATTAAGTACAAGCCATTGTAAAACACACGTACACACACAAGAGGAAAGTATGCCTTCAAACACAAAGCCTCATTTTACGAAAAGGATTAAAAACAAATAAAAAAAGTAACCTGCAAAAATTTGGAAAATCATCCTCTCAAAATCCGGTTTGATCGTTGAAAGAGAATTTCTAGTACATTAGTAAAGTGAAAGATCTTAAACATTGTAGTAAATGATTATTTTTCCCCCATAGTTTTTATCGATAAAATTAATTCTTCCCAACATCTTCTCACTTTGGAATTTTCAGGAATGAGTGATGCAAATATGCTGCTATCAAAAAACCGAATTTCTTTTTACTATTTTATTCCGACTTGCTAGCATTCTTGCATGTGTATATATATATATATATATATATATATATATATATATATATATATATATATATATATATATATATATATATATATATAATATATATATTATGTATATATATATATATATATATATATATATATATATATATATATATATATATATATATATATATATATATAATGTACATACATATATATATATATATATATATATATATATATATATATATATATATATATATAATATATATATATATTATATATATATATATATATATATATATATATATATATATATATATATATATATAATTTAACACCTTTTGTTGCTGTTTCATGACCGTCCAATCTTTCATGGGTTTCTTTTATTTGTCAGGAAGTCACGACATCCAGTCAAGACTCGGGGCATTATAGTGATTATCGGGATGACGAGGTCAATAGAAATATTTGTTTCCGATGTGTTCAGATTTTGAATGTTTTCTAACAAGAGGCTCTGCCGTCTAGTTCAATCGTGAAACGCTTCTGATTTTCAAGAATGTTTTTCTGTCGTCTGCAAGCTCCCGCGCATGAAGAGATATGACGGTAGTTACATTAAAGTGTAGCCATTGCTCTACGCTTTTTAAAGATAAAATACTTTGCATTGCACAGTAATGGCAGAGTGACGACTTCAATGTGTAGGCATCCCGGACGAAAACGTAAAAGGTCAAAGAATTCCTTTGTAACAGCAGAAGCATTTCTTGGGCTTTTAACGTGGCTGATTTGAAGGCCAAGTGTATGAAGTCATTTTTTCTCCTGTGCCACCTGGAGTGTAGATTACAAACAAACATTTCAAGACGTCAGAAGAAATCAGTATCCGCGGAATTTTAATAGGCAATATTTTAGTTTTTTTTTATTATATCTTGAAAAAAATTAGGAGTGCAATTCACAAGCAGACAACTTGGCAGAGAGCACATCGTCAAATCAACCTGGAACTAGTCCTTTGCTATTTAATGATTGTCAGGCATTTATAAAATAATAAAAAAAAAATCAAGGCAACTTAGGCTAGTCATAAAGAAAACTATAATTGGTAGCAACAAGAAAAGTCTGGAATTTCCTCAATCTAATTTCCAGCTGATGTACAATGTTTATGACAAGGAAGCAGTAGACTGGCCTTTGCCAACTCCCCTGCGCAACATGAGCCAATCTCTGACGGCTGCTCACTTCCCTTGACTGCAAGCACTTCCTAATCGAGAGCCATAGCCTTGGGCTGCTTACAGAGTACGTTTTCTGTTCACCAGAGCTTTCGAGAACGTTATTTATAACAAAATTGATATACTAATATTTGTTAAAGAAGTTGCGCTTCTTTATATCGGTGTATTCATTTTGGTAAAATGACATTAAATTGCATGGCTGTACTGTAAGTATGACCGGTATGAATGTGGTCGTGGGAGATTTTGCTTTTTCCTTTAACAAAGACCTCTTAGTGTGCTTCTGTTCGGCACCGATGACCTTGTTAGTTGCAACATGCGCAATGGTAATTAGCACCACTGAATGCTTCCCCATGATATGCTGAACACTAAATGAATATATAAATAATCATCATATAAAGGACCGTAACAAAAATACCATAACGATAACCTTCAGTTCCACGAAATTAAACAGATACGCACATAACACTACCATTCGGCTGCAGATTGAATTAAACTGAATTGAATTGAATTTTTTATTTCAGCTATGAGCCATATACATTAGGTAAAATTTTGTACATATACATATCTTTGCATTAGACTTTAGACGGTTCATACACTCAACTTTGTTGAACAAAAAGAAAATGAGACCGTTATCAACATACTCAGTGGGAGTTATGAAGCCGCCAACGCATCCCTCGGTCATTTGAAATATTCAGAAAATTAAGAAGAAAAAAGAAATCACAATAGACAGTTCGTCCTTCAAGCAGTAACTCAAGCAGTAATTAATTTTCCGTTTTCTTTAAGAAGCAAACAAACCGTTGCCATGGCAACCGAGAAAAAATTTTCACAAGAGGGTATGGGCGCATGCGCTTCAACTGGATCTGCCTGCCAAAAACTAAGTTCAGTGGTGCTCTGATGGTGCAACGTCTAGATTTTTTAAGAGGCACCATCACAGCACATCACCGTCACTGGACACTAACAAGCCTTATCCAAGCGTTGGGGGCACAATGTTATGCTTATGAAGCAAAAACATGGTAAATATTCTCAGAGCCAACGCCGTTTACGGTCCTTCTCCTTCCCCTTTTTCTTCTATAAGTGAAGAGTAAATATGTAAAGACATACCCAGTTCCTCGTTGGGAGGGTGGGTTCCGTTCTCAGCTAGCACTCTGCTGGCCGCGAGTTCGAATCTCCGACCGGCCAATGAAGAATAAGAGGAATTTACTTATGGTGATAGAAATTCATTTCTCGCTATAATGTGGTTCGGATTCCACAATAAGCTGTAAATCCCGCTACAAGGTAACCAGTTGGTTCTTAGCCACGTAAAATAAGTCTAATCCTTCGGGTCAGCCCTAGGAGAGCTGTTAATCAGCTCAGTGGTCTGGTTAAACTAAGGTATACTTAACTTAACATAGCCAACAAGGTGACATTCAAGATAAATAAAATCTTGGGGCTGATGTCCTGGATCATAAGAAAACACTGACCGATTTAATACTGCAGTATTTTTTCTTGAGCAGCAAGGGTTAAGAGATAAAAAGTGGAAGTAAAACCTGCTGTCGACTTGTGTAAAACACGCTATCTTCGAATTAACGCGAAAAATAAAATGCCAACGTAACTCTCAGTACCTTTGTTGTACACCAGCCACGGATCGTTCAGCTTACGGCAGATCTGAAAACGCCATGACGGCGCCTGTGCCATTAACACTGGTCGTATTTTGTCTTTGTTAATTTATATATTGACACTAATCTGTCATCACCATTATTATTAAAGAAACATCACTGGAAAACAACCACAGAAATGTTGTGCTCTCTCTCTCTCTCTCTCTCTCTCTCTCTCTCTCTCTCTCTCTCTCTCTCTCTCTCTCTCTCTCTAAGTTTGTTCTACATTTCTGGTGAACTTTCGATATCTAAGGCCTGAAGAAGTCGTCAAAGAGCCCAAGGTTAAATCAGTGAATTTCATTTTAAATAATCATTCAAGAAAAGATACATTAAGCTATACGAAATGAAAATATCTGTTATCTTTGAATTTCAGTAATATATCATAATTTAATCGTGTATTTTAAAGGTGCTTCACATATCACCGGTAAAATAATAAAAAAAAAAATTATAGAAATCGATTTTTTTCTTTTCAGAATCATTTGCATTATTATTTTAAGTCAGAACATTTAAATCCCGCCTATTTTAGCAACGATGAAACTACTTAAATTTAAGTTTCTTCCGCAAAGGAGTACCTCGTTGGGAGAGTCGGTAGAGTTGTGGGCTAGCACTCGCTAGGCCCGAGTTCGAGTCTCCGGCCGGCTAATGAAGAATTAGAGGAATTTATTTCTGCTGACGGAAATTCATTTCTCGCTATAATGTGGTTCGGATTCCACAATAAACTGTAGGTCCCGTTGCTAAGTAACCAGCTGGTTCTTAGCCACGTAAAATAAGTCTAATCCTTCGGGCCAGCCCTAGGAGAGCTGTTAATCAGCTCAGTGGTCTGGTAAAACTGAGGTATACTTAACTCTTCTTCCGCAAAGGAGTTTAGCGAAACCCGTTTAATTACAATCACTGTCCTCCTCCGCCCCTTAAGAATATTAGTAATTTTTTTTCACGAAAGTTTGTGCAAAGAATACGAGTATGTAGAAAAAGATTCTCACAACTGTTAGCAAGTCAACATGACGAATTCAAGACACAAATTTCAATTAACAATTAAGATATTCACTGGCCGTGCATGTAAGAAACATCGAAAGGGTATTTATTGTTGCAAAAAACTACATTATTACCATTATTATTACTACTGGAAATGAGTCAGCATTCAACTTGAACTAGAGAGAGAGAGAGAGAGAGAGAGAGAGAGAGAGAGAGAGAGAGAGAGAGAGGGCGGGGGCTGGGTTTACCTCCTTTTAAATTTGGAAAAGAAATCTTTAGGGTTTGGTATAACTAATGTTTTCTTTCCCTAATAAAACTTCTTTTAACGCTCCAGCATGTGTCTCTTATTTTTCATCAGTAATAACCTTGCCTCACCTGTTTCTCCCGGCCCCATTTTCACAGTAAAAAACTTCTATCACTTCAAGGACTGTTATGGCTATTCTTTTCCTGTTACATTTTCATCGCCTCTCAGGCACACTAGGGCTTCTTCCAAAACTCATTGTCCACGACCCGCTATATTTCGGTAATCCCAGTTCTTTGCTAAATTCCCCTGAACGCTTTTTTCTCTACGTGTCTCCGAGTATTCATTATATTTAATTGAACTCCTTTTATGATAGTTGTTAAATTTAATTTGCCTTATCTGAAGATTTCATCCTTTATTCATCATTTGCCAAAACTGTTCTTTCAGTATCGTGAAATAATGGTAGTGTTAATAGTGGTCAAATCTTGGAACAAGTTATATTTTTGAACAGGTCATAATATTAGGCATATAGAGATATGCTCTGTGCAGGACTGGTTTAAAAGGAAATTTGTTCTCAGAAATGTTTCGAAGATAAAGAACTTAAGTTTGAAAGTCATAAAGGCGGATCATGGAGGCGAAAATGGTATATTTTAAAATTATCTGGTTGAAGGCAGACGAGAAAGAAGTGAGGACATCATTAAGATATATGGAGAAGATGGATGAAAAATGAACTAAGCTTAAAGATATGGAAATGAAAGGAGTTTATGTGCAGGAAACAGGTGGAACGCATCGAGGTCCCAAAAAACGAGTCAGGTAGTCACAGAGAAAGCGAAAGACACAACGGTAACAACTAATGAATCGATTTATTTGTCATGGAGAAAGTTCATTATCCATCGATCTTTGAATAAATGATGAATAAACAAAGATGTTTTATAAAGAAAGTCCAGGAACGTATGAAAGGTGGATTTTAGGAACTGTTCAATATAAATTTAAAAGATGCAGATCTGAGTGACAGTGTCTTGGAGGATTAAATCTAAATTTGAGAATTCCTGAAGAACAGACTATTGAGTATATAAAAGGGACACTTAAAAGGTTGAAATTAAAAAGGACCCAGGATATGATGCGTGTATACGCAGCAGGGAAAAAAAGCATAATAATGAGACTGTAATTGATTGGTTCAAAATTGTATGTTTTTCTGAAAGCAAAATGCATAGGGACTTGTTGAGCCATCTTTTCCCCGTGTGAGTTAAGTGTGAATGTTGAATACAAGAGAAGATAAAAGTATTCGGTTTGGAGAATTTTTAGTTAGATTATGACTGAAAAGATGAGAAATGTAACGGTTCTACAAAGGGTCCAAGCAGTGGAACAGGTGAAGGATGGACCAATGAGTTATGAGATTCTTTGCGGGGAGAGGGAGGATTGTGCGTTGCTGAAAATGTTGTACAATCAGGGAGTGTTGTTGGGAAGGCCGAAAGGCTGACTCAGAAAGTTCTGGCTTGATGAAGTGGAAGATTTGACAGAATAGAAAAATCTTAATGACGGGGAAGAGAACAAGTGTGTCCAGGAGAGAGGTGACTGGTGCAGTGTGTAAAGATGAGGTTAATGCTAAGGTCACACATTCACGTATCAAGGCATGCATGGCCACGCACGGCCGAAAATTGTGAAACGTGACCATACGCGAGGTGAATAAGCCCTGCCCAACTGGATACGTGACATGGGCCGATGTGCGTAAAGCAGGTGTATTATAGTGCGCCGCAAATGTACGTACTGCGTAAGTGTGACATGACGCTTACTGGAAGTGGCCCGACAAGCAGCGGTGCAGTGAAAATTAGTGCGTGGCAGAGCGCGTAACACCAATGTACATATACCGTATGTGTAACTTTGTGCGTTACTGAGTTGTGTCAACCTCATGTTGTCCCCACATACTGCGGGGGTTAAACCCCATCTATAAAAGGGCCAGCCAGCAGCATGTGTTGCTAGTCGCTGACATAACACTACAACATCAACACATACTACCATCCTGCTGAATCAACATGGAGGACATTGCTGAAATCCGCGAACTTATAGTTACAGCAAGTACGGATAGAAGAGAAATGTTGCCGTTCATCGTCGAATATGTGCACACCATGTTATTGCTGGAGATTGCAATGATTGCTGTAAATCACACACTGAAGAAAAAGAGGCCGCAAAGGCGGGTTTGGGGGTGGCCGTACCTGCAGAAAAGAATGGAGCAAGGTCACTATGACAACCTGATGGAGGAGTTGTCAACCAAAGCCCCAGACCTGTACAAAAATTTTACCTGGATTGACAGGGGCCTCTTCAATGAAATTGTTGAATGAGTCACTGCCTACATTCAGAAGAAAGTGACATTCAGGAGGAAACCCATTGAGCCAGGCCTACTTGTTGCTATCACCCTACGTTTCCTCTCTACAGGTGATTCATACAAGAGTCTGCTATACTCGTTCCGGATAGCCCACAACACCATTAGCTACATCGTACCAGAGACTTGCAGGGCCATTGTTGTTGCCTTCGGGGATGATGAACTGCAGGTGCCACAAACACCTGAAGCTTGGCAGGAGGTTGCATGGGGTTTTGAGGAATGGTGGAACTTTCCCCACGTAATTGGAGCTATAGATGGCGAACATATTAGGCTCTGTAACCTTCCCCGAGGCGGTACGCATTACTTCAACTATAAGTTCTACTCCATGGTATTACTTGCAATTGCTGATGCTTAATATAGGTTCCTATACGTCGACGTGAGTGCCACTGGGTCAGAGTCAGACGGTGGTGTATTTGCCCAGACCCAACTGGGCAAAATGCTGTTGCAAGAGGAAGCAAATCTTCCCCAACCTGAGGCCCTGCCAGGTCAACCTAATGGATCCCCTGTGGACTATTTCCTAGTTGGTAATGATTCCTTCCCTCTGAGGAATTACCTTATGAAGCCCTACCCCAAAAGAGGCCTAACCAAGGAAGAACGGATTTACAACTACAGGTTAAGTAGGGCACGCAGGGCGGTGGAGAACGCCTTCGGGATTCTGGCAAAGAGATTCCGAATATTCCACATGGCAATATGCCTGAAGCCTGACCATATAGAGCCATTAGTGTTGCCCGCATGTGTTCTGCATAATATGATAATAAGAAAAAACACACGCAGACAAGAAGGAGATCAGGAGCACCCCGTCACACATGCCGTCATACCTGGTAGCTGGAGGAGTGACCCGTCCTTAGAAGCAGTCCCTCCAACCGTGACCGGCAACATTGCAACCAGGGATGCAAAGCAACGACGGAACATGCTGAAAGAATATTTTTCATCAGCTGAAGGCTCAGTGCATTGGCAGGAGAACATGATTTAGTTACTTTCCTGTATACTTGATTGTTGTATTTACTTAAATGCCTGTTCATGCATTTATTTTGGACTTATTTAAAATTCAGTAATGTATACTTAGTTAATCTTTTCAGGTTCATTTTGCCTCTTTATTTGTGTACTTATATTTGTGCTAGTTGATTTAATAAAAGATATTGTTCAAATCCATGATATATTTCTCATCAATACTTAGTAATTGGAAAGAGGATAGAGCCAGACATGATATTGCAAATTTATATTTATTTAATATCAAATACAAACATACATATAAATATAAGAAAAAAATGTAGTTATTTTGCCCTTTGTAATAATTACTTAACATTGATTCTATTCTGATATGATAATTCTATCTTTTTGAAAGTACCTTCTCTCCGATATTTGTGACATTGTATATGACTTGCTTATTTTTTTCTGCCTGTTGTAATTTTGTTTCTGTGCCCATATGTTACATATAGTATTTTGGACTTATTTAAAATTCAGTAATGTATTCTTGGATAGTGTATTCAGGTTCATTTTGCCCTCTTTATTTGTATACTTGTATTTGAGCTACTTCATTTAATACAAGACATTTTTCCAAATCCATGATACATTATTCTCATCAATACTTAGTAATTGGAAAGAGGATAGAGCTAGACATGATATTGCAAATATATATTTATTTAATATCAAAAAGAACCATACATATAAATATAAGAAAAATGTACAGCCACTCATACAAAAAAAGAATTACACAAGCATACAATAAATATACCGGTAAGTACTAAACACTTCTGCACATACATGACAAATAAACTTAAAATTAATGATGAAGATTGTTGAGGAATGTCGTGTCTATGGACAGGTTGGTGAGGTCCTTCGGGCTGGAGGTCACTGAGGGCCACACCAGCTGCGCCCGTAGAGCCGCCAGCTGTTGTGCTGTCAGCTGTACACTGCCTGAATGTGCAAGAGGTGGGCCAAACCCATGTTGACTTGCAGGGTGATTTGCAGGCACTGCGGATGCCGGACTGTCCGCTGTCACTGCCAGGATGTGGGGCATCAGGCTCCTCGACGGCCTCATGACGCTCTTTTTGGAGGCACGCATGTGGCGCTGAATGGCACCGGGGACTTCCATCCTCAGAGTCACCCTCAGGTGAGGTGACACCTCCGTGCAGTCGTCCTCCACCTCTTCAAAAGTTTTGCACCAGTAGAGGACGCTGGGGTCACGCAGAGGTGCCTGGATGGAGGCCATCATGTCCTCCCAGAGGGCCTGTGCCTTGGTGATGGTCACGTCAAAGAGCTCTGAAACTTGGGTTTTCCTGGTCTTGGTGCCTGATGCGTCATCAACCGGAGACACCGAGGGAGTTGGTGTAAGGGCAGGAGCAAACACAGCAGCAGCAGGCAGGTCCGGAGCTTGGGCAGAGCAGTCTTTAAAATTAGGAGGAACATATATGAGAAAATGGTATAAAATGTACTGTGAATGAATGGAAACTATGCAATAACAATATAATCAGTAATAATTAAGCATGGAAAACAATAAAATAAGACATACCATCGGGAGTCCCAACATCTTTTGCTTCCTTTGAAGCACGATGTGGGGCTTCAGGAAGTGGAAAATGCTGAGAATCCACTTCTCCCGGTCCGTCAGCCTGTCTACCCATCCCTTGGCCACTCTTATATATATATTTTTCACATATTTTCATTCATCCCTCTTAGTCCACCAAATAAGAAATCGAAATTTCTGAACAAAAGCACTTCTCAGTTAACTCCTAGGCTAGCTTTAGTGTCGGGAAGCAAGATGTTTGCCCAGAATTTGAACTCACGTAGGCCTTAGAAACCCACCCACGTCACCTGACCTGGGGTAGCACAATGACACACCTTAGCTTTCCCCCTTTTACCCCCCAATCACATGATTTGTAGGTGCGGCTCGTCCGTTAGCGCCAAGAGACGAAAACAGACTGTAGGTAGACTAGGAGCTTAACCCTTAAGTCCCTAACAATAAGACCTATTTTCCATACCCCCTTTTGCTGGCTGTGTGGCTTTTGCAGATGACTGATGCCAGGAGATTTGAAGCCAGCACAACAAGGGAGCGCTTTCGACTCGAAAACGACACAATCCGTACCTAGCTAGCAACGCGAGCAGTCCCGCCTTCCATTTTCTTCTTCCACTGCCAACAAAAGCAGCCCATAATTCGCCCCATGACTTGTCCTAAATGCAATTTAATTCAACTCAGTGATCAGGATTAAATTATTCCAACCATAGTGTTAACCAAGGGCTAATAACTTAACCTGATCCATTACCTTCATAATGCATATTTTTCATGCTAGAGAAATTCTTTGTATTAGCACTAATCCTGGATTCATTTTCCAGGAGTCCTGCTGCTCTTCCACTCAGTCGACCCCGCCTTGTGAATCAAATCATCTTAGGAGCACTGCCATCTTGACAACTAAGAAAGTCTGGATAGCAGTTCCCCCATTGTGCACAAGAGCCAATTAACTGAGATTAATTCAAGCCTTATTACGCTTTCTAATTAGAAACGTGCTATTCACGTCCCCGTAATTTCCATTTTTTAATTTTTGATTGCCTGCTGGATACTCAGTTCCAGATTCATTTTTTGATTGCTTCATGTAAATAAATTCATTGTAACATAACCAGTGACTCATTTCCCATGGCGACCTCCCTTCTCTAATTCAGTTGTTGAAAATAAGGTAAGTCAACACCCATCCCTTAATTTTTTGTTACATTTTGGTGTCCTCTGTTGGCCCCTTTGTCAGTGCGTATATTAAAAAAACCCCTTGCATTCCTCCAACGAGACCCAATCGGTAAGAATATATGTATGTATATATATATATATATATATATATATATATATATATATATATATATATATATATATATATATATATATATATATATATATATATATGTGTGTGTGTGTATATATGTGTGTATATATATGTGGATAACGTAACTGATAATCGAATTTCTTGCATAACAGGGCATAGAAAATTGTAACGGGATTTTTCACATGATATAGATGAATGTTCAAGAAACGCTAGAGACAAAAATGGACCAAAGCACCACACACAGATCGCATCATCTTCATGACCACGACCACCTCCTCCAGGTTCTCTCTCAGCAACTCCCACTTATTTTTCTTTTTCCTCCCACTTGTCCATTATCTCTCTCTCTCTCTCTCTCTCTCTCTCTCTCTCTCTCTCTCTCTCTCTCTCTCATAACGCATTTTTTTTACGACCCCTGCCAAGGTAAAGTGCGCAGCAGTTCGCCAAGGTCATTTTCATTTTGGCCACTCTTTTATGCGTAGACATTCAGTAAAGTTGCCTGCAGACAGCAACGACTGAATCTATAAATGAAAATCGGTACGTTATATCCTTGCCTTGATGATAAATCAGGCTACATGTCTCTCACATTTTCAATATAATTCGTAAATTTTCAGTATAATTCGAAGTATGTAATGTTTCTGTGTAGCTTCTGTACGCAAAAGCATAAAAACATACTCAGTGCATTACGTTATTAATATTGGAAATTGGTTTTAATGTTTTCGAGGATTTTTTATGTGTAATGGTAGTGTAATACTCGAAATTCATTCAGTCCTAATATTCCTGAATAGCTAATAAAAGTCGCCAGTGTACCTTCAAAGATACTAACTGTCTGGGATCCAGCTACCAAAACCTCTAACGACTTTATCTGAATCAGTAGATAAAATATCTTTATTATCCCCCAAAAACCTTTATTAGACAGGATTCATACTAGGAAATTTCCAGGGTGAGGCATCCTCCATATCTTCAGTTTACTAAAGTAGTAAATAGATCTAACAGTTATAGGTGATCATGTTTTCAATTACCTAAACCAATACGTATCATTCTGTGTCTCGTAAAATAGCTGCATTATTCTTAGAGAGTGTGTACTCCATATTATATATAGTATTCCCATTAAGAGTAATACGTATGTTATTCATATCACAGTGGAAAAAATACCAACGCTCGCTGCCTTAATCTTCCGAAAAACTCCTTATATTAGCCAGTGTAATTGTCACTCTCTCAGGAATTCATGTTCCAAACGGCTGGTCAGTTATGACTGATTCAATAGTTTCTATTATATATATTTTAAACAACGTCTCGTCGAATGCATATTGCACAGGTTTAATCAACGACACCTCATTCATCGCTGTCGTCGCATTATAATGCGGAGTAACTTTATTAATCCACAATTTAGCCTTTCGCCTGTCAGGTCTCTTAACCCCCGTCCCGTAACGGCAACTCATAATCCCATTATTATTAGCTATTTCCAGTCTAATCCGTAAATGGGCGGAAGCCAATAAATCAGTTTCAATGGTTGCCAAGTCGAAAAGCTCCTAGGAACACCTCCTGTTTGAACGTTTATAATATTATCACCGCGTAACAACTCCTCGCTGCTGGGAGAAAGAGCGCTGGTGAACTGGTACAATGCATGTACACAATACCGGGGTCTAAGCGATGTCATATAAAAATGGGAACAAGCTGGGGAGAAGAAGAAGATCACCTACTTCCCAGCTATTTTCATCTTGAAAACTCGCGATTGTATAAATCTGAATTGTGTCTCGCGCTTTCTCATTATCACTCTTATGGCTCTCAATATACCGGGTTTCATCCTTTCCATCATTTTGATATATGAGTGACAGTTATATAAAGGACATGCTTCTGCTAACTTTCCGTTTAGAAATATGGAAGCTGATTTAAGCCGTGTGTTACTTAACCCGTTACCAAGAGCTGTATTCTAGGTATCTGTTAAAATTCTGCTCATTCTAATATCTTTAGGATATATTTTCAAAGGTATATTGGATAAATTCAGGGAGGAGGCCTAAGCGCAGTTTCCCTTAAACTCTGAATATCTCCACATTTTCTTCTTTGTGAAAACCCTCTGCCGATTCCAGGTCTTGTAAAACGAGTAAGTGATTATTTCACAGATTCTCGTACATCATTCACGTACTTCTTTTTCAGAAGGGCTGGGCTCTCCGTGCATCTTGATATCCTCACTAAGAGAAAATATCATATTTCGGTATTGGTCAGAGAGAGGTATTGGTCCTGTCATAAGCCATCTGGTTAACCACTCGTGCCGATTCCAGCCAGGAAGAGGATTTAATATGCTTGAACTCATCCGTGCAAAACTCCAGGGACGTCATTTAGCGGGGAGGGGGTGGCAACTGCCACCCCCAAGACTCAAGATGCCCCCCACAAGCCTCAACTTGCCCCTCTCACCCCACCAACCCCCGAGAAGTAACAGCAGCCGGTTTTCCATTATTCCTACCGAAATTCAAATGTGTCATCACATCAAGTTATCTTTCTGTCTATCTATCTATTTTATGTGCTTCAAAAAGCACATGAAATAGCTCAAAATAAAAAAAAAAAAACAAGGTGATTAGGCTCGCTTCGCTCGCCAAACCGCCCTTGCCTCCCCCATCAAAAATCTGAAATGACGCCCCAGTAAAACTCATCTCTCAACTTCTTCGTGGATGTGAAAAAGTTGACGATTCGCTAGTCTAATGTATCCTTACGAGGTTTGGCCACATGCTCTCCTTCTTAAATGTATCTAACATTGCACTGGTGATACTCATTTAACGCCCTCAGCCTCCCGGTCCTGCACCGTGCTACCGGGGTCGGTACGAGCGGAAGATCCTCCTGTACCGCAGTGGGAGGTGGGTTAAGATTATAGTATGCACCGTCTTTGTTGCTGTTCCTGAGCTGCATAAGGTACTCGTAGTTTGGTGTATTTGAGCCCTGCCACGTCCCCGTAAGGATAAATCTCTCTTAATTCCTCAGTCACTCCGTAACTTCGACATTTCACAGAGTGTCTAGCCATGACTGAACTTGCTGGCTTCGTCTTTAAGTATTCGAGATCTGATATACCCGAATACCAGCGTGCACGAGGTCCTCCCATCCATTTCATTTAATGACCTGCTCACCCCGTGGCTGTGTTAATTAAAACGCCACCTCTCAGCCTAATGCTGTACCCTCCATACACAAAAGCACGCATATATGACGGCTAAGTACCGTAATCCTTCTTGCTTTATGCATGCAAATTTTGCTTTGTTATTCGCGCACCTCAGTTTTGTGTGTGACGAATATTTAGCTGGTTTTTTAATACCTTATTCCTAACCATCTGCACTTCGATACTCGCTGTATTCATTAAGAAAATGGATTGTTGACTGAATTAGTTTCTATGTTCCCTAAGAATTCTCATAGATTCTTAAGATATTTTGGATATTAATATGAGGTTATAAATTTCTCTCGGCCATCCCATTAAGCAGCATCATTATTTTACAAATGTCCAGTGCTACCACCTGCACGTGAGATCTATCATTAAACAACAGTGACGATATTAGACGGGTAGATTTCTTGCCACTTGGCTTCTACTCTCTTTGACGGCCTTGATCTGTAGCGTCTCTTCATTTCCGTTAATTGTGGGAGGAATAATCTACTTAACCGTAGCAGTTGCTCATTGTTTACTATCATTTCCCTTATTGGCTCGCATTAAAGGGATCGAGATGGTTTTACTGGTCATATCTCCACCTACCCCACCTTTCCCCTGGGCTGCATCATTCATTTTCCCCTTCGTCAACTTCCTCGTTGGACGGGTCGGTATAGATCTCGGCTAGCACTCTGCTGGGCCCGCGTTCGAGTCTCCGGCCGACCAATGAAGAATTAGAGGAATTTATTTCTGGTGATAGAAATTCATTTCTCGGTATCATGTGGTTCGGATTCCACAATAAGCTGTAGGTCCCATTGCTAGGTAACCAGTTGGTTCTTAGCCACGTAAAATAAATCTAATCCTTGGGGCCAGCCCTCTCTAGGAGAGCTGTTAATCAGCTCAGTGGTCTGGTTAAACTAAGCTATACTTTTTTCCCCTCCGTCAGTCTTGCAGCTGGAGTAGTAATACAGATTAGGTCGTTTCACCTTTTCTACTCTTGAGGAATTTTTTCACTTTAAGGGTGTCGTTTTTTAGCAAATTTCACGTACTTTTTTTTATCTTCTTGCCGTTCTCACACGCTCTGTACCCCTAATGAGGTTACCTGTAAGAAAATTCCTGAAAATCTCAGTAACAGTGGTAATATACCCTCCCCTGAATGCTGAAATTACTTTGTTCCTTTCCTGTGATGAGAGCTGAGAAATAGAAATAATACAAACTACATTTTAATCTGTTAACACACGCTTATCAGGACGATTTATATATACTCCAGTGATCTGTGGTCATTCATGTATTAAAAAATGAACTATTCTGTGGTAGCCTCTCCACTTCACAAGGTAGTCTTCTAGTACAGTGTTTCCCAAACTTTTTTAGTACGTGACCCCTTACAGCAGTACCAAACCTATCATGACCCCCACATTTATAAGCCTTCTAAAATCGTACTAATTTTAAATGGCACAGATATATATATGGTATCTACAATGCACTACTGGTCTGCGCATGCACTCGAGCCAGCTCCGAGACTGACTGAAAGGTTTAGCCCCGTTCCGACAAACTGAATGTAGTGCATACAGTTGTTAGACCTCCATGACCCCCAGTTTGGGAACCCCTGATTTCTAGTATGCCTTTCTCCTCTCCTTATTATATCACCATCATAAAACTCCATAAGTTCGCGAGAATATGCCCTTCTGTATAAAACACTTTGAATATCAGCTAAATTTTATACACCAGGATTCTATTCTAAACTTTCCTTATTCTAAAAAGCTCATATGTAATTCGAACAGAAAAACCCCTCCTGCAAGAACATTCCAATTTTCGTCCGCTATACCTTCTTCAGTTCTGAACGTCAAGGGTTCAAGGGTGAGCAGGCAGAGGTTTCTCTGAAACTTAATGCTTCCTCTGTCTGCTGTTAGTACACAAACTTGACTCGGGGTCTGTTTTCTTCCTAACCCCTATGAGGACGGTTATAACTATTCAAAAGATCTTTTAATATATCAGTATATTTCACTTTAATATTTTGTGGGAGACATTTATATATCGTACCTTCAAGAGTCTGAATCACTCTTTCAGATATAATTGCTTTTATTCCTCGAATGCACACTATATAACCTGATACTTCTACTCATTTAATGGACTCGTACACGTTTGCTATAAGTCTCCTCCTTCTTTACTGAAGCATTATGGTGTTTGCATCTTATCTCTTTAGAGGAACAACAGTATTTATCTAGAAAACTGATCCATGCTATTAATAATTCTTACAACCAAAATTTTAAGGTCCCAGTTTAGAAACGTCAGTAGGGTTGTTATCAACAGTAATTAGCAACAGCGTTGGGACTCGAGACCAGAATAAAATGAGAGAGATCAAAAGTGTCATATCTCCTTGGAAGTATAACTTTATGCCCCAAAGATGGGAAACTGCCCTCTGCCGTCTTCGCATTGGCCATACTCGTTTAACGCATGAGTTTTTAATGACGGGCAGACCTTCCCCATACTGTGAGGATTGCTTAGTCCCCTTGACTGTAAAGTATTTGCCGGTCGAATGCCCCAGTCTTGGGGATTTAAGAGTTCGATACCTCTCTGAAGGTCAGGGTGGGGATGGCGGATACATCCTTGCCAAGATCCTTGGAGAGGATGTGATGTATGATGCTAGTGGCATTTTAGATATATTTTAGAAGCTGGAGTTTTACATAAGATATCATTTTATTTCCTACAAGTTTTAATTATATTATAAATATACTACACTATATAGTCCTTTAATTGACATCGGCGTCAATGACCATAGAAGTCACGACGCCTGATAACTTAAAATCATTCATTCATTCATTTCGAGACCCTGTATAGATAGATCATCTAAGGACTGACTCCGTAAGTAGTCCTTAATTAATAGCACTCCTAGTTACACCTTCATATCCCTACCTAGCATTCATAAGTAACGCTTTTACGCTATCGAAAACGTTTGATAATTCATCCAGTTTTGTAGAGGGTCCTAAGGATCGTTAGCTGTCCCTTGGTTACCAGCGAGGAAAAAAATACTAGTCTCTCCTGCGGTATTCGTCTAAGGAGTTAGGCGCGTTAGCTGCCAAGTCCACTAGAAAAGAGAGTTGCCGCCCTGACCACACTCAGTGTGGGTAAACGATTAAACGTCAGTGTTGACGTTGCAATTGCATCCGCATAATTTGCCCCCGTAATTGTCAAAGTTGACTATCAGCAGGAGATGGATATTCGATTCGACTTTATAAATTTTGATACATCTTTAAACTTTTATTATTTAAGGATTAAATAAAAAAAATTATATTTTGTATATATTTTATTTATGGTAGTTTTTTCATTATCAAAACTTATTACCAAAATTTAAAGCAATGTTATAAAGTGTGTGTGTGTTTGTTTTTTTTTTTTTTTTTACAAAGAAAGATGTAGTCGTAGTCAGCGTGGCCACAGAGAGATGCCAGATATCGCTATTTGACCACCTTATCAGACGAAAAACCAGAAAACGGCAACACTGCTAGAAAATAACCATAGTGGTTGTAGGTCAAACCTTCAGTGAATATTTCAGAGAAATCGCTTCACACTCGTCTCTGACTAATTGTTGTCCTACAGATTTGACCTGGTTTACGTCTCTTTATCTTCATCAGAATGTAATGGGAGCGGTTAAGACTAATACTTCATCTAAACATTCTGGAGTGGAATAAATTCTGCGTTCTGAAAAGGCTAAATATATTTAAGTAATGCACAGCGGTAAATGTTTCAGGAACATTGTTAGCCTCTAAAACGCAGTCGAATAAAGCGGAGTCCTTTGTCCCTTTTTCCTTTATCTGTATATCCAGAAGGGTTTCATACTTGATAACTTTTTATCTTATAGTCTCACCAGACGCCAGGTAAGTTATCATCTTGTCGTCGTCGCCTCAAGAACTCATATCGAGTTCCAGTAGTCCGTCCTGATGCTGGTCGTGGGTTCCCTGCGCAATTTAGCAAAGATTCACCGGGTTTGCTAGGCCTGTCGAGAGTTTTCGGGACTGCTAAAAACTGTATATATATATATATATATATATATATATATATATATATATATATATATATATATATATATATATATGTGTGTGTGTGTGTGTGTGTGTGTGTGTGTGTGTGTGTGTGTGTGTGTGTGTGTAACTGAATCTCGAATATATGGAACGTGATGAATATATAAATAAAGATAAAATCCACGAAAGAAAGGGAAACACTGGAGTACTGCGAGGCCTTTCGACTCTTTCGTCCTTTACTTAGCAGACTGAAGAAATATAAAAGTAAGTTTACAAAGAAAGCTCATATCAATGACAGATGGGGATTATAAAGGAAAAATGTGTACCTGGAATCCAACACAATTGAAGAATCAGTAGAACTGCCAAAACAGGGTTAAATATTTAAGAGGTTATACAAAGGATTAGGATCAACAGTTCAGAAGCAGGGACTGGACAATTAAAAGATTATACAATGGACGTGACTGAGTGACCACCCAATAAATATTAGTACAACTAAATAATTCTCTTTTTTGTAAACAATAATAATTTTTGCAAGATGAACATTTTTACAAATCAAAAAATTAAACATACGGATACATAGAAAATATATATAAGGTAACTAATTTATAATTAAGTCAGTGATTTTATCTTTTAGGTCATTCTTGAACATTTTTCTAATACAAGGGTCCAAATAATACATGCCAGGGCTAAAGTTAAAATTACAGCTGGAAGTAAGCTGGATAATAGCGGACTCCAATAGATTTCTTGAAGAAAAATCTTTCGATCTGGCAATCACTGAACTTTCAGTCCAATTTATCCTGTGAGAGTTTTCATTTAAATGAATGAATATAGCATTGGATGTTTGTCCAGTTTTGACTGAATACTTATGTTGCTTAATACGTACATCTAAATCTTTGCTAGATTGGCCAATATAAAAAGAGGGGCAATCCAAACATGGAATTTTATATATTATGTTGTTGTTTTCTTTAGGGCTATTTTTTATTAACATTCTTTTTAGTGTGTTTTTATAGGAAAAAACAAGGTTGACATTAAAAGATTTTAACAATGATTTTATGTTTTCAAAACCACTAAAATAAGGCAAGCTAAGAATGTTCTTAGGGGTTTCTTTCTCCATGTTACTTTCACTATAAAACTTTTAGTGGGCTTTGTTATAACAAATATCTAGTATATGTAAAGGATAACATAAATCTGTCCCTATTTTTCTTATGTATTCAATTTCTTGATCCAAGTACTGGGGACTGACAATGCGCAAAGCTCATAAAAACGTAGAAGAAAAAATTGATATTTTGATGTTAAGGTGATAGCCTGAATAAAAATGGACATAAGTTAAGTTGTTGGTTGGTTTCCTATAAATACTGAATTTGCATTGAAATGGATCTCTATGTAATAAAACATCTAAGAAAGGGAGCAATTGTCTTTTTCTAATTCTTAAGTAAACTTAATGGATGGTACCTGCTGGTATGTATGTAACTGATTTACTCGCTAATTTGAATAACCAGGTACCATCCATTAAGTTTACTTTAGAATTAGAAAAAGACAATTTTCTCCCTTTCTTAGATGTTTTAATACATAGAGAACCAATTCAATGCAAATTCAGTATTTATAGGAAACCAACCAACAACCGAAGTCCATTTTTATTCAGGCCATCACCTTAACATCAAAATATCAATTTTTTCTTCTATGTTTTTACGAGCTTTGCGCATTGTCAGTCCCCAGTATTTGGATCAAGAAATTGAATACGTAAGAAAAATAGGGACAGATTTATGTTATCCTTCACATATACTAGATATTTGTTATAACAAAGCCCATAAAAAGTTTTATAGTAAAAGTAACATGGAGAAAGAAACCCCTAAGAACATTCTTAGTTTGCCTTATTTTAGTGGTTTTGAAAACATAAAGTCATTGTTAAAACTTTTTAATGTCATCCTCGTTGTTTCCTATAATAACACACTAAAAAGAATGTTAATAAAAAATAGCTCTAAAGAAAACAACAATATAATATATAAAATTCCATGTTTGGATTGCCCCTCTTTTTATATTGGCCAATCTAGCAAAGATTTAGATGTACGTATTAAGCAACATAAGTATTCAGTCAAAACTGGACAAACATCCAATGCTATAATCATTCATTTAAGTGAAAACTCTCACAGGATGAATTGGACTGAAATTTCAGTGATTGCCAGATCGAAAGATTTTTCTTCAAGAAATCTATTGAAGTCCGCTATTGTCCAGCTTACTTTCAGCTGTAATTTAACCTTAACCCTGGCATGTATTATTTGGACCCCTGTATTAGAAAAATGTTCAAGAATGACCTAAAAGATAAAATCACTGACTTAATTACAAATTAGTTACCTTATATATATTTTCTATGTATCCGTATGTTTAATATAATTTTTTGATTTGTAAAAATGTTCATCTTGCAAAAATTATTATTGTTTACCAAAAAGATAATTATTTAGTTGTACTAATATTTTTTGGGTGGTCAGTCACGTCCTTGTATAATCTTTTAATTGTCCAGTCCCTGCTTCTGAACGGTTGATCCTAATACTTTGTAAAACCTCTTATATATTTAACCCTGTTTTGGATGTTCTACTAATTCTTCAATTGTGTTGGATTCCAGGTACACATTTTTCCTTTATAATCCCCATCTGTCATTTATATGAGCTTTCTTTGTAAACTTACTTTTATATTTCTTCAGTCTGCTAAGTAAAGGACGAAAGAGTCGGAAGGCCTCGCAGCACTCCAGTGTTTCCCTTTCCTTCGTGGATTTTATCTTTATATATATATATATATATATATATATATATATATATATATATATATATATATATATATATATATATATATATATATATATATATATATATATATATATATATATATATATATATATATATATATATATATATATATATATACTAACTTACCAACCCGGTACTGCCAGGAAAAATGCTGAATGACATTCAATAAACTATCTCTCTCTCTCTCTCTCTCTCTTCTCCTCCCTAGCACCCCAAAGTTTACCTGTCATTTCTTCGGATTCCACAATAACCTGTAGGTCCCGTTGCTAAGTAACCAATTGGTTCTTAGCCACATAAAATAAGTCTAATCCTTCGGGCCAGCCCTAGGAGAGCTGTTAATCAGCTCAGTGGTCTGGTAAAACTAAGGTATACTTACTTCTTCTGTCAGTTCATCGAAACTGCTGTCAAAACGTATGTGTAGACAACAGTTTGTGGGCAGACAGTCCACTCACCAGAGCGGATGAACTGAACCTAAATATCTTCCGACCGACTGATGGGTAATTGCACGTGTGGACAGGTTAGCACCAATTTCGTGACAGTTTGCCACTGTATTTCATCTGGGAGGCATCTCAGATGCTCCGATCAGAATATGAATAAATTATGTATAGGCCTATTCATTTCACTGTTAGACCCTTCAGCATTATTTGTAGGCCATTGTAAGTCCAAATCATACAATAAAAATCTAAAACGATATTTCCATGTGATACAGACCATGTGGTATAGGCCTAAGCCAATGATGTCTTTTTATGATATGTGTTACTATAATGAATGTAAATTTCACCGTCGAATTCATAAAAAACTGAACCAAGCCCTCAGTTCTAATTTACTCATTGATTAATATTGTATGAGAGTAGACATCTTTTTTTTAATAGGAAATATTTAGTGTATATTCTTTTACGCCTTTTTACTTCTTTCTTATTATTAAGTGAATTGCTGCAAGAGTTAGCCTTCCACCCCCTCATCATCTTAAAAAAAGTGGCAAAACGCTTTCCTATACAGCTAACTTCAACTCGTGATACATATTTTTTATATTGGTTTTAGGGATGTTTTTATCATAACAAAATAAATTACAACTCATTATCTTTACAATGACTTCAAATTGCTTAGCATAGAATTGTGTATAAAGTTACGCATGTGGCTTTTGGTCAATTTGTACAATAACGTAATGTTAGGCAATCGGTATTTATTATTTTGAATAAATACGCATTGATAAAAGATAAAAATGAATATATATCATTCTAATATATAACCATAAACAATAATTTTATTTTCCTAAATGATGGGAATACTATCCCTTACTGTGTATAATTACATCAGCAAGAGGTATGAATTGATGTGTTTTGTAAGCTTTGAGCACTTCGAGTTACTCTATCTGCAGTAGTTGCCATTTCTTAATTTAATCACTATTTGCATCTAATACATTTACTCTCCAGGTGCCTTTCGGAAAACTCCAAATGTAATGATCTACATCCTGTAAAGTTTTAATCTAGAATTTCCAGTCATTATCTTCCAGGTAATCAGTACCAAGCAACGTGAAAAAAACTTAACTTCCGTATGCAGTGAAGTTTTTTGTCAATTTGCATGATAATTAATTCCAACTGCTGGAGTGTCCAAGGTGATATTTAGATTATTCCAGCACAGCCAACAATATGTTGTTTTTCCTACACGATGTTTCATGTAATAAATGGCGTAGGATCGTGTGTAGGACCATTTTGACACCGTGCGCAAAAAGGGAATGTGTTTATTTACTTATTGTATCATATAACATCTTCAACCATATGTATGAACAGGTGGGGTAAATGAGTTGGTTTCCGCTGGCTGAAATCATTGCGTTAAGCCACTACTATGCATGTGTGGACTCGGCTTCACTCACTATGGAAAGAAATTATCAATTTAGGTTTTCAGTGTAGATTTTATCGAGGTAATAAACAATTATATTAATTATTATCATAAATTATGATCAAAATTCATGTAGATTTTGATCGAAAACTGATGTTATAGGGGATATATTGTTGTAGGTTAATCATACTAATGGCAGTGCCAGAAGAAAAGGTGAAGTGCCAGGTGAAAAATGAGAATAAACCCAGAAAACTGAAGGAAAGGTGACATAAATACGAAAATTTCCTTTGTTTTGCTTGTGTTTGTGTCTGTCACGGGGTAGAGGTTTGATTTTGAGTTAAAAACTTTTCTGGTGTGACAGAGGCCGTTTGGATTTCTATAGAAATCAAATTTATATACAATCATTCCTTATATATATATATATATATATATATATATATATATATATATATATATATATATATATATATATATATATTTTTTTTTTTTTTTTTAGAAAAATTATAATGCAATGAATGAGAAAGAAAGCAAGAACAAAGATATTACTCGCCATAACAACGCTATATGTATTCATTTACAAACGAAGATCTGCTATAATTATTGTAAAGAGTGTTTCAAGGTTACTTTTCTTTAGGAATATTACCACTATAATTACAGAAAGTGAGTAGTGTTACACAGATGTAGAGAACTTGTCAAGAGATACCTGTCACAACGATTTCACTGTGTGCTGAGTCGTTAATAAAACTGTCCTCCATAAGTTCGCCATAATCAGAAGCATTCGTCATCGTTTTCCTGGTCATAGTCTCATATCACCCTCATCCCCATCGCTTTACTAATATTAAATTTATACTTTACTTTTTCTTTCTTAGTCTCATTTCCTTATCTAACTTCCTTTCTTAAGAAATCGAGAGAGAGAGAGAGAGAGAGAGAGAGAGAGAGAGAGAGAGAGAGAAGGACGATGCCATTGGGGGATATGGGAGAGGCGGGAAAAACCCAGGAGCGAGAGAACCTGCAAGGAACGGCAATGGCTCGAGGCGATCTGGGCGGGGAAACCCGTAACAAGGTCTACCCGTGGGGGAGGAGATACGATGGGAGAGCTAAGAATAACTTGAGAAGATGGGAGGCAGAAATTAACTTTGGACTTAGTTTTTTGAAGCAGTCCTTTTAACTTTGACAATCCTTCCTTCCAACACAAGGGTGGATTAGGAGGCGCTTTGAAGGTACGATCATGCTCATCATTTGAGCCAACAACTTCTTCTTCTTCTTCTTCTTCTTCTTCTTCTTCTTCTTCTTCTTCTTCTTCTTCTTCTTCTTCTTCTTCTCGCGTGGCGGTGGTACGTATAATATCACTCTACCTCTTTTTCCTATCTTCGTGTGCTTTCAGATAACCATAAGAATAGCAATCACAAAGTTCATATAATATTTCTTATCTCGTAAAGGACCAGGAACTTTTTTCTTCTGACAGAAAACATAAATTGTTCCTCTAGTGTTCTACATTTCATAAACGTCTGTAATTAAAATTTTGTTGTTGTCTATTACATCTTTATATATCCGTTACTCTGTAGCCCCAAGTTTAGCCCATTACACCCCTTTCAGTGTATTGCAACGTTTTGTCTCTGTGAGGTAAAGATATACTTTGGAGTTAACTCCTAGAAAATTCCTTGATAGGGTACGAACCTGTCTCTGTTTTAATCAACCCCAGCTCCCCCTTACGGCTACAGTCATGCAGCGGATGCGATTCAGGAGTTACTCAAGTCTAAATACTGCCTTAGTGGGCCCTTTAACTCTCGTTCGAGATTACAAGTTTCTAACGTAGAAAAGAACCTATCTTTACTTTAAAATGTGCGTACAGAACATTATATCATAAATTATACACACAAACATATATCCATATATATAAATGTATTCTCCTCAGTTAAGAGG
>NC_089743.1:18253697-18256197 GCF_040412425.1 Macrobrachium rosenbergii | reverse complement strand
AAGAACGGTTCGGCGATCGATCCGGAGGCGAAAACCCTCAAATCGATATTTCCAGTTCGGACCAATATATCCGTTAGTACGTTATACCATATTCCGTTATCTTCTGTGCGCTACTGTATTTGTATGTAATTAAGGCTATTTTAATTTAATTCTCTATTCGTTGTCCAAGAAAAACATAAAAAATTGAAAAAAATCAGTGTTTCTGCGGTTTGAATGAATTATTTATATTTACATTATTTCAAATGGAAAAATTTATTCAGGTCGTGAACTTTTCGGGTCACGAACTGTTTCATCGATCGAATTACTACAGATTAATATATATATATATATATATATATATATATATATATATATATATATATATATATATATATATATATATATATATATATATATATCCATATATGGTGGTTCGACTTTTGCGCGCAAGACAAATGCGCGCCGACAGTTGAGCGCCGACAATTGAGCGCAATACAAATGCGCGCACTAACATTTGAGCGCCGACATTTGAGCGCACGAAATTTTAACAAAAAAAAAAACAAGCACGCGCACACATACACGCATACTTCGTAAAACTGGTTTTCAAAAAATGGCATGTTATCGGTTGTTTATTATCGTTAAAATTCGTTAAAATCTTTTGTTTACATTGTTAACTTGTTTGGTTACTATCATTAACTTTCATTTTGTGTGCGTATCGTTTGGTTATTAGTATATCTTTAAAAGAGAAATACCATTGATTTATTTTAGTTCAGAGTACCCTCGCTATGGAGAAGGTAACATCATCCAAAGGAAAAGATAATATATTGTACGAAGGAAGGCTACTGTTACAGACTTGACAGAGTGCTTAAGAGTGGGAAAGAGTCATTGCGTTGTGTAGACCGCAAGTGCAAAGGAAGGATATATGTTATTGGAGATGAATGCACATCTGCCAGTGAGCACGATCACGTGCCAGATCCTGCAAAGTCTGAGTCTAGATTATCAATGATGCAACTTCGTGAAAGAGCTGCAACATCGAATGGTCCACCAAGGCGACTCATTCAAGAGGCACAACTTAATTTGCGTCCGGAAGTAGTTGCTATTCTTCCAAAGTAGCAATCCCTTCAGCGAACAGTAGAAAGACAACGGAAAGCCAAAGGATTACCTCTCTCGGCTCCAAGTGACGTAGGAGAAATAGAAATAGATATACCTCAAGAACTTGTTTGCACGTATGATGGAGACAATTTTCTTGCATATGACTCCGGTAGTGATGACCCCGATAGATATTTTATATTTACTACTCCTCAAAATTTGAAATTGATGAAAGAAAATAAGCACTGGATGGGAGATGGAACGTTCAAAATAGTTCCTCAACTATTCTATCAGCTCTATGTGATTCACATCATTTATAAAGGAATCGTGCTTCCAGTGGTTTATATTCTCCTTCAGAGGAAGTCAGAGGAAGCATATAACCGTGCTCTGACACAACTACATTTCATGGATACCGACATTGTTCCAGCTTCCATATCGTGCGACTATGAAAAAGCGTTTCATAAAGCTTTTCTTTCTGTCTTCAGAAACGCTGAGGTGTTTGGGTGTTTTTTCCATTTATCTCAGGCCGTATGGAGGAAAATACAAGACTTAGGATTGACCAATTTATACAGTAACAGTGAAGAAATACGAAAATGTACAAAAATGCTTGTGGCCTTGGCGTTCGTTCCCCACAATGATATTACAAATGTTTTGAATCATTACAAGATATAATCCCCGACGACTTAGACGATTTGGTATTTTACTTCGAAGATACTTGGATAGGAAGACTTTGTAGGAGAGGAAGAAGGAGAGATGCTATGTTTCCCCCTCGTGTTTGGAGTGTTTACGAACGTGTCGCCAATGAACATCCACGTACAAATAATTTGTTAGAGGGGTGGCATCGGGCAATGCAGCAGTCAATAGGTTATATACACCCTACAATATACAAATTCATAGAAATTTTAAGAATAGAACAAAATCACACCTCAACCAAATTGATCAGAATAAACTGCGGGCGGCATGAACCTGTAACAAACAAAAGATATGAACGAGTAAACAATGCTATAATTAAAATTGTTAGTGAGTATTCTTCAAGAGAGCCATTAGATTATCTGCGTTCCATATCATATAATCTTACCCTACAAAAGTAGTTATATTCTATTTACAAATTGTTTTTATTAATTTTCTATTTGTGGAACTTGTTTTTAAATATCTTAGGTACTCGTACATGTCAATAAAAATTTAAGCTGTCGCACTTTTCTTTTTTATATGTATTTTCTTTTTATATATATATTATATATATATATATATATATATATATATATATATATATATATATTATATTTATATTCATTTATCTATTTATTTACATGCCATAGCAAATAAAGATTAAGATTGTTTCTTCTTCCTTTATATCCAAACGCTTGTAACAGTGAGTACTAAACGTCTATAATGTCAATACAAAAAAATAAGAAGAGGATTGAATTTTGAA
>NC_089743.1:18073697-18251197 GCF_040412425.1 Macrobrachium rosenbergii | reverse complement strand
CGTTAGTATTTTTTGTGAAGATTTATTATGACAATTCATTTCATGTATTTTATTCAATTTATCCTTGTAATTTTTTCAGCCTGATGATGCAGACCAAGAATAAAGAATGTTAATCTTGCCAATATTATTTATCATTAAGCTAAGATTTAACCTCAAAGATAGTATATTAATTATATATATATATCGCCATATTATAGGGTATATTAATATATATATGTTAAGTCAATATTTGAGATGAATTTTAGATTTCAGTCAACGTAATGCACGTAGGGACATTTGATCTTCCAAAGCTATACTCGGAAATACATTTTGACCCCTAGGGACTAGTAAAAAGCATCAGTGAGGTGACTAACTGTTTGCTTACCCTAAAGCTCCTAGGATCATGTACTGGAATAACGCTATCTGGAAATTTCAGTCATTTAAAATAATTTCACAGCTTAACTGTAACATATAAACACAAACACATATACAGTACAGTGGGGATGAACACACAAACAAAAGAACACACAAATACAGAAAAATATAAATATATATATATTTTGAACAAAAGTAATCAGTCTTTACCTTATGATTTCAGTCATCACGTTGTAATGCACCAACCATTTGATCCCCGAGGAGGAGTTTAAACAATTGCTTCTTCACTTCACTAATAGAATAATAGAAAAGAAACAGTGAGAAGAGGCCCGTCGGACTAGCTCCTGGGGTCAAATTCCCGAATGCTCCATTTCAGTCATTTCTGAAAAGATTTCCTATTTGGCCTGTAAGGGTCAAAAACAGCACACACACACACACTAACACACACAGCCATGCACACAGGCGTCTATATTCTGTTAAAAATATATCGCCAAGTTAGAGACAGGTAGGAAGGAAAAAGGTCATCACGTGTAACCTATTTTTAAGGCTGACTATGGGAATTTTCCCCCAGGGGGACTAAAATGGCAGTGAATGGTGACCTGTTTCCTTTTCAACGGACGTTAAGTGCATTTGAACTGATGACTGAAATTTCTAATCGTAATGACTGACAATTGTCATATATTTACATATATATATATATCTCATATCAGGCTGATATTTTTACAATCAAAAGTTGTGTGTGGTGAACAGTGTGTAATATTTGTAAATATATATATATATATATATATATATATATATATATATATATATATATATATATATATATATATATAATATTAAACCCTGCTTACCTTAACAAGGGGTGGCTCCAGAGATGTAAAACTCCAATGATCACTGCAGTATTCATACTTAAACTGCAGAATAGTGAACGATCCGCTGTGCCGTTCAAGCTTCCTCAGCATTAGCTGCCTCATTCACGTACGCTGAAGGCTCATCAGCACAATACCATTTATCGTGATCTTTCTCACTTTTTTTGAATATTAAGGACTTTCCTTCCCAGTACCTCTCCAATAGTACCTATCCAGCCCTGTCTAGGCATTCCTCTGCGCCTTCCCCCTAGCACTCCTGAATTAAGTATTCGTTTCCCCAGTATATCACCATCCATTCTCTCTGTATGACTGAAGGAACTCGAAACACTCTCTCATCCTTTCACCTACAATAGTATTTTTACTACATGGACGCATATCCCTGTTTCTCATCCTATCAATTCTTCTTTAGCTGCATAGCATGCACAAACAGTTCATCTCAGCAGGCTTCAACCTTTTTCTCTTTCATTAGCATTCAGCATCCACACTTCATTTCTATAAAGAAAAGTAAGCTTAACGATTCATTAATACATTCCCACCTTGGCTTCCAGTAGACAATTCAAGACCTTCCCAGATATTTTCTGACGCACCTGTTCCTGTCATTCTACCATCCTACTTTCTGCCTCAGCAATGGCTGTTGTTAACTCTGGAAATGTCAGTTTCCTTCACTAAGTGACCTTCGTCAAGAAAGATTCGGAGTGATAGGGTTCTTGTGGAAACTGCCCCATCAAAGTGCGCAGGGCGTATTGAAATGTCATGTTGAATTGCTGTCAGTTAGGGAATTGCAAATTTCCTGTTCACGGTTGATGTGCTGCAAACGCCTGTTGATAGTGTAGTAAGTTGAAACATTTTCATTGATGAGAGTCCTGGAAAGTTGGTGACATATCATGAACTCTGTAAGGTGTAGAGAAATTCTTTTACTGTTGAACGTTTCACAAACAAAAGAGGCCACAGTCTGTAAGTCAGTGTATCTGGTTAGGCAACAGCAAACCCCCTTATCAACTTGTCCACCAAACTGTATAATCCCCACCTGATCTACCCTCCAAATATGCAAATGGTGTCATGTGAGTGACTCTTCCCTTAGGCAGTGGAGGGAACCCAGGGAGAGTTAGTGGGATGTTTTGTATTATATTGCGAAGCATACATCTTTCCACAAAGCTCCCCACTGACTGCCTCACACTACTCACCCAGAATATCTCCCAAAGGATTGTGACTAATTTATTGGTGCTGAAGCTGAATATGGCAGACAATCAGAACCCTTTGGGGGTGTCCCTATACAAAGGAAATCAAACAGGGGGTGTCGCTGCACTACAATAGAATGTATATCATCAAGTTCGAAGTCTGCGTAAAGAAATCAGCTTCTGCAACAAATTAATCCATCCCCATCCTTGGCAAGGCTTAATTGCTTGACTAGGTTTCACATTTTGCAGGGATTATTAGTAATGTGGTTGCTTTTCATAGCACACAGCGCTTGTTACTGCATCAAGTGCCTAGGTTGCATCAAGTGTAAGAATGCAATTAGTGGCTTGGTGTCACCAAACTTGTTACGAAGGACCTATCACTTGAAACTTATAAGGAGTCTAATGTTATGCCAAGATCTCCTTAGGGAAGAGAATTCTTCGGAGCGAAGGCTGATATACCACGGTAGGTTCCACAGTAGGGCTTTAAAGTCAGTGCCTTCTGTGGTTGGTAGTTGGCATGCCTTGCAATATTTTGAGGTGGGTGTCTTCCCCAGCCATTTGGCCAAAAAGCCTTGAGTTATACAATATGTGTGGTTATAGAGGTACACTCGGAAACCACAATCTCCGACCCACCTAGGTCGTGCTCCGAGTTTATGAGCGGGGCCTTTCTGGACGGCGGGCAACGCCAACTATCACGGATTGAAACACACTCGAATACCTTTGAACTCTTCCGGATTTTGCTTTGGGTGGTTTTTTTTATGATTTTGCTGCATATAATGCAGAGCAGTCATGGTATGATTATATAGACAACACTGTTGAATTCTACAACCTGTATAATATCGAAACGAAGAAAAAATGCCGAAACTGCCGGGTTGTAGTTAGAAAAGGGGGGAGGGGGAGAGAAGGGTAGAATCTGTCCAGAAAGGCCCCGCTCATAAACTCGGAGCACGACCTAGGTAGGTCGGAGATTGTGGTTTCCGAGTGTACTTAGTTTATGGTTTTCTACAAAAAACTTATGATTAATTGTGTCATACACAGAGTGAACTAACTGTTGCAACACTCAACTATCATAACCTGCCTAATATGCAACTTAGGAAGTTGCAAAATATATTCAGAGCAACAAGATTAATAGTGTTGTACCCCGGGAGAGGATTCTCCTTGTATTGTTTGAGTTGTACTGATTCCTTATCAAAGCTAGAATAATATTTAGAATATATGTGCAACGCCTCATCAAGTTATCAAGAATGGGTGCCCAAAATAGTTTTAGAATTGCAGCTTTTAATATAGCCAGTGGATGGAGTCAACACAAGGTTAGCTACAGATGGTCTCAAGTTTAGCCAAGGAACACCTCGAATGTTGGTTTTACGTTCTTTACTTTCGCTGCTCCAAGACTACAGTAAGCTCCCACAGAAATTAGAATGACAGAAAATATCAACCTTTCAAGAAGAAATGAAAGACTTTCTTATTCTCGAATTTTAAGACAGTGTGAATTTGAAACGTTTCTGTGGAGCACCCGTATAAATCTCAGAATATCTTAGCATTATTGCGTATATGACAGGTGGGTTTACGGGTAAGGCAGAGTGCCTTCGGCGGAGTGGAGCCTGAGAAAAAAGGAAGAAACAGTAAAATAGGAACAGAAATAAATGAATGAGAGAGTTCTTATGGTTTCTTCGTGCAGTCATAAACGCCGATATTACAGGTGTCTGATTTTCTGATGCTTACAGTTCCATTTAGCTGTATTATATCAACAGTGACTTTGTCCAGTTATGTATTTAGCTCCACCTCTCCGAGGAATTACTCCAGGTAAGTGCTCAAAGTATAAAAACATGCACCAGTGTTGGCAACAGTGTCATTGTGGCAACAGTGTCATTGCAGCTTGTGAAGAAGTGAAGCTCATCTTGGACCTCCAGGAACCCGTTGAGGAGATAAAGACGAGTTCATCCCGTGCGGCCATAGGCCTTAGCTCGTTCAACTTCCTCTCATACGTACATACTTACATATATATACTTGTGTTTTCTGAAATGTTCAGAGAATTTTCAGTTTCCAGCTGAAATTCCGGGATCGATGAACGATTCCTGTCGGGTGAATTTTTCTCGTCTAAGTTTCAGGATATTTTCAAGTAACTGGCTTTAGAATAATACACTTTGGATGACGTATGCAGTTTCAAGCAGGCATTTGAGTAGATCCGTGAGCCTCATTTTTAAGAGCATTTTGTGTCTTATGAAAGGGAGGCCCTTGTGCTTGCTCCTGGTCAAGTTTTTCATCACGTTTACAACTTTTCCAAGGAATTATCATTTTATTTTTAAAAAATAGAACTGTCTGAACTTGGACTTTTATAAATATATGACAGACAGTCTTTTCCAGGTCATCAGCCTAACGGTATAAATACATATAAATATGTAATTAAATATAAATGAATATATATATATACATATATGTATTTATATCGTTAGGCTGATGACCTGGAAAAGACTGTCTGTCATATATTTATAAAAGTCCAAGTTCAGACAGTTCTATTTTTTTAAAAGTAAAATGATAAACCTTGGAAAAGTTGTAAACGTGATGAAACACTTGACTAGGAGCAAGCAAAGGGGCCTCCCTTTTATAAGATACAAAATGCTTTAAAAATGATGTTCACGGATCTGCTCAAATGCTTGCTTGAAACTGCATACGTCATCCAAAGTGTATTATTTTAAAGTCAGTTGCTTGAAAATATCCTGAAACTTAGACGAGAAAAATTCACCCGACAGGAATCATTCATCGATTCCGGAATTTCAGCTGGAAACTGAAAATTCTCTGAACATTTCAGAAAACACAAGTAGGATAGTTTTAATAACATCAGTAATGATGATGGCGGAGAGAGAGAGAGAGAGAGAGAGAGAGAGAGAGAGAGAGATTGGGGGGTAGGCGGAACTCATACCAAAGCAGCGCTGTTCAAGGTCACCCAAAACAGGGGAGTAAAAAAAAATACAAAAACTGGGGCAGGGGAGAATCAGGGAAAACGGACCTCTCCTCCGCCCGCGTCAATCGAGCTGACCTTCCTCAGTACACTGTGGCAGCACCTCGCCGAACAGGCGTCTCCGGAGACAAAGACAGTCGTCTCTAGTTCTCTGTCTCGTCAAGCATCCTACGGAAAGCTTTTCAGAACAAGGATACAATTCGCAGCATCTTAAGTTTTCGTTAGATATAAACTGCATTGGATACTTCAGGATTACCCCTTTTATCCTGGTTCCTCTAACTGTGAGTATTAAATAATTAAATATGAAGTTCTGTAACGTTGAGACATTTTTTTTTTTTTATCTCAGGGACAATATTTTGCATCTTAGGGAATGAAATAAACCATAAATCTTTAGTAATCCTTTGGGAGTTAAGTGTCGTAACAGGCAGTTTTTCTTTGACGGTCACTCATACAAATGCAACGGGACACAAAACACACATAATGTCCTTGAGCGTATAGAGCCGTATAACAAAACTTTATGCCCACGCATGCACAAAGTGCGCATGGGAAGACTTTGCTTGATCTGCAAGAAATATGACTACGTTATGCTTGTATGTGTACAGTTTCCTATATATATATATATATATATATATATATATATATATATATATATATATATATATATATATATATATATATATATAAAATACACACACACTCATGCATTATGAACACACACACACCATATATATATATATATATATATATATATATATATATATATATATATATATATATATATATATATATATATATATATATATATATATATATATATATACATACAGTATATATATATTTGTAATATATATAATATATATATAGATATATTATATTTTGATATGTATATATATTTGGTGTGTCTGCGAAGTAAATATACGCACACATAGGAACTGACATAAATACTCTACTGTTTTCGACATATATACTGTATATTATACATATACATATATATATATATATATATATATATATATATATATATATATATATGGTATATACATGAATATTACCATTTATACACACGTGACTTATATTCACAATTTTTAGGCATATGCATACTTGTTTAGATACGAGAGAGAGAGAGAGAGAGAGAGAGAGAGAGAGAATAATCATAATCGTGTCCGTAGCAAGTAGCGCTTTCTTTTCAACAATATTAAATAATTCAGTAAACGGGAAGAACGGAGGATAACAGAACGACCCGCAATTCAAAAGCGAGTTTCGCGAGGACATGAAACGGCAGGTTGACCTTAGTACTCGTATTTCCTCCATGTGGGGATGTGGAGGCTGACGACTGACGCATAACGTGGAAACGCCAGTGAAGTCTACTATAGAACAGTGATTCTTGGCCTTGGTGGGGGGGGGGTAACTTACCTCTTTGAGAATCTGTTGAAAGGTATGGACCCCCTCCATAGAAAAATGCACATGATTACGAAACAGAACAGTTTGCATTCAGTGAACAAATATACGTACATATATATATATATATATATATATATATATATATATATATATATATATATATATATATATATATATATATATATGTATATATATATATATATATGTGTGTGTGTGTGTGTGTGTGTGTGTGTGTGTGGAGTACGTGAAGTATATTTATAATTTTCTCCATATGCCACATCTCTCTCTGTGAAAGTGACAATGACTCATTTGAGTAGCATATAAAGATACTGGATGCATCGACAAAGTAAGCTACTATATTTCGTTCGAATATGACGATAAAGCAAGATTACGGTAAGCAAAAAGATACATGTTGTCACATTTATAGCGAACGCAAAGCTATTTAACAACTAGAACTATAGCTATACCTTGCCTAAATCACAGGAAAACTGAGAGACAAATGTTGAGAATATGCAAGTACGCCTTTACTAGAAAGTGCAATCTCCAATTTTACAGCAGTGTAATCAATAGGTTGCAGTTATTGGAGGCTGTAAACTGAGGGAATTCTTTACCTTTAGGCTGCCCCACATTCCAGATTGCAGCCTTTTTGGCTGTATCCCTGAATCTGCTGTCGTTCCGCGTAACTTATTTGTTAAAATTGGCGATATAAGGTTAATCACAATGTTTTTATGATAATGAAACACATCTGCCAGTGAAACAAAAAATGCAGGACGTGAAACTTAAGTTTTATGTTTTAATTAAGATTTTTATGTGATGCTCACGGTCCCCTTTGAGCAATTTTAATGGACACCCAAGGAATCCATGAACCCTAGGATAAGGACCCCTGCTGTGGGAGGACCTACCACTAAAGCAAGTTGGTCAGAGCGCTCCACATACCCTGAGGCCTTTCAAAAAAATTAGGGGAAGAGTTCCTCTAGGTGACCACCACAAAATGATGACGCTGTACGCTGGTTATACTCAATATCTTTGCTCTTTTTCCCTTATTTCCTTGTTTAGAATTCATCTTTACCGGTTGTTTATAGCATGTTGGCGTTGTTTTTAAGAGACAGCTTTGCCAATCGAGGCAATATGAGGTCCGTGAGACTTTCAACACTGCAAGCTTACAAGCACAGGATAATTCAACATGTTACGGATTGCGGCCTCCTGACGGTTGGACAGTTGATAACACGCAGCTCCTGTTGCTTTTCGTTCTTTTGGTCCTGAACTATTCACTATAGGGATCAACGGATTATTTTTCGAGCGCACTTTTGCAGCCATTTGTTAAGAAAGGAAAGATGTAACTAACAAACGTGGGTAAGGTGATCAGCTCCTTATCTTACTCTTTGGGCTCGGAGTTATCCTGCGGCAGCTAGGCAAAATGACGGTTTTCAGAAATATCTGCAGCTTTACCTTCTGGATAATAAGAAACGCTGCCACAAAGAACAAGCTCGGAATTTACGCAATATATCATCTTCTGAGGTACATACTCACTCCTTGGTTCGTACCATTATGCACAAAATATGGGTTACCGAAACAAAAAAGGAACCTGAAATCAGTTATATGGCGGAAACCTGCAAACAGAACCGTAAGTAGTGTGCAAATAATTTTCAACAGACCCAGGGGCTTTTGTCTGTAACTTTGGACTTACAAATCATTCAAGATGCAAATAATGGGAATATGAATGTAAGGTAACACAGGTGCCGTCATTTAACATGACATTGGTATTTATTTTAATCTGAAGTGTGTGTGTGTGTGTGTGTGTGTGTGTGTGTGTGTGTGTGTGTGTGTGTGTGTGTTAGAGAGAGAGGAAGGGCAGGGTTGGTAGCACACAAGTTTTATTGGACCTTTAGCTGAAAATGAAGAAGAGAGGAAAAATCCAGTAAAACCTCTTGGTAGGTAGTTTTCTTTTTCTTTTACTTAAGAAAAAGACGCTTAGCATTATGAAATGTTCAACCAAAATGGAAAGGTCGCAAGTCTTCTAAATGAAACTGCAAGCCAAGAAAAACAAGAATAACAAGATTTAAAGCAAATCTGGAGAGAGAGAGAGAGAGAGAGAGAGAGAGAGAGAGAGAGAGAGAGCTGGGGAAGGGTTATAAAATACTTGAAAAGTCACCCAATAAATTTAATGGCTGCCTGACCATCTTTCCAGAACTGCTGCTGTACACAAAACCAGCAAGATACAGTAGAATGCAAAAATAAACAACCCATATTAAAAGAGTGCAAGAATTTCTGGGGTTTGTCTAAAAGAAGGACAGTCGAAACAACGAATGTCGTATTTTTAATAATGAAACAGGAACAGAAGAAAAGAAAACGTGATTTTCGTTCATTTTCACGGTGGTAAACGCTTTAGAGCAAACCTTCGCATAAAAACTGGGTCTCTCAACTTACGAAACGGTATACGTGACACGCATTACAAAACCTCAGTAATCGGAAAAACTCACCGAAGGTCTGTCAGTTTTTTGAAAGGAGCTGCCAGAATCTCTCTCTCTCTCTCTCTCTCTCTCTCTCTCTCTCTCTCTCTCTCTCTCTCTCTGTGTGTGTGTGTGTGTGTGCGTTCATTTTGGAATTTAGTGCAGTAGTAAAATCATTTTCATTGGATTCCTACACCGATGTTGCCCGCGATGTGAAAAACCAAGCAGCGCTCATAGATCAGAGGTAATGAGTTCATCTCCGTTTCTGTTACTGATTTTGAAGACAATTTCCATTTTACAATAAAAGGTCGGGGGTACAACACAAGAGGCTTTACCGAGAAGGAAAAGGTGAACCTGCCTCATGCAGATTAGAGGATGACAGGACTCGGGGAGAGAAAATAACAGTTCCTCTAAAAAGAGGCAACTTCAGCACAGATCACTGAGTAAACGACGGGAGAATGAGGAAGAAGTGCCCCAAGATATGACACCATAAAAGAAAACATCGATGAAGGCCGCAAATATAAAGATGTATGAAGTGAGGTGAATAAAATAATGAAATACCATAACAAAACAAACAATATTTTTGAAGCAACTCAAACCGTGTGATATATTTGATTTAAACAAAACTAGATGTACCACATACAATTTAAGTTTGATGTAACCTGAAGATTCAGAACGACTTTTAAAGGAAGGTATTTTAATTCCTCTGCCTTCAAACAGATACATGGGGTTGGATCGTATGGGAGAGTAAGTAGGAAAATAGTTAGAAACTGTCTTGCAGCTATTAACCTTGAACAGTTCATGAGATCTCCAATCAGTCAAGTTTTTATGATCAGAGTTTAGAATTGAAGAGGAATAAATCAGAAATTGAGTCCTAGTGGCTAAAGGTGGCCGTAATCTTAAATGAAAATAAAAGATGGTTGAATCATCAACAGGAGAACGCCATGCGTAAGGGTTCATCAAGATTATTGATAAAGAGGAAAGAAATAAATCGGAAGGGAGTAGATATCTTCATATAAACAACAGTTACTGAGCAAAAGCAAACATTTCCGGACAGAAGGGTCATAGAAAGATGTCTAAATATCATAGTTATGAAGCCCTTCTTGAGACCTGACAGAATCGACACTTCTTCAAGTAGCTTAATCCTAGGAAAGTGAAGGTTGAGCACAGGAAGGCGTGTGTGACTCTTTTAGAAATATTGAAATATAAAAAGCAGTGTAGACCACATCCCTCGCATTCAAGAACCCTCAGTCCTTACCAGCAGATAATAATGGAAATGACATAGGATTAGACAGGCATAAAACAAGGATTAAAGCTACTGGATTTTATGTTAGAGTGAATGGAGATATGTTTTTTTATGCTAGAGGTGAACTAGAGATCCGTCAGGATAGGAAACAGAAAGGAAGTTAAATTTACATGAGGTCATAACTTTATGGTCAAAGGACCACACATTTTTCAGTAGGGAGCAAGTTTAGAGTATTAAGTTTATTGGGGCAAGGAAATCATTTTCCTTGAAAGAAAAAGGAACAGCAAACCCTATAATGTTGTACGAAAAGCATAAATAACAGAAGAAGGAGAGGCTACGAAAAATTTATGCACCTGCTCTCTCAGGCGGTAGCTGAGAAAGGAATAGGACTGGTCAGACAAGGGGTATTATATCAGCTGTCGGAGAACTCTCAGTTTATTATATATAGTAGCGTGCATTACATAGGTGAAATGAGGTGGAGTGGATACAAATAGGTAACAGAAGTAGGCAATTGTCAGAAGACCAAAGCCATGCAGATATTTTTTAATTGTTAGTTCAAAGGATCGCGTTTACAGACAAGATTGACTTATTGAAAGACTAAAGATGCTTGAAGAACTTGTTCATGGAATCTGGTGAAGAGGGACAAAAAGAGAATGACTGCAAAAGTTGAAAGGACGAAATTTTGAAAAGAAGGAAGAATTAGGAACCACACTCCTAATACGGTTCAGGAATTCAGTATTCCCATGTTCAGGGCTACAATACACAAAAACATGCCCCTCATGTGGACTAAGTATATTCTCAGTAAAACATATATTGTATGTACAGAGTACACATAGAAAATAAAATTAAATTTAAAAGCGATCCTCATGAGAAATTAAACACGAAAGGAAAAGGAAGATCAAAATGACATAAAATTTTACCACACCAGGATGAAAAAGGACATATTAAGGGATTCAGGGAAGTTGAACCACAAAAAATTCTAATGAACTGAGAAAATAAATACGATTACTACAGTTCAATCATAAAATTACAACACAAAGGAAGTGAGCGAGAACACCACTGTGTGAGACTTAGTCTGCAAGAACTGACAGAGCAGTGACAACAGTGGAAAGAAAAGAAAGCGAAATAATAAGTGTAGAATGGGTGCATAGCTATTACGCAACGTGCATGGTACTGCATATTTAAATCTTGATTTTGGTTTGGAGATAGCTGTTAGCTACAATGGTCCTCAGGAATTGGAAACGAACGGCTTGTTATCTTAGGATACAGATAAACATCTTGGAATTCTATACTGATCAGTGTTTGCATTTTTCGGTTGTTACTTATTCCCGAGACTTTGTTTGATTGAACAGTTAGCATAAAACATCAGTAGCAATTCCAGTACAGTACCATTACAGATTGCCTAAACGCCTGGTCTCCTCTCTTTACTTATCTCCGACTAACTTGGCCCGCTTATTTTGCCCCCATTGTCATAGTTACGTCAGCGTATTCTTATTGCTTTCTTTTGTATTTTAATTCTTTTTTCATTTTTGTAAGCATTAAATTTGATATTAAACACCCAAGAGGACACAGTACACCTTGTCTCAGATTAACATTTACACCAGGCCTGTCATGCCTCACACACACACACACACATTATAAAAGATGTTAAACACACTCTCATTAAATTAGCTGCTGTACCGTCCATTATCAGTACCCTCCACATTGTCTCTGTCAGTAGTCAACCGAAATCTTTTTCTATGTCCATGCATAAAAATGCTGGATTTCCTTTGCTTTCAGTTTTCTCACAAAACTGTTGATGATAAATACATACATCATTTTGTCTTACTTTCTTAGTCAGAGTCCTACTGTACTTATCCTTGGTAACGTAAGTAAAGCTATGCACCCATAATTCATACAGTTGTCTTTATTACCTTTACCGGTGTACACTAGCAAATATGCTCCTTTTACCCATTCCTTCAGGGACTGTCCTTCATCCATATGTAATTTACAACTCTCATCACTCGAATTGATAACAGCTAGAACACTTTAATCACAGGCTATTAATTCTCAGTGAGCCTCTGTTGATTTGGGGTGTGAATATGTACAAAGTTGTTAAAGGGATGTTGTTGGTTGCAGTCAAAGTGGAGAAGTACAGTATACCTAATAAGATGTAGTTCGCCATTCGTACCGAAGCCATCTTAGAGTACCGAGTAACATGCAAATGTTTTCACCCCAAAGGATTGACGATTACCTCGTCGAGGCCCTTCCATTTGCCGGTATACATTTTGACGGGGTAATAAAGACACGTTTGGAGTTTTTTCTCCCTCTTCTTCCCTTCCTAATTACAGCTGACAACGATTGACTAACAACTAGGTACATTACCTTACAATTAGGTCAACAGAGGCATGTTGAATTTTATGGAAAGCGCCCATGTTCCCGCTAGCCCGCCGGTTCAGTAATCGAACAGTGGTTACTCAGTTTGAGAGCTGAGCGAGCTTAACATCGCCACGAAACCAGAGAGAGAGAGAGAGAGAGAGAGAGTCTGCAGGCTGTACAGTGCCACCGAGTAGATTCGAGTTTTAAGTTCACGGCCATTCAGGTACAATATATGTTATAAACTAATTGCCAGATTTTTTTATAAATACCATAGAAAACACCGAAAATTAATCTTGATTATTCATTCTCTTAAACCAGGGCACTAAATACACGGCACCGCGACAGACATCACGTACTGCTTCCGTACAAATTTCTACAAGGCACCATTTTTTGTTTTTCTCTCATAAAATTACGGGTTTGGAAACGCTGAAGTACCTTAAACGAATCCCGGCTGATCGAGTGGCTTGACTTGTTTACATTGATAAATCTTTTGCAACATTTCCTGTTCTGGATAAACTTCCTGGCTGCGCTTCCTGGACAGCAAGCACAGACGAATCCATCAACATTCCTGAGTTGCCATGGCTGATGAATTTTATAGTGTGCCTGAGCAGTCAAACTGCAAAGAACTTGGCGTGCTGATTTCCTTCAAAATTATTATAATACAGGCAGTCCTCGGTTATCGGCCCCACTCCGTCACAAAGGACGCTCTGTATGGCTGCACTTCACAATTAATTAATGTTTAATTCTGTAAAAAGCACTTGTCTTGTTTTCACTGGTATATGGTTTTAATAACTTCAAGAAACAGTCTTGTGGAAGGTTTTTCAAATGTACAGAAAATTCGATTGCGCCGAAGAAACTTAGCGAGACCGTGGCCACGTTGCCCAAAAATCTATTCCCTCACGCAGTGCACTGTAGGCATGTCTACGACATACCCTGAATAGACCATTGTCCGGTAGTGAGACATTTCAGCTTCTATGAATGAGTTGCTAAGCCAGCTCTCTCTCTCTCTCTCTCTCTCTCTCTCTCTCTCTCTCTCTCTCTCTCTCTCTCTCTCTCTGAGACATTTCAGCTTCTATGAATGAGTTGCTAAGCCAGCTCTCTCTCTCTCTCTCTCTCTCTCTCTCTCTCTCTCTCTCTCTCTCTCTCTCTCTCTCTCTCTCTCTCTGAGACATTTCAGCTTCTATAAATGAGTTGCTAAGCCAACACTTATCTTCTAGTTCAAATCTTACCAGAGAGAGAGAGGGAGAGAGAGAGTGGGGGCGCCATGCCTTAACGACTAAATTATAATACTGTCTCATGCAACTGAAGACTAGAAACACAGTCAAAAAAGGATACCAAACGCAAAAGGTACGAAAATTACCATAAAGAGATAAAAATATGTAAGTCCACTTGGTAAACTACTAACAATCCCTTTAGGCAGTATTACCAGTCTAAAAAGTGGTCGTACTAGTTAGAATGAATGAGTTCATACTTGAAAAAAAAAACAGTGCGGTCTCCTAATTCCATGAAAGTTGAAGCCGTGTGGTTTCCTGTACAAATAAAAAGAAAAGCAAAACTTTCACTAGACAAGAAAGAGACTCCAGCGCTAAATATCGTAACAGAGAAATTGTGCTCTCCTCAGTGTTTGCAGTGCGCCTACTGGCACTACTACGAATAATTTCATTCAATAGTCCACCCTATCCTTATGGTGATCTTTGAAAAAGAAAAGCATAATGAAGTATTCGAAATCATGTCCATAGCATTAAGGAGAACAGATCACGTGTAATTCATAAATTCGCAAATAAAATTGGTTCTCAATTGCTATTCGACCGTTTTCATATTACCAAAGAGTACTTCAACTTCTTCGATAATGATTGTTTATCTTTTCTAAAACTAATTCCTAATTTTCTAGAATAGGGGTAAAAAAAAGAAATATATCAAGAATGCAGTGCGCTTTACAAATAGACAGTTGTCTTCAGAAAATACTGTTTGCTATGAACCAAAGGAACCCGACATAAAAAAAAAATCGAGCCAAACTCCAATGGCAGTGCGTTTTCCTAATGTGCAAAACCATGACGACCTAATTCATTTTTCACTGTCCTGTAAAAATCCCAAACCCCTTTGCAATATAGTACAAGTTTATGGTATTCATAAGTTTAAAATCATCCATTGTCTTATGCCATGGAGTACGTAAGTAATTCAGTGACTATTCCAGTATGCTTCATGGTGATAAGTATGTGAGCAAAAATAGCTTTTAAGTGACGGTTTGAAACCAACCAGTGGTTTTGTCCTTACCGCAACAAGAAATAGGCTCTTCATGTGCCAGTGGCATACCGAAGTGTAAAATGCACCAGGTTCTGCACAATTTCCACTACCTGCAACGTGTGCAAGTCTTCATAAGACTGCCCGAGACACCTTCACGTGTGAAAAGGACCAGAATTCATCTTTGGTAATAAACATACAGTACAAGTCTTAAATACTCTTTATGGTCTTTTATAATAGTCTTTCTTCGTGATCCCTTTGACTCTTCCATTCTCTCTTCTCTTTGGCCAAAAAGGCTTCTTCAGGCATGGACAAACAAGGCGAGTCGGACGACATATAATCATCTCCACAGACAAGCACTGTATTTCCGGTACCTCCTGGCATCTAGCCACATATAAAGACACCAAAATGTCCATGAGCTGTCGCAAGGGCAGAAAGTTATTTGTGTCTATGGTTGAAAGATTAATGTCCTATTCAGATGACTAATTGGTGGTGACCCATACTGAAATGAGAAGGTAATTTTGAAGGCTTTACAGAAACGTACAAAGTAAATAATAATAATATTTGGTTGAAAAGGATGGCTGTATTTTGCAAATTAATCTTATACAGGATCTTTTCTATTTTCCTTATAATTCGCTTTTCAGGCTCAGCGATGTTGGTCAGCAAGTGGCCAATATTCATATTGGAAAAAGACAGTGTGGAATGCGGGAAATATTTTTATTGAAATATTCAATCAGAAATACGTGGATTCCTTCATGGTCTCGTTCGGTGGTCTGGATTCTGGTTCTTCTCCGTGTTCAGGTACCGTTGACGTGTTTTGACCAGCTCAATGGTCATCCTCGGACGTGGTTGAGAAGGATCTGGAGAAACAAGGCGCTCAGGTCGGTATTTATAGGGGAATCTTAATCAGTGCTGAATTATGATTGGCTGCCTGGGGTGGGTCGTCTTGGGCGGAGCTTTCTCTCCCATGTTGATGTTCAGGGCTCGTCTTGCGTGTGAGCGTCATTGCAGTGCTGGGGATGAATGGGAGAATTTCAATCCTCAGATGCAGAATTTTGATTTGCTCACTCGCTATCGGGGGCACTCAGTGCGTGTCCCTTGGTGGCCGTGGGGAGGAGAAAGGTTTCCTGTGTAATGTTGAGGGTTGCTTTCTCCTCCTCAATGTGCAATGCTCCCAGGAGGCGCAGGCGGCAGTGGTCTGTAGTCTGGTCAGTTATTTCCAATTTTGGGATTGTCTTTTCTTGTAATTCTCTGGTTATTGGCAGTCCTGACGTGGTTAAAGATGGCTCCTTCATGGGCATCCTCGGGTGGGGCATGAGTACCAGTAGACCACGTTGGTTTTCTTCAAGGGGTCCTGCTGAGGGGCGGCTGGATTGTTACACATCACCAGGCTGCTTGTCTTTTTACTTTTGTAGTAAATAACCTCATTGGGGTCAGTGGGACAGACATTATCCTCGATGACGTTCTTGAGGGTGCGTTCATCTTCTTTATATTCTGATGGAATTGTCCTTTATAGAAGAGCTCTATGTGTTCAGGGACATTGGGGCAAGGTTCCTGCCAGTACCATCTATCGATGTTCCTCCTGATAGATCCTGCTGTATTCCAGTTTGGATGTCCATTGTTGACGAGGGCCTAGGCTACACATTCCATCCATTCATGTGCTTCATTCCAGGTGAAGCAGTTGAGAGAGCGCTCCTGATGTAGGCGCTGACGGTGGATACTTATACCTCTCGGGGCACTTTCTCGCTCCGTTCATACATATGCCCAGGTTCGTCGGCTTCATGTAGACCTTTGTGGAGAATAGGGCCTCCCTTGACTCAACAAGAGTGTTAAGGAAGGGGAGGCAGCTGTTTTGGCTATGCTCGTTGGTGAGACTGAGGCAGCTATAGTTGTGGAAAGCATGCCTCAAGTTCTCGATTTCCTCTCGTGAATTGGTGCTGACGAAGGTATCGTCGATGAAGCACACATACTGTACATCCTTGGCTGGTCATTACTTTTGAAGACCTTCTGTTCCACAGTGCCCATATAGAAATTGGCAAAGAGGTCTCCAAGGGGAGAACCCATTGCCACCCTGTCGATCTGGGTGTATATATGGCCACGGTGGTTGGAGAAAGGGGCCTTTTTTAGTGCAGATTTCCAGGAGGGCATGGAGGGCATGCTCAGGATGTGCGTGCGCTACATTGACAATACCTTCATCAGCGCCAGTTCACGAGAGGAAATAAAGAACCTGAGGTGTGCTTTCCACAACCATAGCTGCCTTAGTTTCACCATCAACCATGGCCAAGACCGCTTCCTCCTCTTCCTTGACGTCCTTGTAGAGCATAGGGAGGCCCTATTCTCCACGAAGGTCTTCACGAAGCCGACGAACCTGGGCATGTGTATGAACGCAGCGAGCGAGTGCCCCAAGAGGTATAAGTGCTCCACCATCAGTGTTTATGTCAGGAGGGCCCTCTCGCACTGCTCCTCCTGGAATGACACATATGAATGGATGGAACGTGTAGCCCAGTTCCTCGTCGACAATTGACACCCAAACCAGAATATAGAAGGATCTATCAAGAGGAACATCGATAGATGGTACCAGCAGGAACCTCGCCCCAACTTCTTCCCTGAACACATAGAGCTCTTCTATAAAGGACAATTCCATCAGAAATATTAAGAAGATGAATCTGCCCTCAAGAACATCATCAAGGACAACGTCTGTCCCACTGACCCCAGAAAGAATATTCATCTGGTTATCTACTACAAAAGTAAAAAGGCAAGAAGCCTGGTTATGCGTAACAATCCAACCGTCCCTCAGCAGGACCCCTTGAAGAAAACCAACGTGGTCTACCAGTACTCATGCCCCATCCGAGGATGCCTCAGATCATACGTTGGTATGACCACCATGCATTTCTCCAAGGGGATTTCCTGCCATGCCCAAGAAGGAGCCATCTTTAACCACGCCATGACTGCCCATAACCAGAGAATTACAAGAAAAGACACAATCCCGAATATGGAAATAATTGACTGGAATACGGACAACCACCGCCTGCGCCTCCTGGGGAGCATTGCACATTGAGAAGGAGAAAGCAACCCTCAACATTACACGGGAAACCTTTCTCCTTCCCACAGCCACCAAGGGACACGCACAGAGTGCCCCCCCCCCATAGCTAGCGAGAGAATCAAAATTCTGCATCGGAGGATCAAAATTCTCCATCCACCCCCAGTACTACAAAGACGCTCGCACACAAGACGAGCCCCGAACATCAACACGGGAGAGAAGGTTCCGCCTGAGACGACCCACCCCAGGCAGCCAGTCATAATTCAGCACTGATCAAGACCCCCCTATAAATACCGACCTGAGCGCCTTTTTTCTCCAGATCCTTCTCAGCCATGCCCCGAGGATGACCATCAAGCTGGTCAAAACATATCGATGATACCTGAACTAGAAGAAGACCAGAATCCAGACCACTGAGCAAGACCACGAAGGAATCCACAGATTTCTGATTGAATATTTCAGTAAGTATATTTCCCACATTCCACGTTGTCCTTTTCCAATATGAATATTGGCCACTTGCTGACCAACATTGCTGAGCCTGAAAAGCGAATTATAAGGAAAATGGAAAAGATCCTGTATAAGATAAATTTGCAAAATACAGCCATCCTTTTTAACAAAACTTGTTTGAAATAGGGTCTCCTTCCTTCAAATAATAACAATAATAATATTAACAATAATAATAATGCCAGGCAAGACCAAAAACAAAAAATATGTTGCTGCTTTGGCTTATCTGCAAGGAAAAAATATCTACACCATACAAATTTTAACCATTGTATGGTAAATGTAAAGTAGACAGTCAACCACAACATAGAAATGGGTGTGCATTATTCTTTGATCCTCGAGGGACTAGTACTAAACACGGCGTCCCAAGGAGCTTCCGTCATGTTTAGTACTATCGCCTCTGAGGTGAGGCATAGATAACAAGCCAAAATAACACCAAAAATACTAAAATAAACGAACCAGAGGCGGACATAAAAATGTATAGTACTACACAAAACAAAGCAAAAATAAATTGCACCCTGTTCTCTCGATATATATAAACAACGACCAAATTACTGGGTCTTGTGCACTCAGCATAATTGCAGTGTAGAGCGCTACGACGCCTCCCGAACCCCCTGCTACCAATCAATCAGCTTATATTTCTCTCTCTCTCTCTCTCTCTCTCTCTCTCTCTCTCTCTCTCTCTCTCTCTCTCTCTCTCTCTCTCTCTTTCTTGCATTTGGAATGGGAATGGTAGAGAGAACGAGGGATGTAATTCCAAAATTTCCCTACATTTATTGGCGGCTTGACATGATAATTGATTACTGTAATACAATTATCTGATAGCTATATGAAATAAAATCATAAATTTAAATTGAAAATAGAAACAAATTTGCGTATTAACACTGCATCTCCCAAGATCAAATCGGAATGAACTGAAAAAAATTTACAATTCATAAACAGGTTTTAGTCTTCTGTAAAAGAAAACTATTGTGCCGGCTTTTTCTGCCCGTCCGCCCTCAGATCTTAAAAACTACTAAGGCTAGAGGGCTGCAAATTGGTATGTTGATCATCCACGCTCCAATCATCAGACATACCAAATTACAGCTCTCTAGCCTTAGTAATTTTTATTCTTATTTAATGTTGAAGTTACCCATAATCGTACATCTGGCAACGATATAGGACAGGCCACCACCGGGCCATGGTTAAAGATTCATAGGCCGCGGCTCATACAGCATTTTACCGAGGCCACCGGAAGATAGATCTATATTCGGTGACCTTGATTATACGCTGTACAGAAAACTCGACTGCACTGAAGAAACTTCGGCGCATTTTTTACTTGTTTTTATTGTTTGCCTTCAAAACTATTCTTTCGTTTTCATATCAGAGCAGCAGAATAAAAAATGACTGATGTTCCCGTAGAGATCTGTGAAATGTTCACATTCCATCTGAGGCACTGTCTGCAATCACTCAAATTTTGTTGTAAAGCACTTGCATTTCCGTAGTAAACATCGACTAGTCTTACAAACGAGCCGTTTTCAGTGAACATTTTACCAATCAAATTCACCTGTTTCGAGCGGTAAATAGTGTACAAAAAAACTTGGTGTATAACGAAAATTAATTTTTTTCCCGAAACTCTGCTCCACCCTCGATCGAGCAGCTTAAAGGCTAAGTGCCCCAAAAAGCTGCTCAGCCAAGGAAGTTGCTTTTCGAACGAATGAGCAGAGAAGTGAAATCAGGTGTCTGAGTTTTTTTGCATTTCCGGAGCTTTTTTTTAGGGATAAAGCTCATGAATTTGTAGATATGCATTATTATAATCGTGTAAAATTACAACTTGGTTAGTTTTTTTTTACTCAAACAATCCCCCAAAACAAGAGAACTGTGGCCTCATGGTAAGTTCTTACTGGCATTAAAACTGGGCCAGTTAACCTTCATTCTAAATTTAACTCAGTGTTGTATACTAAGAAAAATTACCATGTTAATTGCATTCACTGGGCTTCCTACCTTACCAATTTTTTTAAAAGCCAGAAATAGAGAGAGAGAGAGAGAGAGAGAGAGAGAGAGAGAGAGAGAGAGAGAGAGAGAGAGAGCATGTTATTCCAAAGATATTTGGGTATGTACAAAAGAGTGAGAGAGAGAGAGTACATTTCAAACTAATCTAGCTATAACCAAGGCTGATGTGACAGAGAGAATTAATATCTCATATACATTTGCATATACCCAACGGTCATGAGAGGGGGAGAGAGAATGTTGAGTTCAGTGGAGTTTGGGCAAGCGGAGTGCTACTGAGAGAGAGAGAGAATATCTTATTTCATGGCTGTTTGGGAATGCTTATGGTTTAAGCAGAGGACAGACAAACAAAATGTCTGTTTCGAATATATCGGGGTATGACCAAGGCTAATGAGAGAGAGAGAGAGAAATGCACATTTCAAACCAATCTGGGAATTCGCAAACCATATCTCATATTAGATTGGTTAGGGTTTGGAAGAATTTGACCTTCGCTTCTGAAAATTAAGTTTTTCAGGTGAGCCTTTTACAATGAACGTAAAAATGTTCGAATCAAATACAAATGAATGGAAAATTTAGCTGCATTTTTATAAGTTCATATCATACGTTCTCGGAGTTGGTAACTCATAAAGTAGGCATAGACCTAGATTTTCAGTAGCGGCTATGATAATATCTATTTATAAGTATTGGTCTTGGATTCACATCGAAAATGCTTTTCTGTAGAGGAACAAGAGCTGAAGCATCTTGCAGTGCTGGTATAGTGTCCACAAATGAAATGGGAAAGTACTTGGACTCTCTTGCGATCCCCAGAAAAACTCAAATGTAACTCAAAGGATGTCCTTGATGATACTTTCCCTAACTGAAGCGTCAATCTCAAAAGCAATTCCAGGGTCTCCAATAGGCTTCTGATTGTCCAAAGAAAACTTGGCAACATGGTAGAAGCACTGGGTGGAATTTATGAGGAACTAATCATTCTACAGTGACCCCAGTATTAATGGAGCAAGCGGCTGACGTAACATGAGCGTGATCGAGGATGGTTCCTTTGAAACCAAAAACGCAAGAGTTACAGTGTTTCCTACTCTAGGAGTTTGCATCGAGGCAGGAGCGGTTGTTCCTATAATGAACGCTGTATGCAATGCAAAGGGCTTCAGACAGCAATAATCCTTGTTCATGCAGGAATTTCAGGGCCTCTAAATGATCTTGTCCAAAGTATGAGCTGTGAAACTTAGTAACACCAAATTAGTCGATCTCACATACCTCACACACGTCAGACTTCTCAAACTAATTAGGAATTCAAAATTTTAAGAGGATATCAAGTCTGGAATAAATGAGACAGTGTAATAGTTATTCAAAATCTGGATGTAGCTTGCAAATCTGAACCGGAGCATCTTTCAAATAAATAGTTGGTTAGCAGCATACGCACATACGAACACCCCAGCGATGCCTGTGACATAAGTAATGATCATTTGGGGATTTGCAATTTTGAAGTAAATTTTCTGGCTGAATTTAAGTTAGCTTTCACTTTTGACAGTTTATTTTTGAATATTTGTATTTCTTACACAATGATCTGGTAGTTGATATTAACAGCCTATTCTAACTTCTAACAGGTAATTTTGCAAACATGCAACAGAACCGCTTTATGGTCAAACATTAGCACTTGAGTAAGGTTCTAGTCACCCAGCAATAATTTTATCTCCTACATCAAGCAGAACTACAAATTTTAATTTCTGTATCGAGGAATAAACTAAAAGTCTCTTATTATTATTATTATTATTATTATTTTCGACTGGGTAGTTTTTATAGTGTGGGGTTCTGGGTTGCATCCTGCCTATTTAGAGGCCATTACTTTTCTCACTATGTGCGCAATTTCTAATAGCACTCTCCTCTGCATGAGTCCAGGTTCCTTTTCAGGGATCTTGGGATCATGCCTAGTGTTCCTATGATTATGGGTACAATGTCCACTGACATATCCCATATCCTTCTTATTTCTACAGGGTGTTTCGAAATTAGAGCTCCCCCCTCTACAGCATAAACTAAAATTGATATGGACAAAAACAAAAGTAATTCAGAACAGTTATTTATTTAAGTTTCTCTCTGAGTATTTAATATTTTGTGTGGCCTCCATCTGCCTGTACCACAGCCTGCATTCTTGAGGGGTATGATTTCAGCAAATCGCAAAAAAGCTGAGACTCTAACTCCATTTCCCTGAGCACTTCAGTCACCTCTCTTCGCAGGTCATTGAGGCTTGGTATACCATCATAGTTCATTGTGCACACTTCAACACGTTCCTTTAAGATACTACCAATGTTTTCACACACATTAAGGTCAGGGAGCTACCTGGAAATTCACTTCACGAGAAGAAATCAATACCACTATTTCAAAGCAGCTCCTGTGTCTGAAGAGCCTTGAAACATGGTGCCTTATCATGCAAAAATGTGACTTCTTCAACAGATAACACATTTTCAGGATCTTTGAGGAAAGGAAATACTCCACCAGTAAGCACAGTTTCTCTGAAGTATTCGCCATTCCATGACTGCCCTTTTTCTTTGATGTTCCACATTAACCGTTTGGCTGTGAAACAGAGAAAAATTCCCCAACATTCAGGAAATTTCACAACTTGGTGATAGCGCACGTCATCGCTGATATCATCCAACTTTGCAGCCCAAATGATGTCATTTTTATGATTTGGATTCCTGACTGTGTAAGTGAAGAATTCACCAGATGCAGCAACATGGAGAAAGTCAGCTTCATCCCAATCTTTAAGAAATGAACCACAAAACCATGCACAGTCATCTCTCTGTTGCTGAGTGATGCTGGGCTTGCTGATAACATGAAATGGCTTGATACCAGATTTTTTCAACTCACGATATACAGCACTATAACTTCTCTTCTTTCCCCTTTTTGTTTCTAGTTCAAGCGCCAATTTACGTAAAGACTTTCTTGGTCTACCCACTGCCCCAGCTATGATGTCTTTTGACTCCTGAGAAAGGACTTCAGGCCTCCAAGATTCTCACTCGTTTTGCAATGACAGTCATATGGATTTTTGTTCCAGTTTCTTTTATCAAAGGATTCATCTCTTTTAATGTATTTAGCTATCCAGGAACGTGAAATGAAGGATGTGCCAGCATCCCTGGCCTCTCTGAAGGTTATAGCCCGGATTCGGTCAATCCATCTGATTTCCTCCGAGCCGTTAGCCATGGCTGTATTTAACTCCGTCACTCAGTCTGAAAATACAAGAAATGTAAGATGAAAAATAGCTTAATAGAAACTTAAAATAATGTACTTGAAGATAGGCTATAGCAGAAAACTTCATAACTTTCCATTTGTTCTGTGGAGGGGGGGGCTCTAATTTCGAAACACCCGGTATTATCAGGTATTGATACTTATCAATTTTTTCTCTTTCTTTTCATCTATTATGGTGTCCCATGGTATTGCGACATCAATGAGTGATACTTTCTTCTTGATTTTATCAATCAGCATCAAGTCTAGTTTATTGGCACATATCACCCTATCTGTTCTGATACCATAGTCCCAGAGGATCTTTGCCTGATCGTTTTCTATCACTCCCTCAGGTTGATGTTCGTACCACTTATTACTGCAAGCTAGCTGGTGTTTCTTGCACAGGCTCCAGTGGAGGGCATTTGCTACTGACTCATGCCTCTTTTTATACTGTTTCTGTGCAAGCGCCGGACATTCGCTTGCTATGTGGTTTATGGTCTCGTCTTCCATATTGCACTTACTGCATATGGCTGAGATGTTATTTCCATCTATTGTTCTTTGGACATATCTTGTTTTTAGGGCCTGATCTTGTGCCCCTGTTAGCTTTCCTTCTGTTTCCTTCTTGAGTTCTCTATTATTATTATTATTATTATTATTATTATTATTATTATTATTATTATTATTATTATTATTTAGATAAGAGACCCTTTTTCATTATTATTATTATTATTTTTATTTTTTTAGGTAAGAGACCCTTTTTCAAACGTTCAAATGTTTACTATGGTAGCATCAGAGGAATTTAGTTAGTGGTCTCATCATTCCTAGCAGCTACAGGGTAGTGTAGACAAGGTCTAGTATATATTGGTAGGAGACCTCTCCCACTGCAGCAATGTTAAAAGAAATAGCCATTTTAACTGCACTGAGGTTTTTGTTTGTTTTTCTATTTCCATTATGATTTTATATTCTTGTTAGGGCCTGGTTGAAAATGAGGTGCCATCTTCATTTATCACCATGATTAGGTGAGAGAAAAAGAATTAGATTTCCATTCTCAGGTATTACATCTCGGAGGGGGCCAACTTCTGTAGGTGATGAAGAGAAGGAGGAGGATTTCATCCTTTATGTTCTTCGTCAGTAGCCATTTCCTTATATACAAAACAACATCACCATCCACCTGTGCCAACAAAGTCACTACTTTGGTCCTTCTTTGCATTAAGGAACGTAATCAAAAGTTGGGTGAAATAGCCAAGTTGAAAGTCCACTGCATTTGGAAAATCTCATAAACGAGATACACTGGGGCATCACCAAAGTAATCAAGATGGTAATTGCCAAGAATGGAACACCATGCCTTCCTCCTGCCACAGGTGACTTCAAGTCTGACTACATTTAGGGGAACATAAAAACACACAAACCCTGAAACCCCACCACATGCCAGTCATCAACAAGATCCAAAGTTCTACCTGCCAACTGGAAAAAAGGCTTAACAAACTTCTTATGCCCTATGCCCCTAAAATTCCTAGGGTGCAGAGAGCCTTTTCACCAACATCCCCTCAGATGTATTCTGGATAGGGTGTACAGAGATAAAACAAAGCCAAACTTCACTGATGGAGGCCCGCACTAAGAAAGCCCTTTCCATCACCCAGGGAGGCTTCCTGTACACTCAGTGTGATAGTACTGTGGTGGTGTCTCTGCTAGTAGGAGTCCTCTTCGCCAACTTCTTTGTGGGTATTGTAGGAGAAGCTTTCTTCAACCAGATACTAATGCCATGTACCTACCACCGATGCATTAACAGCACCTAGATTACCTGAAGATAATCTAGAAATCCTCTGACAGACGTTCGAGGCTTCCTCTGTCCTCTACTTCACCTTCAAGACGAACTCTAAGTGAACTCTCCTTTTCCTACACTCCTTATTCTACACTTAACCGACCAACCCCAGCCTCTCTTTAAATGAACAGTGAGTGTCTACAAGTCTTTAAGATGAGCTTTGTGGACACTTACATTAGAAAAGTAGAAAAGTCCTTCATACTGCCATACAGGGAAGGAAACACAGTGAAATTGACAGAGCTATGAAAGTTCTTGTCTAGAATAGTTTCTCAGACAGAGAAATCCAAAAGCAGGTCAGATTGACTCCAAGCAAGTGGTATCAAGAACCAACCACTACAAAAAATAATGGTACCAAAGGAAAACCAAAGCTATTCTCTAAGGGGTATTTGCACCAACATTTTCGTCAGGATTACGCACCTTTAAGAACATAATTAGGGATTATGTTAGCGCCACATCCAATGGCATGAAGATCACCCTCATCCTCTATGAAAAACCCACCCCCTCCCCCAAAAAGATCTGAAGAGACAGAATGTTGTAGACTGATGCAAGCGCCATAAAAAGAGAGTGTATGTTTCTCCAAATATTTTCCTTACCATCTACAATGTCGAAGCATTTCATAGAAAACACCAAAATAACCAGGATCTTATTATCATTTAGACCAGTAAAAATCTTGGATGCCACCACCAAGACATCATACAAGAGAATGAGAATCTCTCTCTCTCTCTCTCTCTCTCTCTCTCTCTCTCTCTCTCTCTCTCTCTCTCTCTTGGTCCTGGTCATTTTGGCCATAAGTCATTTAGGCCATAACATCCAAAACAGTGTAAGACATCGTATTTACCATTATGTTTATGGTATTTACCATCATAATTTTATGTTTTATGTACATCCCAAAGGGGCTGGTACTAAATGCAGCGCCCATTTTGCATGTAAACGTGCTTGGGGCCTAAATGACTTACGGCCGAAACAACTCAAACTCCTCTCTTCCATCAACATCAACGTAAAAGAAAAACAATTCACTTATGTTGTGCAAGTGAATGGCCAAATTTTGGTTATTACTGTTGATTTGAAAATATTTTTACAATAATAATTGTTAATGATTAATACTGTGAATTTTTAATAATTTCTTTTTCCCTTAGTTATATAAATCTGTTCTTTTCCCTAGATATACAAACCTGAAATCTTTAGACAGATACACAAGTACTTTCAGTATAAGCTGGTCCAGTCATTGAAGCTAGTTAACAATGTTGTTAACTACCAGTGGGGTAGTGAGAGTATGGGGGATCCACCCGGTTGCCCAGTTTTTCCTCCAGTAAGAGGACATGTGCAGAAGTGATTAGAGGTGGAATTTTGATAAGTCTTCAGGTTTGCATATCTAGGAAAAAAATTTTATTATCTTAGAAATTTGGGATCTGTTCCTACAAGAATACAAAACATCTTTTATATGGAGACTCGCTCCATAGGTGGGAGATTTTATCCAGAGATCATGAATGATGCTGATCTCCCATCCAGAAATGTTAGCTTCACTGTTACACATATGTGAGCAAGAAAATGATAAGTATTGCAACCACCTGCACATAATGGCATTTTTAATGTCGAGGATTACAGGGTCATGTACGAGAGGAGAGCTTTGATTTCCCATGTTGGAGGGGAAGATAAGCTTGAAAGGCTGCTTTATTATTGATGAATCCCAGATAAGTTTGCTGTACCTAGTGGTCCCCCCGCCCTTGTCAAAAGAGGGATGGAGGGAGTCACATCTGCTGACTACCAAAAGTTAGAGATTGGGAGCTATAACCTGTATCTAACCTGGCTGGTGGCTGTCAGGAAGTAGATAGGAAGAGTGAAAGAATACCAGTCATCTTTCTTTCCTCCGACCTTTCACCAAAGTGAACGTTAGAAAAGATGTTGTTCCACTCTAGTGAAGCTAAGACAACTACAAAATTGGCTGAGCAGCCACCACAGGTCCTAAAGAGAAAGTATCTACAGACTTTTTAGAAGCATTCTTCATGCAGAAAGACATAAAGGCAATCTGATAATTCCAAATGTCTGCCCTCAGTGCTCTAAACACCGAGACATTCCTCCTGAATGCTAGGAATAAGGTAATGCACCTGACTTCATGATCCTTGCCCAGGGTATAGAGTCTTCCCCCTTGCCAAACAGCTCATACCTCTGCTTGATGAGCCAGAACGAGACAAGTGCTCATGGATACTTCCTTGTTATGCCCACCAGAAATAATGAACACCATAGGGCTTCAATTCCATCTCAGGTAATACTGTGAAACTTTCACTGGGCTCAATAGCTTTTCATCTTCATCCTCATCTAGAAAGTCTTGAAGGGATGGAATCAAAGAAAGACTCTTATCTCTCATCGGAGACTGATGGGTTCTGAGTTTTTGCCACAGACTCAGGAATGAATGAGAATGACAGGGATCTCCATCCTTCCAATGCTGCTCTGAGGAAGGAAGAGAGTGCATTTTACTGACTTCTTTGCCAATAGTAAGGCTTGCAAGAAAACAATCTTGAGTGTAACATCTGTCTGCAGCCTACCTCAGGGGCAGGACTGTTCAAAGCTTCTCATGAGCATGGAAACCTCTGCCAAGGTAGAGAGGTCCAAGCCCTAAAGCCAGAGGACCTGGGAAAGAACTGAGCAGTAGACCCTCCCCATAGAAACAGGAGAGACCTTATCTTGGTAGTGGTAGACTTAGACCCTCCATGAATTGCTGAATAGTGACCCTGACCAGAGATGCCCCTTTGATGACATTAACTGTGAAAGATGAATCTTTTTAACTGATAGACATCTGCTGAAGATCTCCTGACAGTACTTGACGTATCCCAGGCAACACTGCAAGAAAAGCCATTCTTACAAGAGATTCTGGATACTCTCCAGTCATGAAGTCCCTTGACTCTACAGACTGGTAATACCTCAGTAGATGTGGCTGCTGAAGCAATGTGGACCATAGTGGTAGTTTTCTCATGGCTTTGATGAGAAGGCCCAGCAGATCAGGAAGCCTCTTGGCTTATGGCCAGTGAGGAGTCATCAGAGTCACTCTTGAAAATAAAAATGAACAGCATTCAGTTTATCACTCAGTGGATCTGGCAGAAGAGCAAAATGAACACTGATGTTGAGGTTGTCCCTAAGGGTGCTGGAAAGCATCTACTAACACAGGCCAGGTATCCAGCACTGGGGAGGAGAGTACTGGAGCATCCTGTTCAGCTATTTGGCAAACAGGTAAATCACTGGTTTCTCAAACCCCAAACAGCTTTTCTGCTACATGTGGATGCATGGCACACTCTTTCCCTTCATCTTAGTTTTGGTGACTGAACTGATCTGCTAATACTTTCCAATGGCTGGGATGTACCTGATTGACAGTTCAATGCATGGCAAATCACACCATTTGTCCATCTACCTTGTCAGCCAGCAGAGGGAAAGGGAGATCAGAGCCAGAAGTGCTGCACTCTTCTCAAGAGCTTTGATATACAACATGAGAATCCTTTCGAGTCCACATAGTTAAGACAAGTTGTTCAGGTGTGTACCCCACCTTTCCTTTGATGATTCCAAAAGCAGAATCATCTCCAAGGGCGGTAAAAGTTTGGTGGATCTCCCACATGGAGGTTCCTGCCATCTAAACACCAACCAAGAGCTTCCTTCACTTCCCTTCTTACAGGAATGGGGACTGCCAGAGGATTGATGGCTAATGACCAGAGTTGTTTCAGACACCACTGACAAGCAAACACTGTTGAATACACCAATGAGTGACAAGTTTCTCCAAAGTCAAATTCATTGTTGCTCTCAATACAGGAGCTGAGCTGATACCTCCATGATTTTGTTGATCTGAGTGTCTGTGGGATGAATTCTCACTGTTACCGTGTTGATTAACATTCCCAGGTACTTCATCTGTTGTTTGGGTAGAAGATCAGGCTGCTCCAGTCATGATCCCCAAATTATGACAAATCCCAATCCCAGAGCAATTGCATCCTACTCCAGTACTAGCCATATCTCCAGCAACAAAGAGATTTGGATGGTCCTGGAAAGTAAGAAATACAATGGGATCATTCTGTGAGAAGGGGCAGGGCATCTGTCCTTGAATGGAAATCTGTACTTGGTCCAATAGACACAGATTACTCAAGGCCCTGGCTCCTGTTCCTGCCACATTACCCACTGGTTTGAGGGGCTTCCCACTACTCAGAGCAATTGGAGGGAAGGATTGCTAGCTTCAGTATCTTCCTCCCTTCTTCACCTTTTCTCCTTTCTGGCCTTTCCTGTTCGGACTAATACAGAGTGGTGCATAGGCTAGGTCAGTCCTGAGCTATGCATCTTCTAACACAGACCTGAGCCATGAACAGTTCATGCTGGTGCTACACACAAAAGTACAGTCATGCCAGGGTTGGTGAGGAGACCCAAGCATGCCCCAAGATATAGAGATAGCTCACAAAAATTATGATGGCTTTTAGTCCAGAAAACTGCAGATTCATCCCTGTGTTTCCAAAGAAACAAATCAACATGAGAAGAGTTAGCAACAGTCCTCTCCCAAGAAGGATGTGTGGGTGATGTGTCATGCACCAGGGCTGAACATCAGCTGACCCGTGCAATGGAGATTAGTCACAAGCAAACTTATGCACCAATCCACCTGCACCACCCACGATCATCTGCCCCCAGGAACATATGCTGGGATCACCCTCACACCCAACAAATGAGCAATGGCCATGAGAGGACCTCTTAGCCTTCTTGAGGAGCCTTGCTACACTTCCACTGATCTGGTGATTGGCAAGATGTGTAGTAAGGAGAGGGAGAGGAGGTAAATGATAAAGGTAGGGAGGATGCCAAAGACAGACATCCTCAAATGGACAGGAGCAGCTGCTGGAGTAGAAGAATGTCCATGAGTGAAGCCCAATTAGTCTGGGGTGGAGAGTGAGGTCAGAGCTGAAGCATTGGGGTCCACCAAGACTAGTGCAGGCAAGGTACTTTTGGCTGAAGCCAAATGTTCAAGGAAGGCTAAAAGAGAAGGCTCTCCTGTAATGCCAAGATGCATCATCATTCTTACAACTGTCAAACCATTCAACCAAGGAAATACATGGAACAGCTTCAACAACTGCCATAACAAGTGAAGCGCAAGACATCTGATCAGCAAGGAGGCTAAAAAAAATTGACACTACGAGTTAGTGGGTGGGCTACTCCACCTATCACTCACCTGCCATAGTTAACTACTTTGTTATCAAGGTTCAAAGATTGGACCAGCTTTCTCTGAAGGTATAACATTTAAAAGACAAAGGCTTGAATTCTTCCAAGAACCAATTTTCAGTTATTGGATCTGTATGCCAAAATTTTCTGTAACATGTAATAGTTTAAATTTCCAGAATTCTATCGTCACTAAATATTAACAAACTCCAAAATAAATATTTCAATAAACAGCTATGACTTAGCATCTCTTAAATTGCTTTTATTCTTCAACATAAAAAAGTATAACCAGTTCTGTTCTGTTATTACTACTGGCAGATGATGACATTCACTTTTTCTAATAAGTTTCAATATTGGTTTACAGTTTTTCCCAAAGACAAAGCATTGTCATAAACTATTCTAGGACATATTGTGAACATTAAAGCTATGCTAATCTGGCCCTTATCTTTTTTCAGATTACAAAATCAAATGAATTAAGAGGACTTCACACAAGTTGCATCAACTCCCAAAATCAAATGAATTAAGAGGACATCACACAAGTTGCATCAACTCCCTGCAAGAAAACATCATTCCTATTCTCAGGTTATAATGGGTCAAACTCTTCTTCAAAGGCTGGGAACTCTCCTCTACATAGTCAACCCTAGGACAACAAGCTTTGAACATGTTGATGATATTCCCAACTATGTGGATGAGGTAACCAAATCTTAATAAAATTAATCACGTTGCTTTTTAAAACATTTAAACAATTGTAGGTTAATTCAAGCCCTGTTTCATAAAATCATTACTCATGATACCCTAATGGAATACCTAAATGGTGAAACAGAACATTCAAAATGTCTTATACTCTGTGCTTACCTTCTGCTCTGTATAGTCAACTGGATGTCCATTGGGACCACTTAGATTTTAAGTGTTTTGTTTATAACATTGCAAAGTTGTGTAATGTACACCTGTATAATTTTTCTGTCAGTATTCACATAGTGTGACAGAAAATGCAGTGGCAAAAAACTTGTTCATATGAAATACAAACCATTGCCAAGGATAGCATTTTTACTTTAGTTCAAATTGAGGACTGGTAACAGATATGGCATGAAAGAGGACCTGATAGCCCTATGAAGTGAGACATTCAGGATAGAGATATAAAATGAGGTCTTACTTTTTTTTTTATTCCTCATGGAATATGTGATTATACCCTTCATCTTCGTGTTACTTGCCATTTCTGTCAGTATGTGCTGTGATATGGGGAGCTGAGTTTTTGTGTCTTAGTTGTTGTTGTTGACCTTTCTTGACATTTGCATCACATTGGTGGCAAAACCAGGGGTACGTCTTGGAGCCTTCATACGAGTATATCACATCTTTCCTTTTGTTCATTAACCCTTAACGAACAAAATTATTTGGCATCAGAACTGCTCAAGAACACACCAGAAACTGAAAGCCAGGGAACCTCATTCCTCCTTCCCTCCACCCCAACCCAACGTTGTAATCGCAGCTGGATCTTTCAAACAATTTCATTAGAGCCTCCCGAGCCCCTCCCTTTCAAACATCAGAGGGGCTGACAAACTTGAGTTACTCTTGTGCCTGGTCAGATCTAGTTTCTGTCTATCACCTCAAATCATCATCCACAAGTCCCAAAGAACGCTGTAGCTTTTCTGCATAGAGAGGCTATATTAAAAGGTCTTATTCTTCACTGCAAGAGGACTTCACTCTTACTAAAGCTATGGGTTATGTCAGAACACATCCCTTTCTCATCTCTTGCTCATTTATCTTTTGCCCTAAACTTCATGTTAGACCGACCAAACAACCGGGGCTAAAATATAATCCAAACTTAAGCAATCTTAATTCTAGAATGGTTTGCCAACATGACGACAATAGATACAGTACCTGCTTACCTGATGACATTATCTCATCATCTTAAATGGAGAACGTGCCCCCTATATTAACTGCATTCCCGTCTAGACGTATGCAGTAATAACTTGTATAGAAAATTCTATATTTTGTAAATATAAAAAATAAACTGCCTTACATCCATCCCTCCCCAATGACTAGATAACAGTACAGCAGCAAAGTTTCATACTGAGCAAGGGGTGTGTGAGATCATACCACACTTGAAGGAGATCCTTCACCATGTTGGGTAGCATAATTTTTAAAAATCTTTATTTTATATACATTTTGTTACCTACTTCGAAAAGAGGAGTAAGGCTAAGTAAGATAGGCATTTGCATTTATGAAAAAAATTAAAAATTAACTGGGAAAAACTTGATTAATTGCAATTTTCACTTAAGTCACCACTAGCATGAGATTCGTGTGCATATTTACTGAGTGTACATTCAAATCTCTTTTTCTGTGTTGTTGTTAAATTTTACCAGATCTAAGTTAGAAAAATATAAGAAATTAAAACTACTAAGTCCTGAATTTCAATTTTATGTTCAGAACTCATTCCTCATTTTACCTTTTTACAAGTAAGAAGCAAATATACCAAGAAATAAGCTTTAGAGGTTGGAAGTCACTTCAGTATGGCTGCCTTATGACCTACTCAGAGTAGATGGTTTTAAGAAAAACTATGAGACATTCATCTGTATGTTAAGAGCAAGTCACCTAGTTATCGCTCTATCAGACATCCTTGAAATTAGTCTCACGGCAGGCGTAGACACCACTGGGGTTATTTCACAGGCAACATGAAGCAAGGACAAACAAAGACCCGTTTTTTAAGGCACACTTTCATCTAGAGGAATCACTGAGAGTTTCAAGCTACACTACCTCCTCTTCAGGTAAAAGTAACTACAGCAGTGCGACTAAGAAAGTCAATATGAAAAATCAAGGGAAAATCAACGAAGAGTGATTTGCAGTTTAGCGAAAAAGTAAACTGCATTTCTTTCAGTCAGAAAAAAGATGTCTAGTTACGACGTTTACCAATGTAGATGTTGAGTGTACCTTAGACTTTTTATCGAGAAAGTAAAAAAATATGATTCCATACCTGTCACCACTGACCTCCCCCGTTTTACTAGACCTCATTAAGCTAGTTTTTATTTTCGCTGGACTCTTGGTTGTGCCGTGGGCTCCCCTCTTTCCCCAGTTTTTAGTAATTTGTTCGTGGATCACTTTATGTTCATTTCTTTGATCATGACGAGAAAGTAATGGTCTCCGCTCTTTTCTCATTATTCTTTCGGGCCCAAACAATTTCCAGTCCTGTTCTTGTTAACAGGGAAATTTATTTTCTGGCTGATGAGGTTAACATTACCCCTCTTGGTTCATTAATAAATGTCATTTTAAAGAAAGAACAACCTTTTATTATTCACCTTGGGGTCGCAACAATAACAGATAACAGACAAACTTCGTAAACATCTTATTACGGTAGGAATGTTTTTGGTCAAGAACTTTCCAAATTGACAGCACTTCAGGGAGACACAAATAATCCTTTCTTGATCCATGTGTCCAAAAATAACCATAACCATAAACTGGAATGATTTTAGAATGTTGTAAGAGAATAAGCAACTCAAGAAACGTAAAAATGTCGAATCTACTGTAATTGAAGTAACCCATACTATCAATTGAATTAATGGTTGTTATAAATCTTGAGTCTCATTACTCACCATGTTTTGAGCAGCTAATTACGAATATTTAAAGGTTAAATGGCCAGTCTGATGTGATTAGGTGATCTTTATGTCATTGATAATCATTTTTTTTTCTTTTGTTTTTCTTTTCTCACTGACTTTCTTGGCTAAATTACTGTATTTTTACCTGAAGAGGAGCCTAGCTTGGCAAGAAACTATTGTGATTTCTCAGAGTAAAGGATGCCTTCAAAACGGGTTTTAATTTATACTTTCTGAAAAGTACGGAGTGTATTTCACCCATACATGAAACAAAGATCAGTTTTATAACTAAAGGGAAAAAGGAAATAAAGTCATTCAAGAACAAAAACTTCTCTTCTAAGTTCTCTTCCAACTCCCCAGATTTCATAGGACTCAAGATGGGCACATCATCCATTTCTTTGTACCATAAATCATCACCGTCTGTGGCCGCTCATAGGAGATCAGACGGATTTACAGATGTGGATGAAGAGACAGACAACATTGACTAAGCAAGGTTATACAGTAGGATCTTCATGGTGTTTCACATTTGGAGATTTTGGGGATATCAAACGTTTCTGTAGTAACATACTCTGTTCTGCCCAATCCATTTTGAGCTTAGTATCATTTTATTTTATCACTTATTGTAATTTGTTTTTGATGATAAAATGGTGGCTTCTGGCATCATTTTGAAGCCAAATAATCGGTCAGTATTTTGTTTATAATAGAAAAATATTAATTTTTTTTATTAAAAAATACCATGAAATTCATTAACTCTTCTTGTACAACGAAACAGCATGGTAAATTTCCTTTCCAATAATCATATATACATATATATATATAATATGTATATATAATTTATATATAAATATGATTATATAAAATATAATTTATATATATACATACATATATATAATATAAGTATATATATATATATATATAATATACAATTTATATATATTTACATGTATACATATGTATATATATAAATTGTATATATATCATATATATAATACATATAATATATATTTTATATATATACATATATATAAGTATATATATGTATATATGTATATATGTATATATGTATATATATATATATAATATATAATATATATAATACATATATATATTATTATATATAAAACATGTATAATATAGTTTATATATATATACATATATATATATATATATATATATATATATATATATATATATATATATATATATATATTTATATATGCATATATACAGACATCAAGGGCAGATGGAAAAACACAGTTATTATCGTTATTATGGCCGACGGCGTTTCGCAATAATCCATTGCATTTTCAAGTCTGCAATGATATATATTTTTTAATAAAAAAAGAACGTCACTACATAAATCCCTTTATAGTGGAGCAGAGAAGACACACAGTCGCTCATGTGATGACACAAGCATGAAATTTGGCAGAAATACTCTTTTGGGGCTAACTTTTAAGAAAAAGTGCTAGTCACATGAAATTCTCTTAGCTGGCCATTTTCCAAGATGGCCGCCATATGACGATTATCATGAAAAAATACCAACATATTTTTTTATAAATAGCCAAAATTCAGTCATTATTGGAATAAATTAGGGGGGTTCTTTCTCATAGAATTGCAGACTTTACTTGGGAGAACATTCGTTGCTTTTCAGGAATCCAATTTGTCGGCCATTTTCCAAGAAGGCTGCCAGGTAAGCCTAATATGCAAAATAATCTAACTTTCTTGGTATTTCTACACATTTGTCCATGTAACTTGATTTCTGTGAGTATTTATAGCCATTTGTTATAGATATAATTAATTATAGTGTGTGTATATATATATATATATATATATATATATATATATATATATATATATATATATACATATATATATATATATATATATATATATATATATATATATATATATATATATATATATATATGTATGTATGTATGTATGTATATATATATATAAGTGACAAATATACCATCTCATTATTAACTGCGTCCAAACCTGAGAATTATGATTATGAGTATATTAGCGTCTATTCTTCTATCATTGTTGAACATCAGTGTTTTAGACCCATGAAGATGCATGATAATGGCAGCTACAGAGTGTGGTACAGTCTAATCCTGTCTTTTTACATGTGCACCTTCCACTGAAGTCCTCCTTGCATCCACATTAAGCCAGTTCCCGGCAGCATTTAGAAATCGGTTCAAGTGTAGTCCACACAATTCTCCAATTGTCATCCTCTCTCGTCCATCCCCACCTAGAAGGGCATTGAAGTTCTGGGTCACGTTTAACACATTGTCCCCAAATATGTCCTGCTTGATAGGCTGCTCTTTTTGCAGGTTCCCCTTAGTGCATTTTTAGTTGGCGGGATTAAGTCACATGACCTCTTCTTCAAGATAAAGAGATCAAGTCTTGCCTCATCTGTTGATGAGGTTATGCTAGGCCTGTCATACAGTAGAACTACAAACTTCCCCAGTACTTGTAGATCAGACTCCTCAACTTCAGATGGGTTGTGACTGAGTTTTACAAATGTAGCTGAAACTTCATTTAAGACATTCCACGTCTACCAAGCTGTCTTTTTTCCTTTTCCATTGAAACCTGATACAACATCGCACCCAGTGAAAGCATGGAAAAACAACATTCCTTTGGACTTCTCTGGTCCGAGAGTAGAGGCAAGATCATGTATAGGAATCTACCTAGTGTGCTGCTCTCCTTTGCCAATCGGACCCACATTTTCTCAAGTCCCATTGCAGTGAGAGAAGGCATCAGAGACATGGCAATTACCACAATGTCTGTGTCATTTGCATCCATCATCAGAGACTTGTAGCCCTCCCTAACTGCATGCCAGACATGTAGAAATATTCGTGTGTCGGACTCTTCGTGAGTACAGGGTGCCAGTTCTCGACGCTTATGTTGGTGTAATTGATGCTCGTGAGGACATTTTCCTCTCTAGTCACAAGAACTGCATCGCTTGTGGTCATTCTAACTATGTTATCAGCAAGAAAATGCAAGAGATCTGATTTGTTCGTGCTGTTACGAAGGAAACTTCCAATTTGATGGTGTTTTGCTCTTTTCTGTAACTCTCCTCCTGATGTCCTCTCCACGTTTTGATCTGGCTTCTGACTTCAGGCTGGTCTTCTGGTTGTAACATATGTGTCATATTAAGATGTCGTACTTCAACTGATCATATGTTGTACTTAAAACGTAACGCAAACATTGTAACTCTGATGTAAACAGAGAGCGTGGGATCGTGCGCCAAAGGCATGGCCATCAACATGTAAATATCCTTCTCTCCATAATAAATATAAGTCTGCTATAAATCATCAAGGCTCTTATTCAAACAACAACTTATTTCAACACTGGTATACATAAAAAATGATGCCACTTCTCTTATGATTGGTGTTGTAATGCTCTACCAAGGGAAGAATATCCTTTTTTTGGCATTTTCATCAAATGTCTTAGGTGTTTTTGGAGTAACGGCATTCACCAGTGAGGTCCCATCATCAATGAGTACATCAGATTCTGGCTTGGACTCTGGAATCTTGACTTTGTCTGTGAGAATATTTACAAGGTCTGACTTAGTACATGAGCGCAGTTTACTATTCTTGCTGAGAGATGGAGGGCAAGACTGGTTCTCATGCTTGAAAAATTCTTGTAACTTACATCCTCAGCTTTGACAAGAGATGAAAATGCGGGAGAACAGGTGGCAGTCCTCCTTAAGTAGCTTTGTCTCAGATTGGTTGCTTTGTCTTGACCCTGCACTGAAAAAATAAGTCTTGTTCTTCTTGATTGGCTGGTAGAAATAATGATTATCAGTCTGCATTTTATCAATAGAAGTTTTGAACTGTTCCTTTCCCTTCTCAAAATGGGTTGCAACATGTTCAGCTGCAGAACGTTCTGCTATGTCTTTCGTGTCAAGGGTCAGAAGATCTCCTGTCTCCTCAGCGAATGGATTGCCCATTTCTTCTATGACTGTGGTGAGCCGGTGCACCGCATCAGGGAATACCTTGTGAGCTGCTTGTGACTGTTCGTGGGGGACGAGTATTTCTCTTTATATCTTTACTTCCCGATGCTGTTTCATAATTGCTTACAAACTGGCTTATTTCTGGTCCAGCCACCATCCATCTACGAAGCCCTATAGCTCCCCCATCTCCTTTGATGATAGTATTGTTCTGCTTATGGGCCTGGTCAAAAGCCATTGATGAGAAATGCTTTCCAGATTTATGAACAACAAAATTTCCATTTTGGAACTGCCTTGCAACCTCTAGGTGTTGTCTCTCTCGGCTCATCATATCTCGAAGGTGAATTGGAAGCTATCGTGCATAATTGACGTTGTTGTTGACAAAGAAATAAATACGCTATTCTCTCCAACAGAGATTCACGATACAGTGCAGTTTCCCTCCCTAAATGAACGTATCATTGTGAAAATAGTCAACTCCATGCTCAAAATGAAAAGCCAGAATTTTTCTAAAGTTCATCCAGTACCATTTAAATCCCGTGTGATCTGTACACCACCTGGATAACGTTAAAGTCCCCGTCATCCTTGGCTCCTCTCTCCTTCGCTGGCACACCCTGTCGGTTCAGGTGCGGCTATCTAACTTCTTTGGGGCTAATTAGATAGCATTTGGGATACTAAACTTGCAGTTTAGCTCATATTGAACCCCATGCTGAGTTTCACAGCAGTGTCCGTCACCAGTGTGCCCTGGTAGTGAGCGACAGACACTCTCTTGGCTCTATCTCCATATTTTAATTTTAGAGTTTTCCTCTCATATATGAATAGTCTTTACTCTGATACTGAGCTTCATATGCCCAAAGCAACTCGTTTTTTGGTGCCAAAACCTTCCATTTGCCCCATTGCTGTCTGCAGAATCCCCCCTGCCTCAGGAACAATAGTGTTGGCTGCAAGATCGTCTCTGTAGCGTGCAACCCTTTGGGACATTATATAGACAGAGAGAGCTTATCCTCTTTGCCTTCTCTTCATTAGTAGCCTCTTTTAGTAGCAAAGTCGGGAATAAATCTACAGAAATCAGTGTTTTTATGGTTTATGGCTGATTTTGGTGTGCTGGCAGCCATATTGGAATTGTTGATGGCTAACACTTTCTTCTCAAAAAGTGATGTACAGAGTATATTCATACCAAATTTCATGCTTGCATCAGCCAATGAACGATTCTGGCCAAAAGTCACATTAAGCTGCTCCACTATTATAAAAACACGTTTTAAATTCTCTAAAACAAGCCTGCCAGTCTGCAACTAAAAAGTGACTAAACATGAGAAAGTAAAACGGGCAGGAAGTAAATAGCATAGCAGAACAGTTAGGCGATAAATAGAAGTGTGGAAGAGGCCTGGGTATTTAACGATGGAACGAGTACTTTTATGAAAATTGATTCTGAATTCTTAAGCTCGTCCTCATGCTGGGCTGTAGCTATTATTTTGAAATTTCCAATCAATCTGCGTTTTGTAGATTGTAGAGTGATTACGTATGTTTGATAATTCAGGCCTGGACAATCTACATCCCGTCCTGTAACTGACGCCCTGATGGCTACAGACTCGGACTGGCAGTAGGTGTCTCGTACATCTCAAGTAGGTTTGTAGGTCACACTTGGGACTCGGACTGGCAGTAGGTGTCTCGTACATCTCAAGTAGGTTTGTAGGTCACACTTGGGACAAGTATATTTATAAATGACGTTGGATGTTAGAGACTAACATAGTCTATCCTTAGGTCTGGAAAGAGACCCGAGCGTTAGTGGTTTTTGTAGAATAAGTTTAATGATTATAAATGTAAATTATTGGTCAATGGCCTTGATAACTTTTGTACGGAAATGATCATTGGAAATGAAGGGAAATTTAGCATAGATTTCTAGTTTGGGAACATTATAAATGACTTGTGGCTCCTTAAAATTCACAAACAACAAGTTTCTCAAAATTGTATAAAAATGTTTCAAATGTTTTTCATCCGTTGTGCAGAGAGTGATAAAAGTGATAAAAGTTTACCATTTCCAGTTTCATGTTATTTCTTGTCAAAAACACACACACACACACACACACACACACACACACACAAAATACGTGGTAAGCAATTATGACATGAAAGTAAGCTATTAACAACTAACTGAAAGACATTTATAATCCCTGACTTTTCTAGTTGGCTGAGGCACGCAAGTCTTCTTATTTATTTGCTAAGAAGCAAAGACATTTAAATGTAATCTTACACTGCAATTGCCCATCATTAATCTCTTCTTCTTTTTTTCAGGCCGTGCCACTTTTTTTTGCCTTCATGATTTTAGAGGCGATTATAAGGAAATTTCAAGGTAAAAAGATTCGAATCAATGACGGTATATGTTCCACTGGAGTTGGCATTCTGCATGAAGCTACAGTGTAAGTACTACCTATCCAGTCTCTAAAGTTTTAATTGTTAACTCACTGGTCTTATAGAACCTAAATTATGAGTAGTGTAAAATTAAATAAACAAAACATCCTTCAGACACTGCATACCTATGCTATCACCAACGGAATTAACTATTTCAAAGCAAATTATAGTTGATCCCCGTATGGGGTAATGCCATCAGTGCACTTTGTGTGGTGCACTGTAAGCATTACTTAAGGTTCTTTGCAGCTTGCCTTCGGCCCCTACCTGCAACCCCTTTCGTATCTTTTACTGTACCTCCTTTCATATTCTCTTTCTTCCATCTTACTTTCCACCCTCTCCTAACAACTGATCCATAGTGCAACTGCAAGGTTTTCCTCCTGTCACACCTTTCAAACCTTTTACTGTCAATTTCCATTTCAGCGCCGAATAACCTCATAGGTCCCAGTGCTTGGCCTTTGGCCTAAATTCTATATTCAATTCAAGTCCTTACCAGTTTTAATGAATATCTCAAAAAGCTTGAAACCAAATTCAAATATGTCTTTAGATGCACCGAGAAAGCTAATTGGCACTTCATAACCCCATATATTGTACCAGTACCCTACAAAATTTCATTGAAATCCAAGGGGTAAAAATCGTGACTCTGCATCTTGCACCATATTCATCTCAAAATCATATGACCTCTTTTGGCCCATAACCCAGCCTTCCACTCTATTTCAAATATCCTAGAAATATACTGAACTCAATTCAAAATCCAGGTCTACATCATATCCTAATCAGTATTTCCTATAAATCTATCAAAAATTTGTTGAAGTATATTTTGATGAAAATCATACCTATATATTCTGGTCTACATTGGGATAAATCTCTTAACCCTATCAGTGCTTTCTTGAGTCATCCCAAATGACATTTCATGGGTATGCTGTACAAAGAAAAATATCTTGGATTTAAATATAGATTCACTGTCATCTTAAAAGATAAACAATTCTTCATTACTTGATCACTAAGACTGCAAATTTTCAATGAAATCCGTCAAACTCATTTTGCAATGTTTTCTGATGAAAAACTGGATCTACATACGTATTTGCATCCATTTCTGAATCGAACTAAAACTTTATAAACTCCTTGAAATCCACCCATACTATCTTAAGATATCTTATGGATAAACAACCTAACAAATAGATATGGGTGAGTGCATAACTTCCTTATAACTTTTCTTGAGAGGGCATAGAATGTAAAATGATTATTTAATTTGGCTAAATTCTCAAGAAACTATATCGTAATTGCAAAATTTTCAGGTTTCTTTCTGGAGGCTTGATGTTCCTTGGATACCAGTGGCTGTACCAGTTCAGAATATTAAACCTACCCTGGGACTCCATATATACTTGGTTTGGTGCCTTCATCTTCATTGACTTTTGCTATTACTGGATTCATCGAGCAAATCACGGTGGGAATTTCGTGATCTCATTAAAATCTTTAGCCAATAAATAAATGAAAGTTAGTGACCTATAGATTGTGAGCCTAACTTTGCAACCACAGTATTTATATCCATTTCTTTATAATTGCTGAGTCAATTTTATATAATTTACTCATTTCCTAATAGGAGCTAAGAGAAGTCTCAAGATCTTTAAAATGGTAGTTTCTGTATGAATAGCAATTTATTGACTGAAGTAGAACCAGGAAAAAAATATTTTCCTCTCATCTAATTATGGATGGTGAAACTAAACCACAGTGATTTACTGATATTACTTCCCTACCTTCTATTATTTTAGACTGTTAATATATGAAAAGAAACTGAAAAATATTCAGTCATAGCAACTATAACGTCGATATCTCAGAATTTATGATTTCTTTCCTCTTCATATCAGAAGTCAACCTCCTCTGGGCTGCACACCAAGTTCACCACTCTTCAGAAGACTACAACCTCACAATTGCGCTGAGACTTTCCATATTCCAGAGGGCTGCATACTTTGGATTCTATCAACCATTGGCCATCATTGGCTTCCCTTTCTCTATGGTCATTGTCCATGCTGCCTTCAATTACTTGTTTCAGTTCTGGGTTCACACAGATTTGATAAGAAGTTTGGGACCACTTGAGTATGTCTTCATGTCACCCTCTCATCATCGAGTCCATCATGGTCAGTAGTGTAGAGTTCACAGTAAGCATTATGATATACCCGAAACCAAAACCATACACATTCAAAATGTTACAAGGAGGGCTGATAAGGCCAAATTCGTCTGCGCATAATGCAGAAAACAAAAATCCTTCAAACGCTTTACTGCAGGTCATGAATACAAAACACTGATTTATAAATAGAATCTCAGGGGCTATGTTACTTTGTTTATAATCTGCTCCAATTCTTTCCAGAGGAAAAAAGTAAACATCATAAGAGCCCTTTCTCTTGCGCAATGTTTTTTTTTTTTTCTCCTGCAGTCAATCTAGAACATGACGGAGAGAACTAATTGGGTGGAGTGAAATTATTTGCTTACTGAATGTTGGATGATCTCGGAAATTTGATTGTTTTACAAAGTTTGCATTTGTGGGTACTCTAATCATTCCTGGTTCCTACTTGGCCTTTTTTTTATGTACTATATTTTAGGTGCATTCACAGTTATCCATTGCAATTAAACAGCTGGTGTGTCTAATATCTAGAGCATACAACAAAATTGTAAAAATATTAAGGGATCAATATGCAACTCCAGTTGTTGGTACTAAGTCTGCATTTACATATACTAAACCTCAAAACAATTAAGGTAATCAGTACTAAACAAGACAAAGTTTTGTTTAAGAAAATGAAAATATTCTAACCTTTATAAGTTTTTTTTAACAAGGAAACATTTACACAAAACGCACAATATAAATAAATAAAATCACTTAAACTGCAGAATAATATAAAAACCTGGTTAAATGGCAATACTCATAACCTAAAAAAAAAACCCTCCTCATAACGAATATAAAATTACTTCTATATTTTAGGCAGACGGGCTGCTTCAATGAATTTGAACAGTCCACTGGATTAAAGAACTCCTTTCTTACGAAGTACCCAGGGAAATGAATAGTTACTATTCCCGCCTCTTTTACCCTGATATTAACCATATTTCCATTATCTTAAAAAGAGATCATGTTAACGAAACGGGCCAGTAATTGTTTTCTTTCAGTCTACCTTTTTTTACTTTAACAACAGATAGTACAGGGGTGTAAAAATTTTTTATAACTCCCAAACATATAAAACAATGTGTTCTTTATAAATTCATCTAAAGAATACAGAAAGTATTTCTCGTGTCTTTTCATTTAAATAGCTGCTTCCTTTTTAAAGGTTCAAACAAATGGTGCTTAGACAAAAATTATGGCAGTGTCTTCGTCCTCTGGGATCGTATGCTTGGCACATTTGAAGCAGAGAGAAAAGATGAGGAAATTGTCTATGGACTCACTGATCAACCTCAAACTCTCAATGCTGTTTACATGGAGGTAAGTTTTGCCTTCAGTTTTCTGTATTGTCATGTACTAAAGGCCAGGCACACAAATAAGAATGTTGTGACATTTTTATACCGCAGAGTTTTTTCTTTACAGTTTTTCTACTTCAAGCACTTGTACCAGAAAGCTAGAAGTATGACCACCTGGAAAGACTCTCTGAAAGCAATCTTCTATGGTCCAGGATGGTCCCCTGGGACACCTCGACTGGGAGATCCAGCCACCTTTCCTGATATCAAAGCCCCTAGACAGAGATATGATCCTCCATCATCGTTATGGCTTTCATTTTACCTTGCTATTCACACAGCCTTCGTTTTGCTTGGCCAACAAACTTTGCTCCACTATCTGCCAGTAAGTGTCTGATACTTTAAATATTTGCCACTTGTTCTTAAGTATCATGATTTTATTTCTACTATAATTGTCCAGCTCTCTATAACTTGCTGTGTAGTGTATTATTATTTTAGAAAAGGATTACAAATACTAAGGTTATAGAGAGTCACTAATTCCCTCAAAAGTGAAATTCAGCCACTAAGCACAAATCTGTAAAATTGTTTCCAACTAGGTAATAGATTGTATAGTAAATACAGAATAAAAAAAAAGTCTTTGCAAGATTGTGGGAACAGGAAAATTTATTATGTATATGAGAATCTAATGACATCCAAAGTCATTGTATTAAAAACGATTTTTTCATCTAATTCCAAATTCCTTCTGTTTTTCACTTGCAGGCAGCTTCGTGGGTGACAATTGTTTTGGCTCTCTTTTGCATCTTTCTATCAGTAGGTGTTATAGGAGGCCTGATAGACAATAGTTGGTGGGCAGCACCAATGGAGGCTATCCGTTGTGCTGCATACGTCACTTACGCATACAGCAGACCTGTCACCAGCATCCCCGCAATTGACAGTATCATTCTAACCTGTTTTTCAGCTTCCATGTTGATTTGGACTGTACATAGTGCACAACATTTATCAGCTACGTGGAAAGCATCACAAAAACTTTCAAAATTAGAATGAAAAATGTAAAAAGTAGCAAAACTTTCTGTGAAAGTCTCTCACTTCTAAAATTATAGTATTGTACAGTGTATCAGTAATTGCTGAAGTTCACATGCAGAATAAGTAACGGGTATCTTTAAAAATGTTGCCAGAATGGCTCGTACGTAAGCCAATAAACCAGGGTCATTGTAAGGTATGTGTTTCCAAGGTTGTTGTGCAGTAAAGAAAACTCACATTAATGTTATTAGCAAATTATCCCCAAATATGAAACTGACCCAGTGCGGTTCCTTTCTTACATACCCAACAGCAGAGTTTTAGTATTGGCAATAATATGAATTCTAAGAAATTCACAATGTCATGAAAAACTGTTGTATAATAAGGATCCAGAATCATATGAATATATTTTATTGCTCATAAAAGCTAAAAACAAATATTTTCAAACACTCGAACGGTGTTCGTCCTCAGTGTTTACATTAAAAAGAAAATCCAGAGGACAGTTTTCCCAAGGAGAGCTTTGGAACGGGGCCGGGACGAGAGGATAATAACCCACCACCATCCAGGTGTTGTTAAGTGATTCCAGTTCAACCGGCAGTTGCACCAACCTCTTCCATTTTCTGACTTGCGATGCTGTAACTGCCTGTGCTGCGAAGGTGGCATAGACGGAAACATCTACAGGGACGTCGGCTATCTGAAGAGAGAGGGGAAGAGGAAGCAGAGCATCAGGGTCCACACAGTCAGTGTCAGATTTGAAAATTAAATGCTTAGTGTAGTTTTTAGCTATATACCAGTTAATAAAAGTGCCTTCATTTGTTAAAGTCTTATTATCCTCGAATGATTTTCCTGTGTTTATGGCAGCAGCACCTTCAACCAGTCTTCTCACATGCGAATTGTCACCTGTAAAGCGTAGACAGTTGCAGCATCACAAGTCAGAAGATCAAGGAGGTTGTCGCGATTGCCAGCTGAATGCGGAATCACCTAACAACACCGTGACCAGCACTTCGGTGATGGGTCGTTATCCTCTCGGCCTGGACCCCCATTTCAAAACTCTGCTTGGGAAAACTGCTCCCTGGCTTTTCCTTTTAACGTTAACACTGAGGAGGAACACTGTTCAAATTCGAAAGTCTTTGTTTTTATCTTTTATAAATAATATAATTTAGTTATATAATTGTGGATTTTTATTATACAATAATCTGAATGCTGCTCCAAGTTTATTATAATAGTAGATTGATTTCTAAAATACCATGAAAGTTTTTTTTTTTTTTTTATTTTATTTAAAACAGTTTGTAAAAACATAAGCGTAAGAAAGCTGACTTTTAAAATTGTCACCCTTCTCATTTAGATTTTGAGTAGTTGGCTGATGTTTTTGATAGCGGGGCTCCTCCTCGTCCTCAAAGGAGCTACTCTTACGGTCCTCACACCAGGGCTCCATGAGATAGACCGACCTACAGTATATCAAGGAATACTCTCACAGTTTGTTTTGCCCAGAATTGTGCCTTTGATTGACACAGTGATAGAATATCAAAGGACTCAAGGCAAGAGAGCCTGCAGCATTTACCTGGTTTTCCTTCACCCTTCTCATGCAGATGTGGCAAAAGCGCACTGGCTATCAAAGATCCTCTACCCATGCACCCAGCCCCGCTCTGGAATATTTTCAGAATCGAAGACCTGTGTTGATGAAATTTGCACTTATCTGCTGAGGAAACCTAATGCCTAGTCTTAAGCTCCTGTAAACAGTTTTTTCAATAAAAATCTTTTCAGTTAGGCATGATTTTTAAACCCTGCTAGCCGGTGCATCTGCCAAGGTGGGGATTTTGGATGAGGATACTTGGCCACGTCATGTGTTCTGCTTTTGCTGTCAACTTTGACAGTTTTTAAATCTCATCGATTAAGAATTTTATAACTCCATTATATTTAGATAATTTTTGTTTACAGAGTAAAAAATGAAAATTTATTTTTGTAGCCTAACTTCTCAGTTATGAAATGACAAGCGCGACTTGCAGTTTCACCCATGTGTTTAACCTATGGCTTAGTTTTAAACTAAGTATCCTTTGTGTCTTTTTATTAATAATTTAGAAACATTTTAAATGAATTACGTATTAAAGAAATTTCCGCAGGGGATTTTGTGCTGGAGGGGAATTGAAAATGTGTTTAGGTGGATCTACTCTTGGTTTGTGTTACTCCACCAGGTATTAACATCACAACCTCTTTTTTTTTTTTTTTATAGGAAATAAAGTTTGGCTTCTCCTCAGTGTGGTGTAGCAGAAACATTCCAGTACTGGTTATTAATATTAAACTGATAGTTTCAATGATGTATTAGTCACCTGTGTAATAACAGGAGCCATAACACTCAAATCATTGCAACAGTTAATGATAAGTTGAGGTATAGTACCATCCGATATAATATGGGTGGTACTTTAATGTTTGACTGGTTAAGAAAGTTCAGTTGATTAGAAATACATCTCATTGAGTTATAATATAGTAGAGGTATAGCACCATCCGATATAATAACTTCATAACTTTTAATAACTTAAAACACAGCACCAATCAATGCAGCATACTTATAGGATATTTTAATTTACTTTTGTTGGGCTAGTGTTTGTTATAAAAATACGCTAAACTAAAAATGTCAGAAATAATCTTAACACTCAAACTGAACTTACAAGCATGGACACACTCTTGGGAAAAAAATTAGTAACTGTTTTAAATGTTACGCCACCCAGTATAAGTTTATACAAATGGTATTTTGAATGCTCCATTATTATTGCGATAACTCTGGGTTATGCATATCAGCCATCATTGTGTTAGTTGCTTAATTAGATGTCAAGGTCGCACATTTGTATAACCCATTTCTTATGGTATTCATTGTTTTTCTTTTTTGGCTATAATTTCTCTCCTTTATATGTTAATATAATAAACTAGTTGTACCTGCAATGGTACCTCAAATTTAATGATTTAAGGGGTAACAAATTACCGTTAATAAAATGTCACCCTTTCAGTTGGTCTCTTACCCAGTTTTCATGGCCCTATACTTATAACAAAGTTATTTCACTTCATACCGGTGCATGTTCTGCTTATTGGATAAATAAGGTGACTTGCGCTTGACCGTTTCTCATGGTTTTTTGTCTTTCCTTACTACAGGGCTGCTAATAAACTAAACCCAAAGGCTGCTTTCACCACAGCAAACTGCATAATCTGCCATTTTCCAGAGGGATGGCGCATATTGCCTGTCACAAACATAGCCTTGATAGCATAAAATTGAGTTTAGGTATTTGTCGGACATGTGCAAAATGAGCAACATGCTCCTGGCAGTGAACCATGAAAGATAGCTTTGATTTAGACTAATTCTTCGGGTCCAAGATTCCAAGGGGAGCATAGGGGAGGAGACTCTCTTCCTGGCAGAGCTATGGTGATTTCCATCTTATTCTAAGCAGATTCCATATCCTGCCCAGTATGCCAAGATAATGGAATTCAAGATCTCCCTGTACGACTTCTCCAGTGGGGATCAAGAGTCATACATTGGGATAGATTCCCCAATACTGGGCATGAAGTGGAACTTGCCGCTGAGCTTTCCCTCTTGAACATGGAAGACTAGGGGCACTGACTCTGTTTTTGCTTGAGAGGGATCCCTCTAAAGAATATCTAGGTTCCCCTATGCAATAACATGATGTTGAGAAGGACCCTAATAGGGCCACCCTCCTCTTCCTGAGGTACTTTTTTTACCCATGCAAATAACCCGATATTCAGGAGGACTCTAAGAGGGCCATCTTCCTCTCTCTAAAGTATTTTGTTACTTGTGCAATGATTTGATATTGAGGAGGAACCCCAATAGGGCCAACCCTCCTTCCCTTGAAGTTCCTGCCTTTTCCAGGGACTATGGTCCTTCATTAGAGGTTCCCAGGCCTTTTTCTGGCAGCGACATCGTGACTACCAAGGCCCAGTCCTTTCAGGATGGTGGCCCCTAATAAGGAAATTCTGTCCGAGGCCTGTTAGAGTTTCTGGATGAGACAATGCTCAGTATTGGGGAAAACTTCAATACTGAGCATCACTACATCAAAAACGCTATTAAGGATTCCCAGTGGGAATTCAATTCAGCTCTGGGCACCGAGTTGTAGGTTATCTCTTAAGACTTTAAAATCCTCTAAAGAGAGACTACAAAGCCTTCAAAACCCACCTGCATAGGGATTAATCCTTTTACAAAAAAATTTAGGTCCTGTGAGCAAACTAACAAAAAGCTCAAGGCCAAAGAGAAATTAAATTTGTTGCTTGCTTATATCCCTTTAGAGTCAGAAGACTCAAGTAGGTATGACTCCTGTTTTCGTAGTTTCGACTGGTTCTGATGTCAGGACCAGTTTAGCTGTAACCCCGTGAAGCCAGGAGGATCAGTGACACCAATATCTGCTCCTGGTAATGGTACTGATATCCCCTGGTATTACACCTTAACTTGCCAAACAGCAAATATCTCATCAACGAGAGGATAATGTGGAATTTTTCTAGATAGAGCTGCTATTTCCCATTATTAAATGGTACTTGGTCCCTTCTTCAGCAGGCATTTATGCCCAATAAATGTTTGTGTGGTTGGGACTTTGTTGTGATGTCTTTTGTGACCAGTTTGCTTCCTAGCCAGACTCAAACCAGATTAAGGAAGGATCTGCAAAGGTTCCTTACCCAGTCCAAGTTTTTCCACAGTTAGATAGCTGAGAAGGTATTTCATCCATGGACCTGGAAGGGAATTCTGCAAAGCAGGTTGAACTGACTCTTCCATCAGTGTGGCAGAAATACATGTGGATGCTTCCTTGACAGGTCGGGAAGGCCATTAGGAGGATTGTCAGCTAGTGGGAAGACAGTCTTCTGTTTTAGAAAGGAGTCACGTCAGTTTCCTGGAGTTGATGGCTGTCTCTCAGGAAAATGAGAAGGCTCCAAAGAGAATCCTCATTTTTATATCAAGAGGTCAGTTTTCTGCTGAGCCCCTCCCTGTGCAGTTATGCTGTCTATCCTGTGGATGACTCAGGCAAAAAGTGGCACTTGTTAGCAATCCACCTTACTGGCTCCATCAGTATAATAGCAGATTCCCTGTCAAGGCAGACTGCAGCCTTGATTGAATGGATGCTAGAAAACCCCTCCTTCTGAATAATTACTAACCTTCTCCTGCATCTGGAAGTGCACATGTTTGCCACACATAAATATCATAAATTTCAAGTTTATGTGTCTCCAAACGTGGACAGTCAGGCAATAGCAGGAGCTGCATTTCTATAAGACTGGAACAAATGGAGGACTTTCTAGCTTTTTTCCTCCATTGTCCTAGATTTCGAAAGTTTTGAACAGACTGCTAACTTTCAGGGGAACCACCTACTTAGTGGTTCCAAATTGGGTAAAGGGTCATTGGTTCCTAGTGCTTCAACAACGGGCAAGAAAATCAATCCTAATAGTGTCTGCTATTCTATCCCAGACAGTAGGAGGAAAAGTTATATATGCATCCTCCTTCTGAGCTATGGCCCTTACATGTGGATTTGTAAAATCTTGTCTACCATGTAGGTTATTCACATAACATGCTAGGTACTTGATGAAAAAACTATGGACTTCATCCATCTAGCAATACTAGTTTATATGGAAAGTGTGGTTGGGTTATCTTCCCACTGGAAGCCAATTGAGCCTGGGTTGAAGCAGTTTTACATTATCTAATCTACCTATTTCAGGGCAAGCACCAAACGGCCATTATAATTGCAATATAAGGCTACTTTATCAAATCCCTTGCTTTATGGGTGTGGTACTGATTCAGATATAGACATTTTTAATTCCCTTCTCTAGTCCTTTGGATTGCAAAGACTGGCTCTTGCAAGGCTTCCCATTACCAGGTCACTGAATAAGTTTCTTCAGCCCCTGTCATCTCAGTTCAGTAGTCCTAATGCAACTCAACTCAGTGCTTCAAAAATTGGTCCTTTTGATCATCTTGGCATCCCCGCTTTCTTAGACAGGACAACGTTTCATCACCCACACACCTAGCCATAACTGTTGTTTCCTGGTTTGTCTTTTCTGGTCAAGAATGAGGACCCTTTGAAGAAGAAATCCCCTTTTCTTCTACAGGAACTCAGAATTACAGATAAGACATTATGCCTGACCCAAGCACTCCAGATTTTCCTAGATGTAGCAAACATCCCAGATGGCCCTTTTTTCTTAGACCATATCACAACAAGCCACTTTCTCTGCATGGGCTGAGAATTGTCGTAGTGTGCCTAATTAGAAAGTCGGAACCCACCCCTTCCCGGTTCACATGGTATCAGGGGTATGTGCATTCCTGGTAGCCATCAGAGGCAAAGTTCCTCTAAGACTGCTGCCATGACATCTAGTAAATTTGGTACACTGTGTTAGTAGGTGGTACAGTAAGTTCTGGTCCCATATGCACCTCAGTAGAAAACAGAGGGCCTTCTTCATGCTTTGGTGATTCTGAGATATTGCTGGGGAAGGGATGCATTAATGCAGTGTTCCAACCCCTCCTTAATTAGATTAGTCCCTTTTGAATCACAGAATACCACACATATAGGTTCTTGTTTTTCCCTATCATGAATTAATCAGGACCAAAGCCATTTTGTCACTGTCAGTTTCTTTTGTATGTTCGTTTGTGGACAAACAGTGGCTATGAAGGAAAACCTGTTTTTTGGCAGCCAATTTGAGTCGTCAAACCCACCTGCTTTCTTGATGAAAAGGTATGAATTTGTGGCAAGTATTTTTCTTTCACAGATCTGGAGAATAATGGAGATCTTTGCCAGCTTGTGCACTGTTGCCCCGTCTGTGTGAGAAGAGTGAAGAAAAACCAAGTAAATTCTGTAGGCAAGGGAAAGAGCTCTCATGCTTTGAGTCAATCAAAGGCACTTCTCTGGGCAAGACAAGCTGTAAGAGGATTCTTTGATATAGGTTGGTCTGTTTTATGAAGCCCTTCAGGGGAACTAAGAGTAACTCCTTTGAGGACTCACAGTGGCTACCAGAAATAGGTTTGACAAAAGCTTTTTTTTTTTTTAGTAGGCTAGACATTTATGCCAAACAGGTTAGGAGGCTAGGTTAGCTAACTGGGTTAACATGGGAGGGTTTGAAGATAATTACTAAATCTACATTTGTGAGAAGTTTCCTCAGTCAGGTATCAATAGTGCTACAAGAGGCGTCAAAAGCTGAATCCTTGCCATGGCTAAGTTGGTACCCAGGGCTAGGGCTAGGGTGTTAACATTTTTAAGAGATGCACAAATTTAATTAGTATGATTTGACCAAATCTTTTTATATTGTTTTCATGGATACTGAGCACTTTCGTTTCAATAAGAGTTTTCATTATATTACCACTCTCTTCTTCCTGGTAGGGAACACCATGCCATCAAGGATTAGGTGGTTTTCTTTTCTTTTCTCTTTTCCTTCAGGTTTTTTACTGATATACTGATCATTCTGGAAGTTAATAATGCTGAATAATCTCGTTTTGAGAGTATGAGCTTCAACACAATGTTCTTTAAGTTCATTTTGAGCTTTTACAGCTGTAACCGTACACTCAGACATAATAGTGTAGTTAAATGCTTCATCATCTACCAAGGACAATTTCATTCTTTGTGCTGGTTCAGATATATTTACTAATAAATATACATCTTAGTCAAAAGACTGGCCAGTATTAGTGCATTTGGAGCCCCACTAATGTTCCAGTTGTTTTATGAATGGACTAAATGCTACAGCAAAATGTTTGGTATTAAGTAGTTCAGAGCTTAATCGTGGAAAGAGAATTCTTCAAACAAGGGTACCTTTTTGTGGATAAAATCCAATCCAATTTTTTTTTTACATTCACTCTGTTAGCATCTAGATACTTATAATTGAATGTCTGTTATCCTCACCTCCCAGTTATGATCTCTGTTTAAGCTTTCAGTACTGTCCCGATATGAAGTAAGCTGGTTCCTATATTTTACATTATAAAACATGCATAGGCAAACTTTGAACAAGGAAATTTTCTTATTAGTTTCTACACAGAATGCTATGCGTATTCGTATTTTCTAAGGCGGCCCATTCACTATCATGCATGTATATCCATCATGGCGTTTGATCATACAGTTTGAGAATGTAAGGGCGTGTTTGAAAGGTTGACCAACACGATTGAATAAAGATGAATGTGTTTGATATTTTTCCATCTAACATGAAGTTTTGATGGACGAGTGTATGGCGACGATTGGTCATACAAGCTCAGTTGAGCAATCGCAGTCATGGCATTCGTTACTGAATCTCAAGAGTTTTGGCTTGAGTTCATCGAACTCTATAAATCATTTCCACCCTTATGGAAGATTAAGAGCGAGGAATACAAAAATAGAAACCTCAAAACTGAGTGCTATAACAAATTCCTAGAAAAACTGAAAGAAATTAACCCAGGTGCAACTAAGGAGAAACAGTGTAGCAAATGTATTATGATCCATTTGAAGGAAATGCTTGTAGTCTTCAGATGACACTACAAGCTCATTCAATAGACAATCGTGAGAAAATTTTGACCTTTTCTTAAACCATTCCTTCATCCACATCTTTTTTCTTTTCTTTGATTTTTCACTCCCAACCGCGAGAAGAATGGCAATGCAAGCATCTCTCTTGCTCATACTGTCCGAACGGTTTTCTGATGCATACTAATGTTGAGCTGAAAGTCAGCTCAGTGGTCTGGTTAAACTACTTTAATACTACTACTACTTGATATTAATCAACGGCAGTGTGTGATCAATCATGATGGACTTACATATTTGATAGTGAATGGGTCGCGTAAGAGAAGAAAGGATCCCAGAAGCTCGGAAGTAATGATTTTATTTTGCCCACAAGAAATATGCTTCTGAATTGTAAATAAAGATATTGTAATTTAAACTTTCTCAAAAGAAATTGTAAAATTAACCAGTGCTTGTTCCGGAAGTGTGATGAAAATAGGAGATAAAGCATAAATTGATATTATCAGTTACTCATTATGGCTCTCTGCCCTGACAGTTCCACCACTGAGTTATCAAATAACTCAGTGGTGGAATTATTAAAGCTCCTTTTAGAGATTCTGTGCCCATTTTTATCTTAAATGCAATTCTGGAAGTTTGGTGGTAGATAATGGAGTAACCCAGTTGTCAAACTTTTCTTTAGTTAAGGTTTGTTTAGTTTTTGCTGGCAATTTCTGGTGTGATACAATTCGTGAATTTGCAGCGACTTGCAAAGGGGAGCCGTTGTAAGGAAAGTTGTCGTGTTTTGGGGCGAAGTTCAGCAGCTTTCCAGTTTCCAGCATGACAATATTATATTACCGTGTTTTTAGGTCCTCGGCTTTCGAAGCATTTATGCAGGAATTGGTGTAGGCTTTCAGTTTTTTTAACATGTTCTTGTTGAGTGGGTTCTAGCGTTGCTGAGAAGTATGGCTAAGTTGGAGATCTTAATCCTCTTTAATATGATCAGCACGAAACTCAGGCTCAAATCTATCCCAAATTTACTGTTACCAGATATTTACTCTTTTGTTTATGTTTTACCATTCATTCCATTGGTTCTGAAGGCTGCCCATGGGAGAGGTGCTGGTGTTGAAGTAAAACTTTACAACGAAAGCAACGTTCAAAGCAAACACTGAAACGGGAAAATGATATTTTCATGTCCAAAATGTGATAATGGTTTGAGAAACTAGAGTTGATGTCTTTATTTTCCCTCATCAAGCGTTAGAGGCGCCACCCGCCCGGCCCACCAACACCATCGTATGTGACTATAATGTGAGGCAACTAATATAACTACTATATGAATAAAGTTTTGTGTGTAAATGTCCGTTACCTTAATCCTGACAAAGACTCTATTACACATTTTACCGCCTTATTTGCGTTGAAGAAGGGGATGCCAGTGGACTTTCTGCATCATTGGAAAGTGCTTTGGAGAAGGATGGGCTTAACTGGAACAGTGTAATGGGGTATGCATCGGATGGAGAAAATTTGATGCAAGGAGTCAACAACTCTCTTTTGACAAGAATAGAAACTGCTGCACCAAATATCTTTGTACTAAAGTGTTGCTATCATACTTTCCATTTAGCTGCAGAGCATGCTAATAAGCAGTGGCGTTCCTGAGGGGGGGCGGCTGTGTGAAACCAACCCCCGGGCACCAAAGTGAGGGGGACCCCAAAATGCGAAATTTAACAATTGCTGCTATGACAGGACAAGCTAAATCCAGTGGGCCCAAAATGATCAAGGGCCCCATTTATATTTGGACCCGAAAGTTTGGGTCCCACTAAACTAAAGGGCCCCAATTTCCAATTTTGTGAACCAAAATGTTATGTAAAAGAAATAGGGCTCTCCAGGGCTCCCCCCACCAAATGGTAGACCCCATTATAGACCCTCATACGGATGGGAGGAGGTTGGGTAACGTTATTTGGGGTAAGGCCAGGGCCGATCTAAGGCAATTGATTATTGCTTATAGGGGTCCTAATTATCCTCTGAGGATATATATATATATTATATTATATTATATTATATTATATTATATTATATTATATATATATATATATATATATATATATATATATATATATATATATATATATATATATATATTAAGTGGATCTTCAATTATTCAATGTACACCTAGTTTTAAGAAATAGAATTTCTGAAATTTGCATTTACAAGTGTCTTTAAAATGATTGTACAATGGCTCATATTCTAAAAATTTTCCCGGGGCGGGCTTACAGCGCCCCCCAACCCCCCAGCTGCTTTGGCTCGCTTCGCTCGCCCCCAAATGGGACTATGCCCCTCGGACCCCAAAATGTCTAAAAACGCCCCTGCTGTTGTAAGGTATTGTCGAAGACAGCTGACCATCTAATCCATGATATATACAATCACTTCAAGATGCCTCCTAATCGACAGAAAAGTCAAGCCGAGTTTCAAAAATATGCTGATGTCAATGCCCACCGATTTGTAAAACCGTCAGATACGTTGGTTATCTGTGGTCCAGTGCATTAGGCGGATTTTAGAACAATGGCCGGCTCTTCTCTTGTATTTTACTGCAGAGGTAAGTGAGAACAACTCCCTGCAGCCTGAAAGGATACTTGACGCACTAAAATCCAAGTATGTCAAGGCAGTTCTAGAGTTTTGTGATTATGTCCTTGAAGACTTGACTGGTTTAAATGCTATCTTCCAATCAAATGTGTTTCAGCTTCATCGCCTTATTCCAGAAGTTGAGCATGTTGTAAGGATGCTTTGCCAAAACTCCAGGAAGCCAATCAAGAATCTGAGTGACATCAATGTTGATGATGAATCGCAGTGGTTGCCCCTTGACAAAGTATGTCCGGGGATAGTGGCACAGGAAACCCTGACACGCATGCTTCCACATGAGAGGGAAGCTTCCAAAGAAGATGAAGAGACTGGTGTAGGGAAGCTCTCCGCCAAATTCTTCAAAGGATTAACCTCATGGACCAAGTCTTGCATGCACTGAAAGACGTCAGTCATGAAAAAATACTGGATGGCAGTGCTGATGTTAGATCAGAGGGAATTCTTGCTATTGCATTTCCTAGGATCACTTTATCAAAACTATTCAAAAGTGCAAGACATTGATTGACAATGGCTTTCTATTTTGATTGATGAAATTGTAAGAAAGGGAGGGTGGGAGAACAAACCTATTGTGGAATTCTGGCAAAGTCTCAGCCGTCTTCCTGAATATGAAGACGTTGCCATTTTCATGCTTCAGATGACCTCTTTACCTCAGAAGCAGAAAGGACTTTTTCCAAACTTATTGCAAATAAAACGAAGCTCAGGAATTCGCTTGCCGTACACACCTCAGGGGTAATTATCAAAATCACAGAAACTTTTCCCTCACAAGTTGATGTGAACCCAAGGCTTGCTCACTTGTATACCAATGCAAGAAAAAGCTACATGGACAAGTATGAGCATAAAGGAAATGATCAGATCCTTGATGATACAGAGGCTGAAGATTTTGTTTGAATTAATTATATACATTATAACTGGTAGAATATACTTTAACTAAGAGCTTAACAAAAAAAAAATAAGCATCAGGTGTTAAGAAATGACAATTGAAAAGAATATCAAAGATTAATTTTTCTTTACATCTTATACCAAAAGAAATGATACTTTTTATTTGCTTATTACATATTTATTATTTAAAAATACCAAAGAACCGATTAAGTTTTCGTTTTCTTCTTTTGCAAAAAATATTCTTTATTTGCTTGTCACATAGCCTACATTTATTTTCTTAGGGAAAATATATTTTTCTCCACATCATTTTGCTATTAAAAATGAATAAAATTTAAATATATAAAGAGTGCTTTTACTCAAATCATCCTTGTTAAAAAGCATTGGGAATTTGGGATAATTAGTGTAATAACTCCTATATTTAGGCTGTATGGGGATATCTTATTCTGAACTCGTGTAAAACAATAATTTTTAAAAAATCATCGTTTGTGGGGTAGGCGGAGCTGGGGTCTGGGGGATGGCCGTAGGGAGACGTAGGGGAAAATGAGCATGAGTGGTAAGGGGAAATGAAATTTTAGAGTACTGACAGCCCTGGTATGCATACACTTTGCTTTTGACCGTGTAGAGAGGTGGACGTGTCGCTCTTCCCTCTGTTCCTGCCGTTCAACGGATTCGTTTGTTTATGTTATGCTTTCATGATTATATATTATTGTGTTCAAGTATTTGATTATATCTGGAGAATACGACCTTTTATGATATAATGTAAATCCAACCCCTTATTTGTTCCGACAAGATGTACAAACCATCTGTCCATTACATTACGAATTACTTACGGGGAAGCTGGACACGGCCGTTAAACTCTTGAACAAGGTGGTTAGGCAGTAACTACACCATCAGGTAGGTGGGAATGAATGCTCGCCTGCCCGGATCATCCGGATGTAAACATTCCAGACTATTTCCAGTTTGCTTGAGGCCGCCATACACCGCTGACGTCTATTCGGATCTGCTCCTGACTGTCGTTGAGCCTTTTTTTGTGTTATCCCGGTGGGATCTGTCTGTATTTTTGTGTATATATTGCATGTGTTTGATGTTTATTAATATATAAACCCACGATTTGTGATAGCCTTGCATATGCCATCGTTCCGCTGCATCAGTGTCTTGGGTTTGAAGGCCAAGGGCGTATTTAGAGCTGTATAACCGAGTGGTAATGCTTGCTTCTCATCCAGTGCCCTTTAATTAGATACGAAGGCGTTCCCCTGTACGTTCGGGTATATTAGATTGGGACGTAATAACTTCGTTCCCCTTCATCGATCGGGACGTAACAAGTTCCTTCCCCTTGGGCTCACCCTCTCCGTGTACAAGGGTATAACTACCCCCTTTCTACTTGTGGTGAGTGTTGTTCTTCGCCTTCGCTGTGGAAGAGTTGCTGGGGGGCGAGGTTACGGGCGTCGTAGTTTCGCTTCCACGGCGCCTGTGGTGAAAAATTACGTATTTCACCACTTGTTGGGCCCCTGGGCGCCAAAAACTACGTTGTCTTTCCTGATAGCACATGGGGCCGGACGAATGTACCTCGATTTCTTCTGGACGGCGCTGGTGCGCGACTTGCACGTGTCCAGTTGGCGGGAAAGTAGCAATTATGCATCACTGAATGCTAATTAACGAAGCACCTGTGAGGGTGAATCTCATTTTTTCCAAGTAACGTCATCAGTAGCCTAATAAGTATGTGAAATTTGAGCCTTGTTGGATAAGGCATTCTAATACACACATTGGCACAGCTGGAGACCTTCCCGCCCTCCTTGAACGACTATAAAGAGTGAGAGCAGTCTCAGATGACCGGCTCCGATCCAGGACACCATAGAGATAACTTCCAGAAACTGTAAGCACTACGAGGCCCTTTGTTATATCACCCGTCCTATGGTACAGCAAGTAAGGTAGGATAAGTAATTGAATTCTGTAAATGTGCCCACCGAGGTTTAATTGTATGTTATTTCAAACTGGTAGTAAATATTTAAAGTGAATTTCCTTTCTGTTCGAGTGTGGTAGGCCTAATTGATATTTTGAGTAACGTCACAAAGTCTGTGTCGGCTTCACTTGTGCTGTGTGATTCGTTTGGCTATTGTGATATTATTTGGCTGGGAGAGTTCCATTGTGATCATGCATCCATTAGTGATGAGTACTTGTTGTAAATAATTGTGTAAATAAAGTAGTTTATAAGTCAACATTTTAAAAACTGTAGTCTCATTGAGCCTTCCCTAGATTGTAGACGTTCTCATCATCCTTCGCAATCATATAGCTAATATCACCAGCAAGAAACAGTGCGTTGTAGTTAGATTTCACAACAGCGTCCTTGGTGGCCTTCTCGCCTTCCTTCTCCCTGTTGTTCTTCTCTCTCTCCTTCACCCTCTTCGCTCACTTGTCGGCGAAGACCGCAAGGGGTGGGGCGCGGGCGATTGGGTAACCTCCTCTCAGGGGCCTCCTTTGGCTTTGTAGGGCAGTTCCCTTCCTGTGTTATTGCTCCTGTTGACTCAGCGATAAGTCTCTGAGCAGCTGCTCCTGGTCTCCTGTGGCAGCCATCTTGATCGCTCCTGTCGGTGCTAGTGACGTTCATGTGACATCCCTGGCCGTTGCTGTTGCTCCTGCCTTCCGAACCGCTTCCGTAGCTCCTGCATCAGCTGTCCTGATCACGCATGCTGCTTCTCCTGGTGGTCGTGTCCTGGGACGCTTCCATTGTGATCCTGCCTAGCTGCCCTGGAGGTTATGATATTTCGTGTCAACCATCCTGTAGATGATGTTGGAGTGAAGGCGAAGGAAGTTGCCTGTGGAGGTAGCCGCCGTCTTCTTCAGCTTATCTTCAATTTCGTCTTCAGCTGCCTCTTCCCTTAGTCTCCCAAGGTTCAAGGGGGTCCCGGGAAAGCGGATAGACCTTTGTCGGCCGAAGGAGAGGAAGGCTGCTTCTTTCCCCTTGAATCCTTCAGGTGTTTAGGGACTGCCTCCTTCTGAGGAGGCAGTGGGTCTCTCATTGGCTCTTCCCGACCTTCGGGTTCGGGAACCGATTCGCATACCCCTGGGTTTTGAGTTTCGGGAGTCGTGGGTGCGCAGACCTCAGTTTGCGCTCCCATTCCCAGTCCTAGAGGTTCCAGCTTTTAAGAGGGGTGCTGCTTCGGGTGCTCATTTGCGAGCCGCTCCGAGTGCTCGAGATTCTGTAGATTATCGAGTGTCCCGATCTGGTCTGGAGAGTATTCTCCCCATCCCAGTTCAGGAGCAGAGCGAGAGAAAGGGCCAAGGCACCCAGGTGTCTCGGCTCTTCCTGCCAGCACTACAAGCACTCCCCAAGTGCTTACCAGTGCTCAGTTGGGTTCCCAGCCTGGTGTCTTGATCCTGTCGGTTTGAACACAAGAAGAAGCAGGGAAGAGGTTCCCTTTGGGATTCCTGTGGAACTTTTAAGGGACTGCCTCTCTTTCAGGAGGCAATTTTCTCTCGGCTGTTCCCGCCCTCGGGCAGGAACCGATTTGCATTCTCCTCAGGGGTCTCGCGTTTCGGGGGCCTTGAGAGGGCGCGCCCTTGTGCCCTCGTTGCCAGTCTTAGAAGTCTACGTCTAAGGCTGGTTCTGTGCCTGGCTCTTTTCAGTTTCTTAGGAAACCGAAAGCAGCCACTCCTGATTTTTGGGAGTCTCGTAGGTTACTTGAATTTATGAATCACGAGCGCTCTCCTGGCGAGAGGTACAGGATGAGAGAAAGCGCCGAGACCTGGGTGTCTTGATACTGCCTGCTAGGTGCTTCGGTTGCTTGGCTGGGTTTCATCCACGTGTCTTGAACCTTAGGGCCTCTGCCTCAAAGGAGTTTAGAGTTTGGGAAATTAGTGCTAGTTCATGACAGATGAGTTCCAGCCTGTCCAGTTCTGATTATGTTCACACAGTCGGGTTGGCTTGTTCACATGGCTTGGCTCGCCCTGGTTGCCTCCCAGTCCACCGCTTACCACCTGTCTGGATTGCTTTCACCAGACTGGTTTGGCTCAGCCCTGCTAGGTTTTTCTGATTTGAGTTCTCTGCACTGTTCAAGTGAACTTTCTGCTCTTCCCAGGAAAGCTCCTTGCCACAGCACAAACGCTCTTCCCCCGTGTGGCAATCATCTCCTTCGGTTGATAATCGCTCATGGTCCGCCTCTCCTGCTGGTCTTACTGGCAGGACTGGTAGGGGTACTCTTTCTCCTCACCTGTTTGCTTTTCATCGGTTGTTCCAAGAGGCGCAAGACGAACAGAGAGCGCTCTGATGAATTTGTCTTCAGAGTTCGGCTGCCTGGTGTGCTTTTGGTGTCGGCCCCCTGATTGTCTCGTAGTACAACCAGGTAGCTAAGGGGGGGTTTCTTGTGATTTGTCAAGGTCTCCTTCCAGGGGGAGAGGTACAGGAGTTGCACGCTTCGGAAGCAGCAAGAGTCTTCCTCTTCAAGTTGCGATTACCCTTGTTCATCGATTCGTCAGCACAAGGACCCCCAGGACAGGACCGCGGCTCCCCCAATGAATATTCTTCACTAGCAACCCTTGCAGTTCCCGAAGGGGCCAAGAGTTTCAGGGGCCACCGAGTTCCTTGCTTTCGAGGGTGTTCTCGACCAAATGAATACTTTTCTTCAGACAAGGAGTTCGTTCAGGTCGAGACACCAAACTCCTCCCCCGCCTCAACAGAGTACAAATTTTTTTTGCCTCAGAGGGGTCTTCCCGACTGCAGGTTGTTCTGACTCTGCTTCATCCAGACTGGGTTCTCTCTCAGCTTCTCCCTGCCATGAAGGGTGTTCTCTTCTGCAATGAGAGGCAGTGATCATGGAGGACACCTCTTGGTTTTCTCTAGACAGTCCCCTGATGGATCCACGATCCTTCACTTTTAGGCTTTCTCTCCTCGGATACAAACATTCCTGGAGAGAACCCTGCCTTCTGGAGACTGTTCTGTCCGTGGGTGGGTCGTCCTACACCAGGCAGCAATCTGTGGGCAATTCTGGTTTTAAGGAGGATTTTGTCGTAATTCGGTTCTCTGGTTTCATAAGTCCCGAGTTGGCTCGACCCTTAGGAATGAACCTTAACTCAGTTCTTCCTTTCTTTTTCAGAGATTTGCCAGATACCGCGGTAATCAAGGTTCATACCAGGGCACTGCCTTGTCCTTCGGACAATGGCCAAGACCTTTGGCTTGTAGTCATCTCAACTCGACCCTAAGTTCAAGCCAGCCCTCCTCGACTCCAAGTAAGTCCCAGGCTTCGGAAAAGAAGATTCCAGAAGCACACAGCCCTCTTCTTCCCTTCTGGGAAAGTGCGCATAACTGTGTGTCTTTCCCCCCTTTTTCCATGAGGAGGCAGAAGGGAAGAGAGGAAGAAATACTGACCAGGCAGAAGTTCTACTGCAGATGCTGGATAAAATGATACTTGTCGAGCCTCTGGACCTGGCAGCAACATTGCCGAGACCTGGGAATGGATTCCTTCAGGAGAAGTATCTATTTCCTTTGGGTCTTGGCAATTCTTGCCATCCCACTTCCTCTCCTGTGCTCCAGATTTGGGAAATGCCAGCCCGGCTAGAGCTAATCGTGTTGGTATCCTGTCATCTTGCAAAAGCTTCCCCATGGTGGAGAATGAAGGAGGTTTGCTTCCAGTCCTCCATCCTTCTTTCCTCTTCGAGGTTTGAGGAAAGAGTGAGGTGAATGCTTGATTGAAGGATTCACCTATCGAGGAATAGGCACACACCTGTAAGACATGCCTTGAAGGTATGTGACTCTCAGTGTGTCAGACTGTCAAGTAAATTGACATTAACCCTCTCCCCTCCTTTCTTAGGTTGGCATGAAAAGACTGGGAAGGTTGTCTTTGCTAGACATTAATTAGAACTCATATATATGACCCCTAAATGAAGTGTACAAATTATACATAGTTTAAAATATAAAATAAAGAGTTGTAAAAAATTAAAAATTTAGCTTAAAATATAAAATAAAGAGGTGTCATAAAAAATTTAAAATAGTTACAAGATTCATTCCTGTGTTGGCAGATGACTTGACAAACGAGTGGTAAAAATGTAGCGTACAGTATATCAATATTACCGGCACTTTCATTCCCCTCAAGTGACCCTGACTTTAAGCATATATTACAAACCGACAAATATTATTAACCGACAACTTGTAAAACTGCAGTATGTTAAAAGGGTAATCTTAAAATACTGCTCTACTCTAGCCCCATACCTTTGCATGCACTGGGTTTCTGTTGGCCAATAAAAGTTCTTACAAAACATGGCTGGGCAGTTTATACCATATAAGTTACTAGGTAATCTGTTCAGGCTTCCAGTTCACTGGTGTCAACTTCAAAAGACTTATTAAATAGAAACAGTGAAACTGAAAAAACAAAGTACTTTTAAAAAGAAAGAACTGTAAAAACTAAAGTACTGTAATCAGTATGCTGTAAGAGCTAAACCCATGCAACTTCAATGCATAGTGACAGTTGAATGTGCCAAGTGCACAAACCAAAACAAAGCCATCAACATATGAGTGTTGCACATTATTTTATTTTTTTGTTTTATGAAAATTAGTGTCTTTGACACCAGGAAATACAGTAATCTTTTCTCTTCACATGGTACTGTATTTGTAATTTGTCTGATTTATTTTACCTATTTATCTTTTTTTCTTTAATACAGTATCTCTATTATTATTTTGTATTATATTCTTTACTTCTCAATTTCCTTTTCAGTAATAGGCTGTTTTCACTGTTAAACCCCCTGGGCTTGTAGCATTATGCTTTCCAAACTAAGGTTGCTGCTTGACTTATAAGTATAGTATTGTAAATCTTCTTGTCAGCTGAATCCCTAGTTGGGTGTCATTGTTTTTAACAAGTATTCTCCAGGTGTTTCTGTCACTTGTTGAATGGTTTTACGGGTATGTAAAAGCTGAGGAAAGGAGGAAGAAGATTGCCACTTTACAACATTTGTGAAGAATGCTTCCATTGTTTGTTTCCCCTGTTTGGATGAATGTATAAAATTTAGGCCATATGGCCCAGCATAAGAGCCAAGGACATCCTTGCCATGAAGCCAGTTGTCCGTTTCAACCATTTTTCTTTGCCTTTCCTCCTGTAGGCAAACTGTTTGTGCCAAGGAACTCCTTTTCTGCACATGTTTGTAGATTATATTATTATGGTAGCCTAAGTGCCAAAAGACTCGAGACTGGCCTTGAGTGGATATCATCTCTATTAAATATTTCAGTGACACTTGCCACTGTCCTCATTCTAGATCTTACAGTGAAGCTCACTGAATTTTTCTGATACCTTTTGCTTTCATAACGTTTATCTAATTTTGAATGTCCACTTATGATCACAAATATTTGATATACAGTAATCCCTTGTTTATTCAGTATATTACATCCAAGGCCATGCCGGATAATGGAAATTTCCAGATATCATGGAAAAACACTGTACAGATGTAGGCAGTCCATGGTTAATGGCGGGGGTTCCATTCCCGGGCAAGCGCCGCTAACTGAAAATCACCCCTCGACTAGGGACCACCTTGACGTGGTGAGGGACTCTTGAACCCCAGGAATTTGTTCCCGGCGTTGAGTCCAAGAGTCCTGTATATCATCATTATATATTTCTTTAGATTCATTTTTTTGGGGGGGAATTTTCCATTTTTGCTAAAATTTATTGGACCTGATAAATAGGAAAAGATATCATAGCTGGGACTGGGTTAACATCCGAAGCTAATTAGTGAGAACTGTGGTAGGACCGTCAACTACCCAGTAATGTTTGGACCTGAGACATATCAGATTGATAGCTCAGGGGCAGAACTATTCTTTCGGACTGGGCCACAGATTCCAGGGGGGCTGGTTCTGGGGATAGGACTCGCAGCATTCTATCTGGTTTGCCCATGATATGATTATTGACTGATTGATTATGCAATTTAGGTCTTGAAGACTAAGCACCAGAACCCATGTGGGGATGATTGTATTCTTGTACTACTCTCTGTCCCAGCAAGCGGGTTTGGCTTACACTTCAGCCACTCTAATCATGTTGTGCCATCCCTTATGGGGTAGGGTAGGGGCATGGATATTTGGGAGTCAGTTCTCACTTGTGCCATTGGTGGAAGAATAAACTTCATGAAAGGCTGATATCTTTTTAAGGTTTTCAGGGTTACTTAATTTTTTTTTTTTTTTCTATTTGATCTTTATGAGTTGTAGCAACAAAGATTCAAGTCAGATAGCCCAGGGGTACTTGAATCTTTATTGCTACAACTCATAAAGATCAAATAGAAAAAAAAATTAAGTAAACCTGAAAACCTTAAAAAGATATCAGCCTTTAATGGAGTTTATTCTTCCACCAGTGGCACAAGTGAGAACCCACTCTGAAATGTCCATGCCCCTACCCTACCCCATAAAGGATGGCACAAGTATTACATGCAGAGCACAATCCCTTGGAATGTCACTACAAAACTCGATTTGTTTGCTAGTTGTGGTAAAATAATAGAGTTAAGAATGAACTTTGATGAAAATGAAGGAAAATGGGAAGCATGGGTAACTTTTGGAAAACATGAAGCTGCACTTAAAGCTAGCAACATTATTAATAATATAAAAATTTGTAAATCAACTGTCAAAGGAGCACTGTCTGACAAGACCCCTAAAAACATGGATAATTTTAGATCATCTCAATGGGTACAAGTGGCTCAGCCAAATTTGGAGGACAGTGCCAGTCTTGAAAGAACTTCCAAACCTCCAATGTGGTTGGTAGTATCTGCTAAAGATGAAAATTACAATTACTACAAATGTAGCAGACAGATCCAAAAAAAAAGGTTGGGGTATTGATATGGGTAACATCCCAAGGTTTGGTAAAGGCAGTGGCCTTATTCACGCCAAATCATAGACCCAATCATGTATGTTGACATTGAAGAAGTCCAAGAAAGACATCATGATAAAAGAAATTAGACCACACATGAATTTCATTATGGAAGAGGAGTAGTATTTGATAGAGACTTTTGTGAATTGACGGAAAGTGAAATATAAGAAATTAGTCCAACCTCTGTATGGAAGGTAAGAAAAATTCCAAAGGCAAATATGGTCATTTTAACTTCTGACGTACCATCTTATGTCAGTTTTGGAAATGAAAGGGTCAAAGTTAAATCATTTTTATCAAAACCTCTGCAGTGCTATAACTGTTTTCAATTTATCACCCATCAAGATTCTGCAAAAACCAAATTTGTGATAATTGCTCAGCCCCTGAACATGGTCTTTGTTCAAAATAACCAACTGGATCATGCCCCATCCAATAAAAATTGTTGACAATATAAATATGAAGAGGCAGCTGTATGTAAAGCTAATGCTGAACATATAAGCATTAGTTATGCTAAAAAATTAATTGATCAGACAAAGGCCTATGTAGTGGCTGTGAATTCTGCAGCCCCTATAAAACTCAAGCTAACAATGTAGCACCTTTACCTCCTGTAAAAGTAAGAAATCTTGAGACTAAGACCCAGTCATCTGGTATAGGTGCTCAGCCTGCTAGAATTGAAGCACCCCTCATTAAGGAAGATGTTCCTACTTATACAGTAGAGTCATCTCCAATTGATGAGACCTTTCCTCTGTCTCTCCCATCTCATGCAACAAGGAACCCTTCCCAAGGAAGTGGAACAAGAACAAACCAAAGAGAGTAGGAACTTCATCCTCTCCTTCACCTTTTGCCGCAGTAACAGCCAAGGAATCAAGTTCCTTGGATAATAAGAAAATAGTAGTTGAAGTCCACTGCTCCATATCAGAAAGCTAATAAAAAACATAATGGAGCTAATGATAAGTCACATATCTCAAAACAACCTAAAGAAACTCCTATAAAGTCCCATAAAGAAAATAAATCAAAGAAATAGTATAGATTACAATGGAATTGCCCTTGGCAGATCTTGTCACTGAAAATTCAATCTGGACATTTTACAATGGAACTGTATGGGACTAAGGACTCGTTCAGAAATTCTAAAAATATTACTGCATGAGCATAATCCAGGGGTTGTATATCTCAAGAAACTAAATTAGGGGATGCATTATATAATCCGGGTCTAAACTATGAGATCTATAAGATGAGCCCCACTGATGGGGCTGACTGTGCCTGTAATAATTACTGCTAAAGCATTGCAACATTTTATTGTTCCATTGAACACGCAGCTTCAGGCAATTGCTATCCAGGCTACTTTTGACTGAAATCACCGTCTGCTCTCTGTACCTTCCCCCAAGATGTAGGTTCACTCTTTGTAACATTCAGGGTTTAATTAATCAACTTCCTCCTCCTTTTTTACTACTTGGCGATTTTAATTCTCATGATCCACTTTGGGGTGGTAATTTTTTAGACAGAGGGTAGAATCATTGATGACATTGTTAATAATAATGATCTTACACTTTTTAATGATTGTACTACGACATCCTATAATATCTATACAGATGATTCATCTGCTATAGACTTCAAGTTTTGTTCTTCTCTCTATCTGAATTTTAACTGGTCTGTAGATGAATTTCTACATGACAGTGATCGCTTTCCTATCCATCTAAATTTGAAATGTCCCCAAATTTTCCCAGATTGGGTCAGATTTCAATGGTTTGAATTTGAGTCCAAGTCCCATACAATGGTTTGTGAGTACTTTGCCTCTTGAAATATTGAATAGTGCTGAAAACTTAATACCTAAGACCAAAGGGAAACCACACAGACCTGCTGTTCCATGATGGGATAAAACCTGTTGTAACTGAGGAAAATTGCCCGGAAATGTTACAGGCATTATAAATCCAGTCAATCTGCAGCAGCAAAATTTACCAATGAGCTATGGCAAAACAGAAAATATTTTTAAAAAGTAAAAAGAGAATCCTGGCTTTTTTATATAAATGGCATAAATTCTGAGACCCCATCCAGGTTAATCTGGAAAAAGATAAGAAAACTAAGTTGCAAATATGTTCCATTGCCAACGCCTTTCTGAAAATCAGTGGAGACCTGTCACCAAGCCTGATGAAGTTGCCGAACTATTCAACTCGGTTCCAGAATGTTAGGAATTCAACCATTTCCCTTAATTTAAATTCTGGAAATGGTGAATCTTATAATGCCAGGTTAATTTTAGGGGAATTAAGGGATTCCCTATCATCATCTGAATCGACATCCTGGGAATGATAACATTCTTTATAGCATGCTTAAAAATCTTCCAGAATCAGCTAAATCCCATCTTCTTAAAATCTTTAACAAAATATGAGAAACTGGTATCCTTCCCCCTTCTTGGAAGTTTGCAGTTGTTGTCCCCATTAAGGAACCACTGAAAGATCCACATCTTCCTACAAGCTATAGTCTAATATCTCTGACAAGTTGTATGTGCAAATTGTTTGAGAAAATTATGAATTAAAGGCTAATGAGGCATCTAGAGAAAAATGGTTTATTATCTGTTTGATTTGGCTTTAGGAGAAATTGTTCCACTCTGGACCCACTACAAGGTTTCTCAAAACGCAGTCAGACTATTGGAGTCCTCTTCAATCTTGAAAAAGCCTATGACACTACTTGGCATTTTGGTATTATTAAGCAGCTTCATGGCATGAGAATACTGTACAAGGTAATATGTTAAATTTCATCAGCTCATTTCCAAGTGATAGGTATACTAGAGTTAGAATTGGAAATACCTTGTCTAATACTTTTGAGCTAGAGGAAGGCATCCCACAAGGCAATGTATTGAGTGTCACCTTATTTGCTGTGTTTATAAACAGCATTGTTGAATGTATCTCAACTCCAGCAAAGGCACCTTTGTTTGTAGATGATATTGCTATGTGTCACTAGTTATGACACTATTGCAGCTTGTAATTTCTTGCAAAAGTCAGTTAAAGCAGTTGGGCTGATGACAATGGCTTTCAGTTCTCCCCTTCCAAAACTGTGGCAGTTCCTTTTACTAGGAAGTACTTGAAAGGAGACCATTCCAAATATTAAGCTGAAAGACCTTAAGTTTTTAGGGATGATTTTTTATAAGCTAACATGGGCTAGTCATATTGACTCCTTGAAAATTAAGGTAAAGAAATCTCTTGATATTTTAAAAGCAGTCTCAGATTTTAACTGGGGTGATGATAAAAGGTCGCTTTTACGGTTATATGACTTATATAAATTTAAGCTTAAGTATGGTTGCCAAGTCTGCTCTTCAGCAAGTGCGAGCAAACTTAAGGAGTTCGATGTAGCTCATCATGCTGGTCTAAGAATATGCTCTGATGCATTTAAGACATCACCAGTGAGCCTATATATTGACACTGAAGAGCTCACTCTAGATTTACTTCAAGAGGAACTGGGACTGCAGTCTATGATCAAATTAAGAGGTTCTCCTGAAAACCCAGCAGCATCCTGTTCTTAACAAAAAGAATCCACATCAGTTTGCAAACGCTAGAGCATCCAAGCCTTTTCATGTACGCATTAATGCTGCAGTTGACAATGTGTCTATTAAAAACCAAAAAATTCAGGCAATACATTGCCCTACGTTGTCTTCTTGGTTGACCCCAGAACCATTGGTCTGTCAAGAAGCTGCTGTTAAAAAATCATTTAATGTCCAGGAAGTGAAGGCTTGTTTTCTTGATCATGACCAAATACCTTCAGGTTCTGTTAAACTATTCATTGATGGATCCAAGACATCGTGGCGTTGGTTGTGCTGTTGTTCGTGGTAATAGCTCGTGCGGGCAGACTATCTAATGATGCCTCTACTTTTACAGCTAAATTAATTGCATTAGCCAAATCTCTTGATTGTTTCTACTCTACAGGGTAATACTTTCACCATATACTCAGATTCCTATAGTGCACTCCTGGCCATTAAGCATTATAACCCTAAACATCCAATTATTCAGTATATTAAAGAATGGTTGTATATGCTTTCTTCCAAATTCAAATTAGTCCATTTTTGCTGGGTCCCTGCCCATGTAGGCATTCTGTTCCTCCATATTCCTGCTACCGATGTAAAATGGACTATTTGCTCATATATATAAAAAATTAATGGCAAGTGCACGGGCCTTCTCCCCTTCTGGCCAACAATAAAAAGTACAGGAAGATCAGACAAAATATTGAACATTGGCCATCTGAATTCCAGCATAACCATAGGGTAGAAATTGTATTGTCGTCTGAGAATTGACCATAGTCGTTTGGCCCAACAGCTTCCCTTTGGAGAGGGGAACTGGACTAGTCTGTTTACAGTGTGACCCTCCTCTTACTGTGGAACACATGTTATTGCATTGCCATAGGTATGCTGCAGCACAGCAGAAACATGGGTTAGTGGGCAAGGATATAACAGAACTGCTTAGTCCTGATGTAGTTGTTAACAGCATTGTTGCATTCCTTAGAGACATTAACCTCTATAACGAAATGTAATACTGACATCTTAGTACATTGCCAAGTGTAATATAAAGTATAAACTTTTGCAGTTGTGTATGTAAGCATGTTTACTGTATATATTTTTTATTTTTTACACTGTAAAGGATATATGCATATCCTAAATGCAAAGTTGTCATTTTTTTTATGGAGAATATCAGTTTTGCCAAATGTCAGTTGTTACCATAGTTTTAAAATCAATTTTATTTAATTTATAAATTTATTGCCATACCTGTTCATCTCAAACCAAATTCATTATAGTGCTGAATAATCCCTTGGATTCCAGTGCTTGGCTTCAAGCCTAAATTTCATATTTCATTCCATTTATATTCGTAACCAAAAATCTCCAATAATTATGATAATATGGTACTACCCCACTTTTTTAGGCACCTGACTTTTTCACACTTCTATTTTTGTGGAACATATCTTTTCACTTTTCTGCAGGAACTTTCACCAATTCATGAATTCTTTCTGTGGACTGTATCTCTAAAATTATCACTAATTTGCTTTTGTTCATAGAGCAAAACTGTATTCACTAATTACTATATTTTTTCATTAGAGAGAGAGAGAGAGAGGTGTTTACATCAGTCTAAGCACAGTATAAATGGATTCTGTAAGTGAAATAACGTTTTATTGATATTTTGCTGTTTTTTCATTAAAGGATAATATACTGAGAGAGAGAGAGAGAGTGGTGTTTACATCAAATCTAAGCACAGTATAAATGTGAAATAACTTTTTATTGATATTTTGCCATTTTTTCATTAAAGGATATGTATACTGAGAGAGAGAGAGAGAAACTGAAGTGTTTATACGTCTAAGTCTAAGCACAGTTACTTGCTGGGGATGAGACTTCAAAGGCATGGTTAAAGTAGGGCTGGGGAGGAGAGACAATGTTGGTTTTGTGTTGGCTATGTATGAAATTCAGATTTTAAATACTTTTACAGTGATTAAAGATGAAACTTCAACAGTGATAAAATGTTCTCTTGTGTACTGTTGTAATATGTGTGATAATAACAGTCAACTAAACTTGCATTGAAATACAGTATAATAAATCTGACAAAGCAAAAAATATGGTAACAACACTACCTACGTCGATCTACTAGTTAACTTGCTGGATTTGTTTATTTTCATGTTTTTTTTATGTTTATGGTGCAGTAATTGATATTTCATTAAAGGATATAAACAGTACAGTACTGATATATGAGAGAGCTGAGAATCCGTTGTCAGAGAATTTGCTACTGGAGGCTTTGATCTGCCTACATATGAAATTCGGATTTTTAAATATTTTTACGGTGATTTGATCAATATAGTATAAATGGAATCTGTAAGTGAAATAATGTTTTACAGTACTGATATTTTGCTGTGTTTTCTCATTAAAGGATATGTATACTGAGAGAGAGAGAGAGAGCAAGTGATGGAACAAGAATTTGTAAATAAATTTATGGGAGATGGTAAGGACAATGACATAAACCAAGAACTTACTGTGCTAAATCATTTTTTTATCATAATTGTGTTTGTATGTAATCGTGAAGATACTAACATGATGTAACAAACCTAGCATTCTTTTTGGGGGAACGTGTCCCGTTGTTCAAAACTAAAGTATTTTAGATATGCTCTATACAGTGGTTCTATCCTAAAATATGTACTGTACAGTAAATATTTTAAAATCATCTTACAACACAGAAAAATATAATAAAATGTACATACATTATGTGCAGTGCAGCAGATGATGCACAAAGTTACGTTAGGCAAAAGAAAAGAAAAGAGGATAACCAAGTGTAGCAGCTGTATGCAGGTACGTAATGTTGTAAGATGACTTTGAAATGATATTAGGGTGTTCTGGGATGATAGTATAAGGTATATTTTTGTTTGAACTGTTAAGTTGGGTGATGAACTGTTAAAATAGGCAGTTAATGATCATTTTAGGGTGTATATACTTAAGAGTAACAGTTGTAGGAAGGAATGTAAGATGACTTTGGGTGTTTTGGATGATGGTTTGGGGTGTATTTTTGTTTGAAATGTTAAATTGCTTTAGTATGATAATTTAAGGTATAGTTTTGTTTGACCTATGAAATTAGGCAGTGAACTGTTAAAATAGGCAGTTATAAGCATTTTAGTGTAAGGGGTACAGGGTATTTGGCAGATGTAAGCCAGTTATAAGCATTTTTGGAGGGGATTTTTGCATTTCCGCATTTTTCACATTTCCACGATGGGTTCTGGAACCTATCTCCGCGTAAAAGAGGGGGAGTACTGTAAATAGCATTTACGACGTCGTAAGCACCAATAAACTGCTTATTGGCGCCATTAACCACTTAGTGGCACCAATAAACTGCTTACCCATGCCGATAAACCGCTTACTAACACCAAGAAACCTCTTACTGACTCCAAAAATTGCTTACCATTGCCGAAAATCTGGTTAACGTCATTAGCCGAAAATCTGGTTAACGTCATTAGCCAAGCACTGTAAAACCGGAACACCATTAACCGAGGACTGCCTGTACTGTATTTCTTTTGTGTGCTTATAAACAGCAAAAAGCATCTATACAGTTATGAATGATATTTAAGACATAAGTTCCTACCTTTTTTCCCCTACTTCTACATGATATACATACACTATATTCTTACTACAAGACATAAACAGTAGACACTGTACTTTATGTACAGTACAATACCATATATAAAAGTTATGTAAAATAGTAAATTCATACTTTTTTTCCTATTTTGTCTAAGAATTACAGTAACATATACTGAAAATTTAAAAACTTTTTCTCTCATGCCTATGCTGAACTTATGGAAAAAGTGGATGGCAATGGGCTTGGGTGTATGAGGCTTAGGGGGTCTGATGAAGCTGCCGAGGGTATTCTGATAAGAATGACAATTTGCTTCCCAGTTACCATCCACCGCATATCTTGTGTACCATAAGCAAATGCTGAGGCCCCAGTAAAAGTTGTGGTCACTATGGGGTTCTCTATCAAGCTGTTTTAACAAGTCCAAGACCATTTGCATGCCCTGGTAGGCTAGAGTTGGGTGTAATGCAGACTTGTCTTTGGTGTCACCATTGTCTTCAGAGGCTCCCTCCTCTAACTTGCCAGGAGCAACTGCAGCAGTTGTTTTCCTGTTGGACTAAAGTGGAAGTCAGGTTCACCATCATTGTTGACCCACCACTCTTACATCATCCTCGGGAATATTGTCGCCTCCCTTCACAAGTTGGCGCAAAAGTCATTGACGTTGAAGCCCTGGAGGTCAATCAGACCTTTCTCCCCCTTTAGGATATGGTTCCAAGTGTGCTATAAGATCTATACCAAGGCACCCCTGTAAGCATCTGCAAAGCTGTAGATGGCAGACTTCAGCAAATACTTTTGCAGAATCTCCAGAGTTCATTTCAGCCATGTATCCAAGTCTTGCTTCCTGTCCTGTTTGTCCTTGAACACCACCATCACCTCCTCTAGGAACTTATGGTAAGGATATTCCATTGTAACAATAGCACCTTGGTCCATCGATTGATTGAATGCAGTCATATTAGAAGGCAAAAAGATGACCCTAATATGACCTTTGGCACCAACCAACTGGGTTGTAATAGGTTACAGAGAAACAAACTTTTACCATAAGTCTAGCCAAGGTCCTGGGTCTGATGATGAACCTCACTATAAAAGTGGTTTTGGAAGCTATCATAAATGATCTTGGAGGTGAAGCAAGCCTTTGCTGAATGATACCATATTACTGGAGAGTATTCATCAACTCGCACAGGCACATGGTTGCTTTGCATGTCCAAATATATTTTGTTTACAGTAGTGACTACCAGAAGCATTAGCAGATGATAAAGCACATACACATTGCTTTGAAAGCTTCTATCACGTATATTCTTTTCAGCTAAGGTTTTTGTGGGCAAGGAGTGATAGACCAGTTTTGTCAGTTGTAAGTTTGACTCCAGACAAGGCTTTTTTTCATCAAGTCTTGCAACATCTGCCAAAATTCCTCTACTCTCTCCTTGGAAGTATCCAGTGATTCATAAGGAGTCTTCTTGTTTGGAAGCCTGTGTTGACTTTTGAACCAAAACAGTCAACCCTTGGACGTCGTAAGTCCACAACCCCATGTAGATATGTAATGTTCGTAGGTACATACTTCAGTTCAGCATCACGGATTTGCACTCCAGACAACCTCTGCTGACAAAATCAGATCAAGGTTGGCTTTTATCAATTTCTTCATGGCAGGGCTTGGCCAGGACCTTGCAGGCCTCACTCCCTGACTTCTTCTTCCCCAAAGTCCATTACATCATCCTTCAACTTGTCCTTGGCAGCCCTGATATCCTCCAATAGCACATTGTTCCTTCACAAATACAAACCTTCGGTCTTTACATAGGCTTTTGCTTACGAATGTGAGCTGGAACAGCCATTAATTTTCAAACAAGTTCATGGCTACTGATGGTAGGGGGGAAGCCCCGCCCACTCATCAGTCTGCACTCCACTTTGCTTTCGGCTGCCATCGTGTGAAGATATCTCTGAGTTTCTCTGCCCAACTGCCGTTCGCTTTCCTTTTGTTGTTTTTTCTGTGTTATATGATTGTGTATGATTGTTTTGCTTATATTTTCATAATGCAAACCTGTAACTTACAACAGCCTGGGAAGAGGAAACCTTTAATTATTAGGCATACAACAGCCTGGGAAGAGGAAACCTTTAATTATTAGGCATTGTCCATTTAAGAATAAGCCTTGCAAGCAGTTCCTCTCCTCCCTGGAAATAGATCCACACTCATTGTGTGTATCATGCAGGACAGCCCTTGTAGTGAGTGTCAAGTATGGCCTTCTGAACAGTAGAAGAGGTTTGCTCAGAAAAAGAAGAAAGTGAAGAAAGTTTCTCAGGTGTCATCGGAGTGCAATACTCCACCATTGACATCGAAGATTCTCTCTGGTTCCTTCTTGCCCCTGGCCAAGCATCCACCTGCTGTTGCCACTCCTAGGGGAGTGTTCCTCCTAAGCTGTCTCCTACTGCTTCAGCAGTAGAGAGCCAGCGGAGTGGAGTAGATGACCGGTTTGACTACTCTCAGGCAGTCTTCTATTGCTCAGGGGGTGGTGTTTGTCAAAAAGTTAAGTATATCTTAATTTAACCAGGCCACTGAGCTGGCCTGAAGGATTAGATTTATTTTACGTGGCTAAGAACGAACTGGTTACCTAGCAACGGGACCTACAACTTATTGTGGAACCCAAACCACATTATGAGAAATGAATTTCTATCACCAGAAATAAATTCCTCTAATTCTTCATTGGCCGCTCAGAGTGTCGAACGCTGGGTTTGTCCTCAGAGGGACACTCCTCCTTGGGGCAAAGGGAGTGTGTCTCGCCTAACCCGACTTGTCTTGCAGGTGTTGTGAAGCCTGAGAGGCTAAGGGAGTTACGGCTTTCATTACGCCCCTGGGGGAGCCAGGTTTTTGAGGGATTAATCTCCTACTTGAAGGCCTCCACATGCATTCCAGTAACTGCTTCCACTGTAACTGTGACGACTTCCACAGTTACTGTGTCTACCTGCTTGAGGGCCACCACCATGAAAATGGTAGAATCATTCTTGCCTCCGGTAGTGAGCCCACAGGTACTACCCTCTAAACCTTCATCCCTTAGTGACGTCCTCTTCCACACTGTTGTCCAAGGCCTACCTCGGCCAGAAGAAGAAGTCAAAGATGAGGAGTAGGAAGTCTTCGTTGTCATCTATGTCTTCATTGAGTGCTGTCACCTCCTCCCCTTCTACTTCCAAAGCTAGCAAGCAGAGGAAGGAGGTTGCCTCTCCCATCCCTACGGGACCATAAGAAGTCCTGTAGGGCTTCTGACAGCTAGCCTGCCCCCATGGAGAAGCTTCTGACAGCCAGCCTGCCCCCATGAAGAAGACTGCTGGGTCTCTTGCTAGCGGTACTCCCAGTACTGCAGGTCCCGTTGCGGACGGCACAGGAGCAACCACTGCCCAGGGTTCCACGGACCCCCGGCACACAAGTACTGGTTTGGGGAAGTCACCTTCCCCAGGCCAGTAAGGGTCCCCGGTCTATGGACCCAGGCCTGACTGCCAGCAAGACAGAGAGTGAGAGCTGGCAGGCACTCAATCATCCCTGTCTGCTCTCCAAGGAGAGCGACGCAAGGGTCCCAGAAAAGTAATGGCCTACCAGCCTACTCGCCTGGGAAAGGCAAGAAGTTCCAGTCTTCTACTGTAGAGGCTCCGGCTTCTAAGAAGAATGTAGCACGTCTCGAGGGCAGCCCCCATTCACGTTTGCGTGACCAGGACCGCTCTCCCATATGGCCGTCATCACTGCAGGTTGATGACCACCCACAGCCTGGAGGAATCAAGTACTGAGTGTACAGTTTCCATCTTAAAATGTCTCTGGCAAATGAACTGGCTGAGGGGAGAGAGATCTATAACTGATCTCCAACCACCTGTTGTCTTCTCTGTGAGAAAAAGACTGCTGTAAAATCACGGACACTAATCTGTCATGACTTCTACCGCACCTTCCTTCAGCATTCTTTTCACCCCTTCCCATGGGCGAGGTCCTTCAGCAGACTGGTTATGTAAGTCTGGAAACAGACCGAGTCGTTGGTAAGGAGTGGCGGGAACTCGAAGGGTAGTAGATATTCTATCCGAAGGACATCCACTACCCAGATCTCCGCTCTGTATTGCTGCCATGTTGCCCAGTGGCTCAACAGCCCTCCCCAGTGGCAGCAAGTAGGGAGGAACTCTGCCCCTAGCATCCTCTTCCCTTCTTCCTACCCTTGCCCCCTTTCTTAAGATGGGCAGGGGGCTGAAAGAGGTGCAACTTGCACACTTTTCTTAGCAGGGGCAGAAGACTGGGTGTTTTTGCGGGGGCCCAAAGAGGAAGGGCCAGCCTGACCACAGTGCCACACAAAGACCCAGCGGTCTTGGCCACTGCCTGGTGAACAAGCATGTTGTTTTCGAACCTTAGCTTGTCCACTGCGGCCTCCACCTCTCCTCTAGGGAAGAGGGAGGTGGAACCTAGTACCGGTCTGGTGGGCTAGGTAGGTGATGACCCTACCTCCAGACAACAGTCTCCTGAATGTGGATTTCTCTTTAGATGTACAGGACCCCGATGAGGAAGAAGTGGTCTCGGCCACAGTAAGGGACCAAAGATCAATCCAGGAGACTGTTTGGAATGCTGCCATAGAAGTCAATTCATTGCCACTGCCTTCTGCTATGAAAAGGAAACTACTCCTGCATGGAGGTGGTCCAGCAACATACCCAAACACACATGAACCGGGTCCGGTTCAACCTGTTTTGTCACCAAAGGCCTCTCCAAGGGATAGTATTCCCTCTGGTGAGTGAGAGGCTGAGGAAGTGAGTTCTCCTGCTCAGACAAAGGATAATTCACCTAGTCCAAAACCCAATCAGCAAGGCCCGACCATGGCAAGCCCATTGAGATCCTGGGTTCCTTTTAGGGTCCAAATAAACAATTGATGACTGAAGAGTGTTCACATGGAAAGCCATGGTCCTCCCACATTACTCCCTCCGCAGGAGAGGGACGCTCGCCAGAGCCCCCTGGTGGTCTCTCCGCCACTTGAGCATACGACCATTCCAGCCCAAGGCCAAGTCCAGAACATATGCTTCTGTGGTTGGGCTGGGATGGGAGTGTGAACGGTCCTGGTCCCAAACTCTAGGCCTGTCCAGCTCCCAGCTCCCAGAAAACCCCAAAGAGGTGGAGGGGAGAGCTGAGAGATCCCTAGCACCTTTACCCAGCCAGAGGCTGAAGTTCCAGCAGGTGAGTAAGGCTGTAGGTGGTTGTCAACCTGCGGTGACGACGGCCATATGGATCAGGGAGAGTGGTCCCGGTCACGCGAATGTGAATGGGGGCTCTCCAGGAGACATGCTACAGTCTTCCCACAGGGCACCAACCACCCAATGCCTCCTTCACCCGAAGAGACAGCTGTAGAATCCTGGTAAATTGCCATCCACTATCTCCTTCACAAACATGGCCTCTCCCACCTGCCGGGCTGGCCCCTTGTGGAGTCGCTCATGTAGGAAAGGAAGAGCACTGGTGTTTGGGCCGGAGGAGGTTCTGTTTTTCTGTTGTCCCGAAGGATAGTCTGTATCCTTGCTTGAGGACTAGGATTGTCCACTCCTCTGCCCCATATTGTTGCCAAGTCGTCCCCTTGTTTGCAACAGACCCCTCCCCACCTTTGGCATCTTTAGAGGGGAGGGGGAGTCATCAACATCTCACCTGGAGCCTCCCCTCTTCTCAGTCATGTTCCTTCAATGACCATGGGAGGCATGAAACGACTGATTGGGGATTGTCTGGCCCCTTGCTGTGTGGGCCTGCTTGGCGCTGATGTTGGAACCTGGGTTGTGGAGAGGAATGCTTACTGGAGTACATGGATCTGTTTTGCACGGGGAGCCTGCTTGCTGACCCATGGGAAACTGGAGCGGGTTTCAGAGACAATACCTGCAAGAAGAGGGTGTCCTTAGAATCTTCCCTCTTGATGTCAAACACCTGACATACTTAGTCCGGCAGCAAGTATTAGGGTTCTGTTTCGGGGGCTCATCCAAGGAAATCTGTTTCTGTACCACTGCCAGGAAAGACTCCTACTTTTGAGGATGATGTTGGCCCATGCATGTCCCACCCTCCTGATGACAGACTACTTTTCTAGTAAGACAACATCCTTCATCTCCCTTATCCATGCCCCTTGGCTATCTATCCAGCTAGGAAGGGCCCTCACTGGCATAGGCTCAAGTTTCCCCCATCTCGGAGCTGTTGAATCGGGTGCCTTGTTGCTGGGAACACTGCAGCGGTGCATTGTTCACCAAACTGGCTATGTTAGAATCCAATGACTACAGGATGGAGAAGTCTTCCGGCATGTAGTATTTTGCCTGATGAGGTAGCAGAGGGTTTTGGAGCTTATCCACCTGGACACCACCCGGGAGCTTTCTAATGTCGCTACCAGACTGTTCACCTTCCTCATCAAACCATTGATCAAGGGAGACCAAGGAAGCTGGAACAACTGTTGTGCCTCTGGGGATTCTCTGCTGCCCACTCCAAGTAAGGTGGAATCTTCTGATGCCACCATCAGTGGTTCCACCAAGCCTAGGTGCTGCCTGAACTGCCTAACTAACTCCACAAGCCTTTCTTCTCTTCTGGTTCCCCCCACTGTGAAGGGTCCTCAGTTCCATCTCATTCCTGATTGTCCCTCCCTGCCTCTGCTCTATCCTCTCTCCTGAAGGGGGTTGCCAAATTACTCACTGAGGAAGTCCAAGAGGCAGCACTGCCAGAACTCCTGCTGTGGTAGCCCCTCTCCTTGCCCTTGCAAGGGGGTGCTTCTCCAGCAGAATCCACTGCAGAGTAGTGGTCCCATCTGTTGCTGCTCTGACCTAGGGAGCAATGATTTGGAAGGGCAGGGAGTGGAATGGGACAACACAACACCCAGTACTTTCTGTCTCAGGAAATGCATTATCGCTTGTCAGATCTGCTGAGAGATCGGAACAAGGGTCTTCTGCTGCTGCAACATCTAGTGGAGCTGCTGCTTTGCCGCTGATGGTGAGGCAATAGGACATGACTGCTAGGTCTAAGATCTGCTCTGCCTCCTTTGGTTGCTCTGTCCTGTAGCTGCTGTGCAAGAACCAACCCCCCTCCTCTTACTACAGGCTGAAGTAAGGTGGGACACCAACAAAACCAGTAAAGAGACAACAGAGGGGGAACGTCTGCTCCCCTCTCGTCTTGCAGAGATCATAACCTCTCCAGTTTCTGGTACTTCACTGGTGAGGAGGAAAACCCTGCAGATTCTGCTCTCGACCTCTTGGATACTTCTTCCTCACCTCTGTCCAGTTTTCAGGAAGAAGTTGGCAAATGTAATGACTACAAGGATCTTCTGTTCTCATTGGATTCCATGCGGTGGAAGATAATGATGGGGACCCTCTGAAGGTTGCCTTCTGCTAAAGGGGTTGGCTACCCTTGACCCAGAGAAATCTATCATCTTCAGGATATCCTCGGCATTAGGGCCTCCCTCTTTTGCTGTCGCAGAAAGTGGGGCTGACGATCCTCCTGGAGGCATCACTGGGAGAGGTGGTCTTGGCAAAGGAAGAAACACTGGAGGCCATGGCAAAAGGCAAGGAGTTGGTTCTATGGAGGAACTGGCCTTCTTACATCTTCTCTTCTCGTAGCGAGGCCATTGAGATGATTGCCTACCCCTACATTAACTGCACTTCCTCTCGTGCACTTTCATCTCAACGTGAAATACACAGAAAATGCAAGTCTATCGCAATCGGGGATATAAATTTACTACAGAGCTTACCCTTGACCACACAACAACAGAAATCGGATTTCATGTCCTCCATGATAGCCATCGGACACACAGAAAGGAGCTATGATACATATGTGGATGCTACACTGTGTGCTAGGTCACACAAGAGGAAAAACACAGGTATGACTCCCTTCGGCTCAAGAAACTATACACTGCACAGGGATAACAACACTGGGTTACTGGAGGCCGACAAAAGGCACTGGAAGGGCAAGGTCCCTGTAGCATAAGAAAACAAGGATATAAACACATTACACACACAAAAGCAATTCTTAACTAATGGGAGACAAACGCAGTGACGAACTGCATGCTAAGACAGCTGAGAACAAAAATGGAAGAGCTAACCAGCTTAGGTCACGAGTGAATCATACAGTATAAGCCTACCCGATCTGCTTTCACTCTTCTAGTTGAATCAGTGACAGCTAAAGTGTGCGTTGCGCTGAGTACTCCATTTATGAAAGCATAGGTTTGTATTCCCTTTGGAACAAACAGCCAACAGCTACTGGTAAATCACTGACTACCATCTTCTCTTAGATAACCTTTATATAACAGGGAAAGTTGACAGTTCATTCAATAAAGGAAAAATAAAGAATATATTTTTTAAGATTGAAAGAAAAATAAAGAATATTTTTTGAACTTGTTTATTCAAAAGATAGATGCAAGACACACCTGGTGGAGAATAGGTGAACAAGACAGTCAAGCGATCTTTTATTTTGAATGCTCACCTGTCTGCTGGCACGAAGATAAAGCTATCTTTAATAGTAGGTAAGATTCATCCAAAATAAATAATTTTATAAATAATACTAAAGGTAAAAACAGAACTTACCAACACATGAATAAAAAAAAAAAAAAAAATCAGTAAATGAGACTCATTCCCAAAAACATCCACACACAGGTACTTCAAACTAACATTGGTTCCTATTCTATGGGAAACCATGTCTTGCCAAACTCTTACATTTTAGTCTTTTTTTATAATAAAAAAAAAGTTGTCCATCATAAACAACAATTATATAAAAGGTAAAATTCAGAAAGTCCTCCATAAGAATTTCCTTTTCATTTTGAGTGAATCAGTGTACAGTATACAGAATTTATAATCTTTTTAAAACTCTTGAATATAATACTGAAAAATAAAATAAAAGTACTTTTCCTTTAATATTAAGAGTAATTATGGATTTAATGAATCACCTGATGTCAAAAACATTACTATATGTAACAATAGACTTCCATTCACAAGGGATCATATGCTACTGTCTTATCTGTGACATCATGAGGAATCATTTATAAAAAAGGAAAAAATGGTACATTCCTGTACATTTTAATGGCTAAATAACATTTAGATATATTTACAAAACTATGATAAGCTATACCAGGTGAATCAGAGTCCAATTTACAAATTCTATAGATCACGATATGCAACGACGCTCATCTGATCGGCAAATTCCAATGCCACAATTCAGATGACTTGCTAATAATAAAGGCATGATGAATATACAGTACCTGAGAAATTATATAAACAAATCTAACAATCACAATCTACAAGTCACACTCAAAAAGGCATTTTATTTTTCTCTCATCACTTGTGATTACAAGAGCTGCACCAATCAGACTAAAGGATTGGCTGGCTGATCAAACAGAAACTAAAGGAATGGAAAAAAAATCGGTCACTCTTTCTGAAAGTCCCATATACTATGCACATCAATTAAGATATGGTTAAGAAATAATTTGTACATCACCTATCCACATCTTTCATGTGTGTTAGTCAATACACTGCAGTATGAAAGATATGCTGGATTAGTCACACCGAACACATTTCACACACTGACTAGCAAAAAAAATAATAAAAAAAGTCATGCAGACCATTGTTAAATTACAGTGTATCTTTGTGTAAACATAATCACAACTAAACATGATGTATTCACTTTGTGGTGCTTACAAGCGCTTGCATCAGATCATAAATGCACAAAGATTTCAACTAAAGTATCTGCAAGAGGTTCATGATTCAACAAGTATCAACACTGTATTCATTCATTCCCTTTATTTCACTATCAGTTAAATCACAGTTATAATGAAAACCACAGTTTTCAGTATTCATTATCAAATATAAAATCTCAAGACGAAAGGCCAACACACAGCTTGGCTCCACCTACTACCAAATATAGGTCATCACACCCATCACTGGAATGTACTGTTCATAAATTGGGTTAGGGGAGCTCATTTCATAAAGAGAAAGCTTAAAAACCACAAAAATTATATATGAATGATGGAGTGTTCTTTCCAGAATTCTTGACACTAACAAAACATAAATGCTTTTGGAAATTATAAGTGCACAAAGTAAAGGCATGAAAAGTACTTTTGATGAAAGAAAGAGATAATGATAACAAACTACTGTATGCCTATATACTCTATGCTAGCAAGGCATTCCTGCTGAGGTGCTTTGTGAACTAGCAGAGTCTGCTGGAGTTGTTTCCTTCACAGAGGAACTTAAATGATTTACATGATTGCAAACTTGTCCATCAACATCTACTGTTTTGCAACTAGTGTCTAATTTGTCATTTTCACTTGTGAAGCAAGTTGTCTGCACAATGTCTGGTATTACCGAAACAATATCTTTATCCCCTAATGGAGAGGATGCTACACCAATAATCTCTTCCTCTGAATCTTGATTGAGTATGCCTTGCTGGACTGGTTTCAATGAAGGTGAGCTATTTGTTGCTGATGTACTTGCAATACTTTTTGTAGCTGGGACTGCAGAATTATGATTCAAGTGTTTGGCATCACTGTGCGGCTTACTCATGAACAAATTAGCTCTAGATGTTTTTCTTGTTCTGGTACGAACTGGGCCCCCAGCCTGGCCTCCAGTTGCACCTTTCAATTCATTTTCCACTTCAGCATGTTGCTCCTCTCTCTCTTTTTCAGAAGTCAAAGAAGTATGGGGTTTTGTTAGAGTTGCCCTGCTGCATGCATTCAAAAGACTAGAAGCAAGATGGAAACCTTCCAACCCAGGTGGTGGACTCATCTTTCTGAATTCATCCTTCAGCAACTGAAAACTTTTCTGCAAAGCAAAAGTTGGGATTACAACTCTTGTTGAGAAATTTTTGGATCACTTGGTTAAATGGTTTATTTTCATTAGTCTCTCTCAATATAATATAACAAAACCAGTACTAACATGATTTTATCTGTTTACTAAAAGGGGCTGCTTTATTTATAAATTCATACTGTATAATCATAACAGACAGAAAAAAAAATTTTCCCCCCATAAAATTTTTCCCAGACTGTTATGCAGTTAGTCTACTTTTTTCTATGAACACATGCATGAACCTCACCTTAGTTAGCAAAATCAAAATGTTTTCAGGATTCCGAACATAAAACCCTGAAGGGGGGATATCACTTACATGTACCTTGTCTGGAACACTATAGATGGTACAAAAGTTCCTTGCAGTTTCCTTTCAGTCCTTCATTTTAGCTGTTCAAATTTTTAACTATCTTGCTCCCATTTCACCCTTAAAAATTAATCCTTTCAGTGAGCATTTGCATTTAAGTAAATCTGACCTGACTCAATATTTCTTATTAGTATTGGCCAAAATATATATGCCTAACACCTTAACTATATGATAATAACAGCAACTAAATTGGTTCAAGAACAGATGGCATTCAAGACCCTGAAAAATACAGTGACCTTCATTTTTAAGAATTTAATTATTATTAATGATGTAATATTTATTATTCAATAAATCCAGATATCCAAACATCACATCTAAATTGCTCTCTGCAATATATCACAAACTCTTTAAAATACAAAGACGATCTATTTCTAAGAAAATTGTGAGAATAAATATTCTGCACCTGAAGCAGGTGTGTACGGTTAGCTGTCTTGCTTCTACAATCGATTATTGTAAAGTTTTCCGACATCTTTTAAGTATCTCCACTACACCCTTTGTTCACAAAGACAGTTGTGAGTCCTCTGACAGCTTCAAATAAAAAGCATACGTATGGCCTACCATTTTCTAGTCTGAGATTTATCCAAATTTACCTTAACAGCATTTGTCTTTAACTGTACCTGCTGAATCCCGACTATAGACTCTGATAAGATGTTCTATAGCCTAGGCACTCCTAGCTAAATGAGATGGATCAAATTAGGAATATTTCATGTGAACAATGTCTTTCTTCTGACTGGAAACTAGAGTAATATGTGATTATGAATAAAAACAAAAATAAAATTATTAATTTGCAGCATTTAATTTACTTTTAATAAGATACTTCTTGGAAAATTATGCCCCTAATCTGGGAATGTATCAAGACAATTATTTCATAAAAGGAGTCTTACTAACTTAAATCTTTAAGTCGGTTAAATTACATAGTACACCACCATAGACATTCCATGTGAAGGAGTCTAAAGAAGAGAGAGAGTGAGTTAACTTACTTTTTAATATACAGACCTCCTTTAACGACATACCTGAATAACCACCACTCAGACTTACGAACAGGTCTCCAACCAGTCTATGTTATATACAGTATGAGAAGAGAACATGTAAATGAAAGATTCCGTCTGTTTACCTGGTCTTTTTTCATGTACTGTGTAAGGTTATTTTCTTCCCAGTGTGAATATACAATTAATATAACTTGAAATGTGACTGTGTTTATCAAGTAAACTTATCATTCATTTTATATCTGCCCAAGTATTTATCCTGTTATACATTGCCTATGCTTGAGGAAGTGATGCATTTGGATGGTGTAAGATTTCCTATATTTTCATATGCCATATCATATATAAATACCAGTATTTCCTTTGCCTTACCATGGGCACCTATCTTTTTTTATTTTTCAGCTGACAAAGAGGTCCTACTGTAGGCTCTTTAATTGCCTGTCGGCCAATTTTACTGACCTTCTGTTTACATGGTTTATGGAAAACAGTACCATCTCAGAGCCTGAAATCTTTTCACTTTCCAAGAGGCCCACCCTTCCCCCTCCCTTCCATATCCTCCACCTTTGATGGCGAACCCAGACTATGACAATTTATTAGGGCTTAATTTTGCTAACAAAATTAAAACAAAACTCTAGGTTCAATATAAGAAATTATTTAAAAAACACACTAAGATTTTCTGTAAGTTTAAATAAATACAGCTATGTAAATGACTGTCTTTTGATAGATAAATGATTGTCTCTTTTGATAGTGAGGCTGCTGATTGCCTTCAGAATTACCCTTATGGCCCTGCCAGGGGCCCAAGAGATACCACTGATATCAAAAATTCTCACAAAGCTGGTCTAGGCCAGAGTGGTGCTTGTTGATGCAGAGATGGAGTATAAATGAACTCGAAGCAGGAAGGTTCTTACAGTGATTACCTGAAGAATTACTATCCACCCTTCTTCCACTCTTATGGAGCCCCTTGTGGGACCATAACATAACTCCTCTGAGGCCTCAAAGCAACTACCAAAATAGGTTTTCCTAAACCAAACCTTTTTTTTTTTTTTTTTTAGGTAAAGTTATGTAAGCCTAGCCTATACTGCACGGAATATACCACAGGACAGTAAGTAACAGGCAAAAGATTAGTACAAAATTCTTTCATTCACTGTCATGGCACAAATGAGACAGTTCAGAAGAATGGTATTACTACTTAGCATTAAGTATGGTGTTTCACTGGTGACTAGATTATCTCTTACTTTATTAAACTTTGATAATAACCACTGGTGGTTCTTGTTCCTTTTATTTACCTTTGTACCATTCCTCTAAACTGTCTCATTTGTGCCTCAACAATGCATGAATAAACGTGAAGGCACTTGGTACTGATCTTCTGCTATTATTTTCCTGTGGTATTTGCTTTTATATACATATATACATGCATGCTTTTATATACATTCATATATGCATGCTTTTTATATATATATATACATATGAAAACACAATATATGATAGCATATAAGACCCCAATTTTCCCAAAAATGGCTTAGATATACACAAAGGTCTTAATACAAAGTTGGTATCTGGTATACTAAAGTTTACCCAGATGCTGCAAACTACCAGTACTTGTACCTAGCCAAGCTCCATAATACTGTATTACAGGTATTACCAGTATTTACTCAGATATCATCATTATTGTTATTTATAGTTGAATCCCTCATAAACCAATACCTTTGGAACTGACTGAAGGGTTGTAAAGTGCCCGAATCCATACACTGATACAGCAAACAACAGACACAAACACACTGAAAGAATGCATGGCAACACACTGTGCATTTGCTTGCCTTATTAAAAAAAAATCCATAAAAAATCTGGTACTACTCTGTTAAAAAAACTAAAAAAGATAGAAAGAATAGTTCACCTACCATGATGCGTTAAGTGTATATATACACCTACTAAAAAATATACACAAGTAAAACAATGTAACTACTGTATAAAAAGTACAATACTATACTGCATTAAACATCACTAAAAATACAGTTGTGTAGCGTACGTAACACAATGTACACTGTGCATGTATGTATACACATAGGCCAGCCTTGCATCTCTACTTTACATAAAAATTGCAATCAAATATAAAATTTTACTGAATTAAAATTTACTGAAAATCTTATTCTAATATACAAACTTTGATATCATTTCTTATACTGTACTGTATTCGACCTACTTTTTTGTTAATTTAACCACAAAAACTCATGGTAATGGTTCGAGTTGACCATTAGAGGCAGAAACGAGGGAAAAGTTAAAATGTGTTTTCTGCTATATTTAAGCTGCTTTCACTTCCTCTTCTATATTACAATAAAATGATAAAAATAAAATTTCTTGCTGTCCTAGTTGCAGTTGCATGCTTTAGCCTAGTTTTCCTCTGCCATACTGCAGCTATATATTCTGAGTGCTTAAATGTAATAATTTTTTTCTTAATACTCCCTCTGGAATTGGGGGAGATGTCTTATTTGTTATCTAACTGTTTAATCTATTTATCTATCAATTTCATTTCATTACCTTAAGACCAACAGTATTGTGGGCAATATTTTTGCCTGCCCTTCTGTTTTCGCTCAGGCTCTCCATATCAGTGATCCACCCTTCAACTTGTTCCATTATCTCCTTGTGCTTTAGCCAAAAGTGGCGTTCAATCACCTGGACAACAAAAATAAGATCCTTTAAAATACACAAACTATGACACAGTCTTAATAAAACTTTTAAGACACAAACTATGACATACTTTTAATAATTTTAAGAATAACTTTTTGTTCAATTACACAATACAAACCCAAAAGATAAATACTTTATATACTGCATAAGCCTATAAATTGTGAATGAGATTACCTCTTTGAAACATGGCGAAGGATTACGAAGCTGATTCAGCATTGCCCATCTCACAGTTGCTGCACGGATATTGGCATCATATTCACGGGAGTTTTGCATTGCTGCAGGTGTTCCTCGTGACCTTTCATAACCAGGTTCATTAAAGTAAGGCTCACTGACGAAAATCAGAGATTGTATAGATACTAGCACCTGCAATAGCACTGACTTTATTAACAGACAGTTCATATAAAATGACATTAGTTCATACAAAATGACATTATTTTGATCCCTATATCACTTTCAACAGCTAATGCTGAACTACATAAAGATTACAAGCCTGATGGAGATCTTTCAGTAACAAAATCTATACCTTAACAGCAACAATACCTCTGACCTTTCCAAACAAAATAGTTGCAAATAGTATCTACATTTTTTATTTAATGTCCTAGCTTCTGTTACTGTCATTAGCTTTCAAATTTTTCAAGGTATATCATGTGAAATAATCTTACCATTAAATAACAAATACTTTAAACCTTTAATAGTTTCTGGTGTAATTAACTTAAAAAATATCAAGTGTTGAAAAGCTGACATGACTCATGAACACTTAAAAAGAGATAAACTTAGGTGATATCACACAGCCCAGACACTTCATTGCCTGAAAGAACTGGTCCTCATTGTAATTCAGCATGTTTGTGTGTGTGTGTATCTCTCCAGGGTCTCACTTAAGCATGTACACAATAATTTATCTTCCTCAGATGTATTGAGTTGTTGGATTTCGTTTTCAGTACTTCATTTTCCATCTTTCATTATTTTTCATTCCCCTTTGTGCATAATTTTAGTAATTTTCATCAAAGTTAAGCTATTTAAATATTTTTTTTCAGTGTTGGTGCTACTCAAGAGTTTTGGCTAGTGGTCAGTAACCAATTAAAGGGCTTGGGTTTTTTCTACATTAATTAAATTAGATTTAAGCTTTAGGCTTGTTCCTTTGTCTACCCCCTTTTTTTCTTTTACTGCGGCTTTAATTTATGAGCTAAATATAAGTACAGCAATTATTCAGTTGGTATTGTCAATCCTCTATTTTGCATAGTTTTCCAAAGTTTTTTTTTTTTTTTAATAAAGGTTAAGTACATCCCAATGGAAGTGCATCAGACACAAGTTGTGTGGAATCTTTGTGGACTGACTGATTGATTTAATGTTATCTGGCACTGGGACAAGTAAGGTCACTGATGCCACAATTTGTTGAGAATGATGAAATTTGTATAAAACCTATGGGAATCATGACTAGATTACACACACACACATATATATATATATATATATATATATATATATATATATATATATATATAATATAAAAATTAAATCTATACCTTCTACAGAAGACCTGTATCTGATACAAATCTAAAAATGCCACTGGCATCACAAACAACTTCCCTAAGGACTTTGGCTAGAATGTGTTGGCCACTCTCATCTTTGGCCTCTGAGAGAAGGCTTCACCTGAGGTCCCTTAGACCGGGGCATTCAGCCTCATTCTTTTTTTATATAAGATATGTGGGTCAGGAAAAAATCAACAGTCTCCTGAGTTTTTATTGACATATAAAATTTTTTAGCAAATACATGTATGTGATGTCTCTGCCATGTCTGCCACATGGTTACTGATAATATCCCAGTTGTATGTAATATTTGTAGTATATACTGTATCATGATTTACCATACATTTTCTTGAAGAATGAAATGTCAGACTGAAATGAGTATGCCTTGACATGGGAGACGATGAGTTTGAGTTATTTCCTGACAAAGAGGACATCAATCTTGGTAATAAGTGTAGTGTTTGTGTGTAAATGTATGTTTGTGTTTTAGAAACATATTTTGCCTTTTCATTTTGACTTGACGAATGCAACTGGTAATGCAGGAATAGGTATGTAATGCAACTTTTACCATGTACTATTTGAATCTCATATGAATCCCATTAATAAAAAACAATGCCACTAACTGTCAATAGAATTAAATCAGATCCATCCCTGTTGCTGGTTATGATTTAATTACTTTTTTAAAGATGTACCTTATGTAAACGTACTGATGAAGACGTGGTACAAGAAATATTGTTGTTACAGAAATTCCTCCTAATAATTTAACAGCTTATTCAAAACCATTCTGCATGTCCATTACTTTCCTCAAAATCCTACTACAACTGTAATATCCAATCCCTCAACTAGTAAATTACTCTTTCTTTCTTTCTTTAAATCTTCAGCTGAAACCCCTTATGGACAGAGGCAACAGACTATAAACCCATGGGGGTTCCAAGGGGAAATCAGCCTCCTGAGAGAGAGAAGTTATGGGAAAAGATGACAAAGAAATAAATATGAGGGAATAGAACATAAAACCAATACACCTGAAATTCAGGAGAAACCAGCAGAGAGCAGGAATTAATTTGCTCCTCGCACAAATATTTGAAGATCAGATTTCATAGCCAAGATAAAACTCCTAACAAACCAAGTTAGAAAATAACAGTGTTTGCAAGCAAAAATGGCTAGGCCAGGTCAAGATGACAGCAGAGTATGTGTCATTGTAGTACATTTTATGCAGCCAACATAATGAACTCACTTTATGTCTATGCTACAAGTCGTCATTAAGAGTTGGCAAAATAAAATTGACTGATGGCATATTTCTATCCATGAATTTGAGATGACAGTCTGCACTTGAAGATCACACTGAAGACCAGTACTCCAAACAAGGAAGAAGAGGAGTTAAAACACATAAAAAATGACAGTTTCATCTAGAAACATTTAAAAACATTTCTGCAAGATACCAACTTTTTGAGAAAAAGAGTTAGCAATATTACATATGTTCTTCTCAAAAGTTACGCCTAAAATCTTGAAGGAGTCACTGACATTCAAATTTGTACCATTTAAATGTAAATCAGGATGTGTTCTGGATCAACTAACTTTTATGCTTTAAGTTCTGGAAGGGTTAAGCTACATGGCCACAAAGCCTACTCCACCCATGAGTAAGTACCAGATATCTATCTGGAGATTCTGTAACCACATATCTAAGGCACAGAGAATGAACAACAGGTAGAAGAGTAGCACCATCAGCATATGTAATCAGTTTGTTCTCCAGACCTTGGCACATGTCACTGGTATAATTAATAAATAGCAAAGATCCAAGAACAATACCTTGAGGGATCCCTGAAATTACATTTCCAAAGCCACTATATTGGCCGTCAACACAGCCCCTTTGGGTTCTGCCTATTCAAAATCCATTAAAATTATTAATAAAAGATCCACCAATTCCCAATGATCTTAGCATGTCGATATGTGCTTCAATTATTCACACAATCAAAGATTGCACTAAAACCCAGACCAACCATGTGTGCCTCTGCACCCTCATCATGAGCACTCTGCAAAGCAGTAGATACTAACAAAGGTGCATCACAAGTACCAAGACCTTTACGAAACCCAAACTGTAATGCTGGTAGGAGGCTATTATCTTCAACAAACCTACAAAGATGCTCGGAGCAGCTTCTCAAAAGCCTTAGATAAATCAGTCTATATTCAGAAGGAAAACTTGCAAGCCCAACTAATTTTCTGAAAATAGTAGTAATCTCAGGAGCAATGAAATCAACTGTTTTTAAAAAAAAGATGTGAAAGATCCTGTTAGGGTCTATGCCACCATAACTGTCAAACCCCAGAAGAAAAGTTTTGACTTCTCTAGACTATGAAGGGCACTGAACGCAACTTAGGCTCTGGAAAACTTGACCAAGGCAACACCATGGACTCGCCACCCTGTTTAATCAGAAAGACTTGAACCAAAAGTTCTGCCTTTTGTTTAGGGCAAAATACAGCAGTTGCACCAGTTCCTACAAGGGGAGACATGCTTGAATCAATTTCAAAAAGCAATGGTTTCAGGGACGACCAACAATAATGGTCATCATCACTGGAAAGCAAGATTTCCTTCACATCCTAATTATAAGTTCTCTCAGCTCTCTGATAAGACTACCTGGGCTTGACTTCTACTTTTAATAAAATTATGCCACAAAAAGTCCAGTCAATTGTTCCTCCATGATAAGCCTCTTGTTTCCCACGGTAGGCCAACTTGCATGCTCCGTTAAACCACGGCTAATCCTTTAGATGAAACTTGAGGATTTTAGGACTTCTTTTCATAATAGTCATAAGGTGGTCATTTATTTAAACACTGTAATATTCAGACTTCTATATATATACTGCTCCCACCTGAGCTCAATAAGATCATGGTGAGTACCACCACAATTGGCCTGAGATTTCATGTATACCTTTCATGAAAAGCTAACAACGTCTTTGAATACATGTCAAGACAACTGCCAGATTGGTAAATTATTAACTCACAGCCAGAAATAGTGTAGATACCTAGAGCAGCAACACCATGACTATCCATTGCCATTCAGCCATTCGGTGTGATGAGCACTGTAATCACCAACAAAAATAAACAAGCCTTGGAGTCTGCTTCCTAAACTGCTGTCATTTTGAGCACTGTAAATCATCCAAATCACTTCAACAAAAATAAACAAGTCCCGGTTTTGACGGGGTTCGAGTCGTAACCGAAAATCTTCGGAACATCGTCGAAAATCGTCAAAAATCATAAGAAAACTGCTGTCAGTTTTACATCAAAAAACTTCAAATTACATTATTCAGCCATTTTAATTCGTGTACGACGCGTCATCCAAATCTCAGGAAATAATTTCTGATGAATAGCTAGCTAAAACGGAACCGTCGTAAAATACAGTGAACCCCCACCTATTCACCGTTCCGGATTCATGGCTTCACCTATTCCTGGACTTCTCTGTGGAACACATATACACATTATTCATGGAAAATTTGCCTTTTTGCAGTATTTTTCATAGAGAAAGTCACAAATTACTGTATTTTCATATCGTTTTCGTGACTACACTATTTTGTGATAAAACTAAAATATTCACGTATAAGCATTTTTAGAGGGCTTTTTGTGCATTTTTTGAGGGTTTTTGGTGTTTTGAACTATCAAAATAAGCAGATAAGAGCATTTTAAGGGAGCATAAAGTATTCGGAGATTTTAGCTATTCGTGGTGGGGGGTAGTGGTGCGCATCCACTGCAAATACTGGGGGTCAACTGTACCAACTTTTATCCGGAATAATGTTGAAGCTTCAAAGAGTAGTTTCTCTGAAATACATTAGGAAACCCCAATGTGGTATTTCAAGAAGTTTTCATTTCAAAATTCTGAGATGAAATAGTCATCGGTTAAATTTCCATGCTTCACTAAAAATATGAAACCACTAAACTTTTGTAAGGAGGAATTTGAACAATGGTGAGAATTACTCATTCAATTCAATATTATTCGAACTCCTTATACACACATACACTGGTCTGGGGAATTGTTAAAGAAGGTACAGATAATACACTGCTATGGTCATGAGCAGAAATAGATGGGAAACTACAAATTCAAACCTAAACATCATGAATAATAAAAATGCGGTAAACAATAAGCTCAAAGTATGACCAATATTAGATCACCTGAGAAAAAAAGTTTCAAGAACTTCCAAAACTACAAAACATTTGCACTGATGAGCAAATGGAGCTTGTCAAAGGAAGGTATAGATTAAACAGTACCTACCAATGAAGCCCAAAAAGTGAGGTTTCAAGATCTTTGTACCTGCAGACTGTGTGGGGGGCCTTGCTCATGATTTCACTCCTTACACAAGGCCCTTTCAACCTGTAAATAAAGGTATTCCAAGCCTTGGTGCAGTAAATAAAGGTATTCCAAGCCTTGGTGCATCTTCAAACATAGTTTTCCACTTGGCTGAAAGGAGACGTCTATCTTCAAATGGGAAATTGAATGGCCCACCCAAGAAATGACAGAAAAAGATGGGTCAAGTTAAACCACACATGGATATGAGACTTAACAAGTTAGAGCACTTCCCAGAGAGAAAAATACTCGGTTACACCACAAGTAACCTGTATGAAAGGGCCACACAAATGTCAGGTGTATCAAATGTAATGTTAACTTGTTTCTGAATGAGAGAAACTACTGTTTTGTTATCCCCTCTGAAAATTCACTACCTTGTTTGACCTGCATTATAAAAGTGGATCCCTTTTATTGCTGATTAGAATCTATTTTCCATTTTAAGCAGCAAAAATATAATAAAATATTTATTTTGTCAAGCTAATGTTCACTCCAAGCACAATAATATACATAAAAGCTTGCTGTGTACCAAACACCAAATAAATCTACTACTGCATCCACTAGCAAATTTCTCTTCCCTGACGACCAAAAAGACAAAACTGTCATGTGATTGTATGAAATGAAATGTAAACATTTTGAGATTCAAAACTCTTAAAAAAAAAAAAAAAAATTTTAAGCCAAGGGAAGTGTGTATGGGCAATAAACAGTTAAAAGTATTTGCTCCCGCTTTTTATTTTCTTCCACATACCATTCCCCTGCAATTCATTTACAGTTGTCCCCAATGGGAGTGCAATGGTTTGTATTCAATACTATTGTTTACTTCCTATAACTAATGTTTTACCTCTCCTTTGTACAGATCTGTGGTAGCTCAATTGCAGCTCATTTGCTTAACGAAGATTTAGCTAAAATTTTTTTTGGTGTAAATTGCAGGGATGAAGTTAATCCTAACAAAACGTCAAGTATGACTGTTACCAGGTCTATGAAACTGGTCCCTGACAGTTTCTTTAGCCACATTTAATTCACTGAAAAGTCCAGAGGTCACTTTTGGAAAATATTCCTGGTCCATCCCTACTTCAACTGCACAAAAACTGAGTATACTTTGGTCCCAGCAGCTGATTTGCATCTCAAATTCTTGGAGAAAAACAAATTTATTCAATTTCTTATCCTTGATCCGGATATTAATCTTTGGTAGTCTTTCAATTAGCTCATTGTGCATGTTGTATGACTTTCCATAATTTTGATAATCCTTTGCATTCACATCCCTTTAAGACCACACCGTCCACCAAACAGTACTATATGTGCAGTTAAGTCTAACAGTCCTGCCTTTTCTTGTGAGGTTCAGTACCACACATTTTTCTAGGAGTTTCACCCCCATGTTACCAAATTGTGGAATGATCTTCATAATCACTGGAACTTCAGAAGTCCAGACTTGGTTCAAATGCTTTTCTGCTGAGCAGGCTAACATGAGCTTATTTCTTACTTTGTCTGGTTTACTTTACTCATTTATCCTATTTACGCTTTGTTATTTATCTTATTTGTTTTCTGTGTTATTTCTCTTTATTAGTTTCTTCTTATGAATTTCCTCTTCTGTACTAGGTTGTTTTCTCTGTTGGGGACCTCAGGCTTCTAGCACAATGCTTTACCAGAGTTCCAGCTTGGCTTGTAACAACAATAACAATAATTTGGCTTATATGCTTCAAGTCGAGTAAAGTTTGGGAGCATTGTAAATACTTTAGAGACAACTGAATATTAAGACTGTACCTGAAGGAGTGATGAAGTCTGGGGATTCCACTTTTCCTCTGGTCTGCCATGCCAAGTATTAAGGATGCTTAAACAAACTTTCCCATCCTGATACAGGTTGGGGTTAAAACGTACCTGGAAAAAGAAATTCAAATTGCCTTTGATAAATCTAGTCCTTGAGTAACCTATCATAGATTCTTGAAAAAATTCATAAAATAACTGTTAAGTTTGTATCATTGTGGATGTAAAGAAAACAAAATTCCAAGTTTTACGTTCTTGGGAAGGGGTTGGGACTTACTTACTGTAATAGATGTACTGTGCACAGTACATTGAAAGATGACTCAATAATAAATTTCCGAATTACTACAAAAACAGGTACTTAACATTATACGTTGTGAACATGTCTCTCTGAAACTTACCCGACCTTCCCCAGTTGTCTGTAAATTAATATGAAGTGGGGAGGTTGGATAGTCTACTGGGAAGTAAACATCAAATTCAAAGCAGCCATTGGCATATGGTGTATCCTCCGGTCCCGTAATAAGCACCTGCAATAAGAGTACAGTATTCCAATGATACCATGAATGAACAAGTTTTGTTTTCAAAGACAGTAAATAAAGAAATAAACAAAGATGATAGCCAGTCCTGTTTTTATTGTTGATACAAAGATGATGGCCAGTCCTGTTTTTATTGTTGATACAGTAAATTTCTTGGCTTGTACAGGACTGGCAAAAAGGGTGTTCTCATAGAACTAATACACAATTCTTCAAAAATTCAATGATTGGATACATCAAAAATTCAATGACTGGACATAATGAAATGATAATGTTAAAAGTGTAAAAAAATTTTTGTGCAAGTGTTAAATGTGGACAAATTCTTTGGGTATATGTAATAAAACTATTGTTGGCAAATTTCAAGAACCCGAGGCCACCAACGCACTTATGGTTTTAAAGTTAGTAAGATCTCAAAAACTGAAATGATTCTAGAACACAATGCAAGGAGTAATCAGAAAAAATGATGTCCAGTCCTGTTTTTACTGTTGATACAGTAAATTTCTTGGCTCGTACAGGACTGGCAAAAAGGGTGTTCTCACAAAACTAATACACAATTCTTGTGCAAAGTTAAGTGTGGACAAACTCTTTGGGTATACGCAATAAAACTATTTTTGGCAAATTTCAAGAACCTGAGACCACCAACACATGGCAAACATAAGTTCTATGGCTTAAAAGTTAGTAAGATCTCAAAAACTGTAATGATTCTAGAACACATTGCAAGGAGTAATCAGAAAAAATGGCAGAAATAATTAGCACAATGATGTGCAGTGGAAGGTCAAAATAATCACATAAAATGGGGACAAATGATGACTTGAACCAAACAAGCATTTGCACAAAAAGTGGACAGAATTCTCATATACCACCTCATAAAAAGAACCTCATGTGAAGACACCAATCATGATGGTGATATCTGTAACATTCAGTGACTAAAAAGATCAATGTTAAGATATAATTGACTCCAATCAGATTTCTCCATAAAAATTCTCTTATTCATTTCAACAAAAGCAGAACTGTTTTGTCTTCTTTTTTTATCAGTTTCCTTTAACCTCTTCCCACCTAAAAGCCCAACTTTTTCAACTCCTTCTTTTTCCAAGCTTCACCTCACTTTAAATAGTTCCTATGGGCCAATCCTACAAAAGTCTGGATGGAACTCAAGGTCTGGTTTAAATAATAATAATAGTAATATATAATAATAAAAATAATTACCAACCACAACAGACTGCATTTGGGCAATAGTTGATTAAAACCAATTGCACTTCTGTTGGAGTAAGTGTGAATTAGGTACCTTGTACACTAAAGTGGGTCACAAATAGGTTGGAAGATGGCATGGAGTTAGGAAGAACCCATTCTAGAGCCACACCTGCTAAAAAGCAGGGAGCATCAAGTGATAAAAAAACAATGATAAAATCATATTACAGCACCACCATTAAATGTAACCTCTGCAGCATTAATTTTATAGAGCACTGTATTATAAATTTTCTTTAATATTCATCTATATATGCTCTGAAGGGTGTAATATAAGGAAAAGGTTATGTAAACACCACTTGCAAAATTTTTATTATATTTATATTCTTTGTGTAGCATCTCCTATACACGTTCACATGGAATTGAATGCAAAGGTTAGTGACTTAGTATTCATAAAAAAATGTCTGGCTCAAAATACTGGCCTTCTTGTGCTTCTTGGAGTCTGACTGGTTGGTACTTTTCTTAGGTTAGAAGCTTGCAGTCATGCAAAACTTCTTGAGCTCCTATTGACTAGGATTGATGATGTTATGTAGTTGGATGGGTGTAAGGGAAAGGGGGAGGTTCCTGGTGTATTTGCTGCTAGAGGGTAGATGGCGGGTCTCTGTACTTGCTTGCTGGGTAAGATGGTCCTAACAATGCATTTTATAGCATGAAGTTTGGTGCCATTTGGCTCTGAGGGCTTTTTTTAAACAATCTAAGAATATGTGAATCTTCAGAAAACTTGTCTCCTGTTGTCAGAGGCTAAGTCCAGCACCTTAAATGCTTATAAGAAGGTTTAGAGCTCCAATCCTAGCAATATACACCTTAGAGTAAAGATTGCATGTAATGCCTCCTGATGAGGGCAGGACAAATGCTTAGAGAGACAAGTGGTTAAGACTCACTGCACCTTTCATCTGAGCATCTACACAAGTATAGGATATACCATCTTTCAAGGTACTCTGCTAAAGGTACAGGGTCTTTTCAGGAGCAGTTCTTAAGTATAGTTATTTGAGTAAAATATGAGGGCAGTTTTGTTTGCTAAAGTGGTGGTGATGCTTTCTTTAATGACCTTACACCAGAGGTCTTCATCCATATTTATTTTTGGATTATTCCCTCATAAAATAACCTGAAGTTGCCCTCAATTTCTTAGATGTCACATGAAGGTAGGTATATACAGTAATTCCTCAATGATCCAGATCGCCATTATCCGGAACTTGCAATCATCTGACACACCTGGACCAGGGATGAGGTCCCCAAGATATAATTTAAGCATTTCAAAAAATTAAAAAAAAAAACAGTCCTCCGATGGTTGGCAAAGCTGCGTGGCCTCAAGAAAATGTTGGTAACACTGCTGTTGCTCGGACCGACCAGGAAAGGGTTTTGGGGGTTGGGGGAGGCCTCAAGAAGCTTCCATTGTGGAGTGGGGGGTCGGATGGCTTGCTGCCATGGAGAGGAGGGGCAGTAAGGCTGGGTAGAGGAAGGCTTAGAGAAGGGGGTTGTTTTGGAAGGTGGGTGGAGCTGGGGAGCAGCTTCTATGCCTATATTCACATTTTATTAAAGGATACGTACAGTACTGAGATACGGTAGAGAGAACTAGAGAGAGAGAAACAATAACCCTCACACTCCTGCAATTTTTCCTTCATGCTTTATAGTACTGTATACTTGTTTATATTTTTGCTGTATTTTCTCATAACTTATTTTTTCACACCAAAATATGAATGCAATCCTGTGTGTATGTTACGAGAGAGAGAGAAACAATAACCAAGGTATGATTGCATCAAAGTACAGTAACACACACTGCTTCACTTTTTTCTTAATATTTTATGCTACAGTATTCTCACTTATATTTTTGTTGCATTTTCTTATTATTTTATTTTTTCAAACTAAAATATGAACACAATCCTGTGTTTACACTACAAGAGAGAGAGAAACACATACATCGTATACTTTTGTCTATATTTTATGCTACAGTATTTTTTTATATTTTTACTGTATTTTCTCATTTTTTATTCATTCAAACCAAAAGATAAATGCATAAGGTACGTATGTATTCACACACTCATTCCATGCTGTCAGAGAACTTGTTATGGTCTGTTCGGTTTTGTTGGCCTATGTATGAAATTTGGATTTTTAAATATTTTTACAGTGATTAGAGATGAAACATCAAGAGTGATAAAATATTCTCGTGTACTGGTATAATATGTGTGATAACCATAGAGTCAACTAAACTTGTAAGGAAGTACGGTACAGTAAGTCAGACAAAGCAAAAAATGTGACAGCATGTACCTACATATGTACACACTCATTCGATGGCATCGTGAACTTCCTGGGCTTGTTTAGTTTTGTGTTTTTATATTTATGGTACAGTAATTGATACTTCATTAATGGATATGTACAGCACTGATATACAGTAGAGAGAGGGAGAGAGAACTGAGGTATGTTTACATTAAAGCCTAATACAACAACACGCACTCTTATACTATTTTGTTTATGCTGTATTTTATGCTATAGTATTCTCGTTTAAATTTTTACTGAGTGCTCTCTTTTTTTTTTTTTTAGTTTTAAAAACCAAATTATAAATGCAATCAAGTCCATAGGATACATACATATGCGCACACCCATTACGTGCCATCGGTGAATGTGGTACAGCTTATTTGGTTTTCCCTTGCCTACATATGAGATAAGCATTTTAAATATTTTTACAGTGATTTGTGTACATACTGTTGTGTGTGTTAATCATACTAAGAATCAAACTTGTAATAAAAACGGCACAGTAAATCAAGCAAAGCAAAAAATATCTGTAAATTACATATTTATGCACGCACTCATTCGATGGCGTCGTGAACTTCTTGGAGTTTTGGTTTCGTATTTTTACGTTTATAATATAGTAATTCATATTTCATTAAAGAATATGTACAATACAGAGAGAGAGAACTGAGGTATTTACACATGGTAAACAAATCAGGAAACAGCTGTTTTGTGATTTTGAGATATTTTACTTTAACATAAAGTATGTTAGTTTACCGTTGTATCCCTATTTTACATTTATGTAGAAAAATTAAAAATAATTCCATTCATACATCCATTTCTCATTTTAATACTTCAATATCACTTTAATATAATTTTAATATTTCAATATCACTTGAAGGGGCGCAACGACTGAATAATTTTGAGGAATTATCGAATTTTAGTTATTAACAGTTTTCAACTGTTTTATGTCTAAATCCTGAAGTGATAACGCTAAAAAATTTTTTTAGATTGGTTTATTGACAACTTTGTTCATCGCTTGTATGACACTGTGAACCACAAATTGTAAAAAAGACTTGTAAAAAATTTCTGTATGAATAATTCAGGATAGGATCGTGTAAGTTATACACTGTTTTGGACTGTTATATGTGTAAATAAACATCTTCAAACATTATTGCTAAAAAAAATTTTTAGATTGGTTCCTGGACAATTTTGTTCATCGCTTGTATGGCACTGTGAACAAGAAATACTAAAAAAGTAAAAGTCTGTATGAATACTCCTGGATAGGATCAAGTTTGAGTTATACACTTTTCTGGACTGTTTTACACGTAAATAAACATATCTTGATGTGTTACTGCTAAAAAATTTTAGATTGGTTCATGGACAATTATGGATTGTAAAAAAAATAAAGCATGTAAAAGGGCTAATAAAATTTATGCAAAAATAATTGTCAGTCACCCAATAATATCCCATCTCTCTAGCGGTAGCGTCATAGAGAAAAGAGGTTATAATGATACAGTATAGAGACAACTTGATCAAGATTTCCAGATTGTTCCAATTTTCTTGAATGTACAAAAATATTTTTCTTTTGCCGTTTCCTGAAAACTTACTTTTTTTCAAAACTAAAAGCTTAGATCTCCAAGAAGACTGAAACAAGACTTGTGTTTTCAGTATTAGTTGTAGAATAAGTGGTAAAAATTTGAAGCAAATCCCTTCAACCATAAGGTAGAAAAAGTAATTTACTCTATAATGGCACTCCCCATTAATGCAAATTTTAGGTAACATAAATCAAAAGAGCGCACAGTTCTATTCATTTGATTATATTATAAATTTCAGGGCATATTTCTTTGTCACAAAATAGTTTTAGTGCAAAAACCTGCTTCCTGGACTGTCATAGTTTCATAGTTATTACAAAATAAGCAATAATTTTTCTCTTTTTCTGTTTTCTCAAAACTTACTTTTTAAAAAATAAATTCTTTTTTCTTCAAGAAGACTGAACCAAATTCAATGAAACTTTTAAAGAATGTAGTACTCTATAACTATATATCTTATACATATCTTGATTTTTGCATGGGCAATTTCATTTTTGGGTGAAAGTTTTTATTATGCATGGTATTTTTGAAAAGTGACGTCAATTTTTTCAACTGCAAAAAAAATTAACGTAAGAGGTCGAATTTCTAAATTTCCCCAAGAGAGAATTTTCATTATTAGTTGTAGAATGAGTGGTAAAAATTTGAAGCAAGCACCATTAAATCGTATGGTAACAAAAAGCACTTACTTTATAATGGGACCTTATGGCATCAGTGCTCCCCTTAATATCATTTCAATACATATTTCTGAGCGGCGTAGCTATAATAAGGTGAGAAAACCAGTTTAGGCCTTCATCCCAGTCTATATATATTTATTATTCCAATATATACGAACCTACACTTTCATATATATGGAGTAATCTGCGCTTACCTCACTTCAAGGCTATTACTGTGTGTGTGTGTATATATATACATTATATATATATATATATATATATATATATATATATATATATATATATATATATATATATATATATATATATATATTATATATTATATATGTATATATATATATATATATACACATATATATATATATATTATATATATATATATATATATATATATATATATATATATATATATATATATATATATATATATATATATATATATATATATATATATATATATATACAGGCAGTCCCCGGTTTACGATGGGTCTGGCTTATGATGTTCTGAGGTTACGACGCTTTTCAAATATATTAATCAGAAATTATTTCCTGGATTATGATGCATGTTCCAGGGTGACAGAAGAAATATGGCTCCCAAGCAGTAGAATAATCAAAATTTGGAGTTTTTTTATGAAAAACTCAATAAAAATGCAATTTACATCGTTTACAATACACCCAAAGCATCAAAAGTAAGGTTTTCTTAGGATTTTCGATGATTTTCCAGTTTACGACACGGCGTAGGAACAGAACCCCCACCGTACACTGGGGACTGCCTGTGTGTGTGTGTATATATGTATGTATGTATGTATGTATATATATATATATATATATATACATATATATATATATGTGTGTGTGTGTGTGTATATATATGTATATGTGTGTGTATATATATATATACACACACATACATACACAGTAAAACCCTGGTCCTTGACTGTATCAGAACTTGACATTATCAGATTTCGACGCAAAATTTCAAATAAATTTTGCACTGGAGCTCGAACAAAAAATCAGAATCCAACCCAATAAGCTCCAGATTTTTGTCAATAAAATGTTTCATGTTTTAGTCAGTCAGTGCTAGTTGGTGTTGTTTGAGTGTTCTGATCTATTTCCTTAGTTTTTGTGATGTTCTGTTACTGTATTCTCATATAAAAATGAGTCCCAAGAAAGCCATTGCATTCAAGCAGAAAAGGAAAACTGTAAGAACCACAATTGAACTTAAAAAAAGGATTTAGCATCTCAGTTTAAGCTACCGAGATTCACCATAAGTACATTTTTAAAGCACAAAGAGGCAATAAAAAGTACTGGGTTGCTAAGGGAGTTACGAGTTTGACAAAACAGAGGCCTCCCATAATAGATGAAACATAAAAATTGTTGTTAGTAAATGAAAGATAAATGAAAGACAGATTGCTGGTGATAGTGTTTTGGAGGCAGTACCATATTTGCTGTCATAGAAGACACCCTTACATACAGACCCCTATTTTACAAGGATATCTTGTGGGGAAAAACAATTTCAATATCATAACATTTATTGAAAGATATTTTAATTTTGTAGGGAAAAAATGTATGGATCTGTGCATGAAATACAATATAGGTATACAATTCCTTATCCAAAATTCTAAAAACCAAAAACATTTTGTTGAAAGTAGAGCATCAATTCATAAGGTTGATGGTTTAGCATGCTAACGGCTGACCCGAGTCATTTGGATGTGTCCTGCTACTCAAATTATTTTTCTAATGAAATCCCAAGAACTGACCTTAGAAAATCCAAAAATAACAAAATATTTGTAAATTTGCCAAGCCTTCGAGTCCTAAATAATCTCTCTCTCTCTCTCTCTCTCTCTCTCTCTCTCTCTCTCTCTCTCTCTCTCTCTCTCTCTCTCTCTCTCTCATTTCGAAAAGATAGATATGCTAATTTGAGTCTCTTTAATCAATATCAATGGGTATCAGCATATATGCACACACTGTGTATGTTCATAATGCTTTAAAAATGCACAGTACAGGTAATACATTTTTGGAAGACAAAAAACATACAAATTTTGTTGTTGTAAGTCATGTGGAAACAGGAAACAGAAAGATACTATTAATTTGAGTCTCTGTAACCAATAGGTATTAGCACATGTGCACACACTGTGTGTGTGTGTGTGTATTCATAATATTTTAAAATGTGTAATACAGGTACTACATCTTTTGAAGATAAAAAAAACAAACAAAATTTTGTTGTCAAACACGTAGACTATATAGGGTGTGACCAGCAGATAAACAGAAATGGATTAACATTTGAGATATTAAACAGATGGATTTTGTTTTGAAGATATGTCAACGCAGCATTAGTAAATATCTTCTGAAGCAAAAAAAAAAATAAAGAAAAAATTTGTTGCTGGAGAATCTCTGAACCAACAATTTTGCACTCAAGTCATGAGAAGGAATTCATTCTATTCTTCATGTAATCAGTAAAATACATACACTATTAAAAACTATGTACTGTATTTAAAATACAAACACTTATGTCATTGCCAGCTTCACGTGAGCAAAACATTCTTTCTCAGACAGAATACAGCTAAGACCTGATTGGTTGGCTGGTTGCCATGGAGAGCAGTTAGCCAATGACAGCCCTCTACTTCTGTTCTGTTTATAAACATTTCGATCACAAATTGTGTGCATGGAGAACTGTTAGCCAATGACAGCCCTCTACTTCTGTTCTGTTTATAGACATTTCGATCACAAATTGTGTGTATGGCACTAAGTTTGAACGTTGCCATGGTTGTGATTACTTGACTGCTGCTTGCAAAAATTACTCAATAATTGGCTTTATAAAATTATTTCTTCATGAAAACAAGAATTTAACAACAATTTTTACTTTAATATAGTGGTATGAAAAATCCCCTGTTCCCGGACCGCCCTCAAATGTACGACTGCAAACTGATGACAACATTAGTAACAATAAAGACCAACCCTCTCCATGATCGATATGGTGAAATCTATTTTTGTGTTTTACGGAATGTTTTTGTTGAAAAAATGTGTTAGTGAACATCTGGTCTTAATTGTCCCACTATTTTATTATTGATGATCTTAAATATCTCACATTCATTTAACAGTATATTAACATAAATAATAATAAACTATTATGAATAAATAACTATAATGAAAAAACAGGAAAAAAGGAAAAAAATAATAAGTTTTCACTGCAGTCGTGATGTCTGATTATGCTCCTGACCCCACAGTTCCGAAATCCAAAAATTTCAAAAACCAAAACACATCTGATCCCGAGGATTTCAGACACAGAATTGTGTACCTTATTGTGAGAGTAATATATGTACAGTATTCGAGTAGATGCTATGAAATTTACCATAAATACTACTGTACATAAACATTTATGTGTTACCACTACAAGCCACCAGGGGGGCACTATGGTTTGTCTACATCCACTCATAGCAAATGGCTGAAAGGCAAACTGCCGATGTACCGTAAACAATTTTTTGTAAGTTTGTGATAACAGACATAATTTGGCTTGTTTTCTAATTTACTTTAAAAATTTGGCTTGTTTTTCAATGTTTTATTATTAGGAACAATTTTTGTGCCTACCCAGTATAGTACAGTACAGTACCTAGCCTAGCCTATGGTGCTTGGGCTCCCATCGGCAATACGGCTGCATTGGATGTAGGGCAGTTTTTTTATACAGTATTCATTCAAAAAAAAAAAAAGTACATCTAATACGGTATGTTATTTAACTGTGAACTTGTTTAATTTTAATTTATGTGTAGTCTTTTGTATAAAAAGGCAAGGTTAGGGTAGTAACTGGTGGTAGAAAATGGATTAATCTGTTTTCAGTTATTTCGTGGAAAAAATTGATTCTGATCTCCAGTGAATTGCATCTTGTCGCTTCTGGAATGGATTAATGTCGAGGTCCGGGGTTCTACTGTATGTATATGTGTATATATATAAACACACCTGCAAAATACATATGAATCCTGCAGTTGGAAAGAAGCAGGACCCTGTTCAGTGACAGAACAGTTCTACCTGTCCAACAGCACAAAGAGACAGATGTGTGAATGTGTGTGCACATATGTTTTCCATGGATGTGGCAAGAGCATTGCAACCCAAGCCTAGCATATTTCCCAATATGAACACTGTTTTGTTCCCTACAAATTATTTACAAAAATTTCATGTACTGTATTCCTGAGCCTACTTCTAAATCTAACTTTTATTTCTACAAAAGGCCAGTAAAGTACAGGCCTATAATTTAGACTTGTCCTATTCCTACTTATTCCATTCTACCAACTATCAAGATGAACTGTGAAAAATATTTTATAGCCTTTTTGATTCCTGGCTCACAATTAAGTATTGTGATTATCATGAAAGCCTTGGGTGTTATTGTCTGTGAACCTTATTCTTTTAGTTTGTGCACCTACAAAAAAACCCACAGAACTAATGACTTGCAGTATATAATCCCAAAAGGCCAACCAATGTAGTAACACTGCCATCAAATGCTAACTGTGTTTTGAACGGTCCTAAATCTAGAAAAATAGTGTGCTCCCACTATAAGATATTGGTGGCTGTTCATTTTAACTTTCCATAGTGTTTACAGTCATTTTTTATTAGTTCCATATTTCAAATAGAATACAGTCTTTGGAAAATATTGATAATCACATCTTTCTTCTAATATTTGGTGTGATTTGCAATAAAATATATGGAAATTACATGAAAAAGATCAGTATGTAATACTGTATAAGAAACCCATTTCAGGCATTAACTTCAGTGGCCATGCCAAAATTCATCAGAACAATATGCTTTAAAAAAAATAATGAAACTATTGCCATTCAAAACTAGAAAGCAATTTACTCAGTAAATCCAAAGCCACTCACCTTCATAATATCTAACCTATCAAGATCAGTACGGACAAAAACTGATGATGAGTAAGATAGCGGAAGTGAGGAGGAGAGAGTGACAGCTTCCTGCGCCAGTCGCTTCATCCTTCTCGGTATGCAAAGATCTCCAGCGCCTCTTACTAACCCTTCATAATGATGTGACACGACAAACTTTATACCTCTTTCAGGATCTTCAACAACCATTTCAAAAGTATCTGAAAGAGAAGATAAAAAAAATCATAAATTATCCACATATACAGTACAAAACTAAGGTCAATAATTTTCCAAAAATTATGAACCCAGACATTTTTTCTACAAAGTATTTTTCTTTTTAGTTATCCACGTGCCAGACCACATCAGTAACATTCTGTCCTATACATTTAAACATATCAAGTTTTAGCCTGCATAAATACTCTTACTAAACTATATTTGCATGATTTTTTGTTGAATGGTTACTTTACTAAACTGATACTGTATCAAGGTGGTGACGACCACAATACTATGTAGTCAAACAGTTTTATCAAGAGGTATTTGAAAATTCCATACGACAGCCCCTCCAAAATCTTCATTATTAAACACCATAAAGGATGGTGGTTTTTGATCAGTAATGCTAATGAGAAGAGACAACACATTGGCCTATACGTACTGAAATACTCATCTTGGTAATAAATAACTAAAGCTTAACTCAATCACCTCAATCATTTGGTCATAAGAATACATTTGGTCATAAGAATAAATTTAACTTTTGGGTTAAGTCTTGAGACCATTCTCTCTCTCTCTCTCGTTTTCTTATGGGGAACTTACATTTTACCTCTCTCTCTCTCTCTCTCTCGTGTTTTCTAATATGTCTTTTTGCTTTGGTGATCCTGTAGATGCTGTAGCTAACGGTGGTGTCAAAACATACACACAACTGCACATACATAAAAACCTTATATTACCTTGTAACAATACGAAAGATATCCCTCATCTTCTTAAGAATTTTTGTGTTAATGTTGCATTAAAGAACAATAAAACAATGAAATGTACTTATGAAGAGCTCTCAACAGTAATAAAGGATGTGTACAGTATACAGAATTCCATGTAAGTCTTGTGACAAATTTTATATTGGTCAAACGGGTAAAGCACTGGAAAAGAGGAATAGAACAGCATTAAAAATTTGAGATACAAACAGGTAACAGTGGAATTTTTATACATGTTAGCGAGAGCAATCATGCTATCAACTGGGACGAGGCAAAAAAGAAGGTGTATTCTAATAACACACTGGAATCTAGCTTTATAAAAGAAAGTTATGGCCATTATATGAATATCAGTCAAGGCATGTACAAACTTGATCCTATAATTTCAAAAGAAATTTGAAAAAGGTTGAAATTTTAAGAAAGGCAGTAGAGATGTATGACAAAAGGATTATCATATTTGTAAACCAACCGGTATACATAAAATTTTTCATATTTCTTGATATATTTTTGCCGTGTATTTTCGGAAATATGAAATTATGTAAGTACATAACTGTTCCAAACAGAGCATCAGGTTTTACCAATAAACCATTTCTATTTGTCTGTGGTTCTGGTTCAAGTGATATTCTAGTGCTTTGTGACGCATTTGCTTTTCAGATTTTCTTACCGTGTAGTGCATTCACGCAATTCCATTGCCATAAGCATGAGAAGTACCACCCTTATGAGGGAGAAATTTGAGAAATTGTGTCTCGTACGTCTGTTACAAGAGAGGGACGGAAGCAAACGGGAATTGTCTCGCTTGGATGGCATGAGCCAGAATGCCCATATCTAGGTAAAGGATTTGTTTTCTATATTAGTGATATTCAAATTAGTGATTAGTGATATTATAATTAGTGATTACTATTTTTCATAATTTTATAATAATTATATAAGACCATAAAGCTTGATTTTACCGCAGAGAGTTGTCGTCTGACTCGTGACTTGTGTAGCCTTGGTTGTTCAGCGTTTGTTTACTTTATCCTTGCAGTTTGTTTATTTGCCTCTCCAATATCTGAACGGAAAACATGTACAGTGATAACGTATACTGTATAAGTTATGAAGAAAATTTATATTGATTTTTATAGGTTATGAAAAAACCTTTATGGCGAGGGTAAAATGAAGGGAACAAACCTTTCCTAGATTACCATGTCCTGGCCTAAACTCATAAGAGCATTTATTTTTACAATTTATGAAAAAATTTCACACTGATAGCATATAGCCTACTATTTTTTATAGGTTATGGAGAAAACATTATATTGATAGCATATTAGTGAATTTTTGTTTTGAAAAACTTTGCACTGATAAATACATATATATATATATATATATATATATATATATATATATATATATATATATATATATATATATATATATATATATATATATATATATATATATATATATATATATATATATATATATATATATATATATATATATATATATATATATATATATATATATATATATATATATATATATATATAATATATATATATATATATATATATATATATATATATATATATATATATATATATATATATATATATATATAATATATATATATATATATATATATATATATAATATATATATATATAATATATATATATATATAATATATATATATATATATATATATATATATATATATATATATATATATATATATATATATATATATATATATATATATATATATATATATATATATATATATATATATATATATATATATATATATATATATATATATATATATATATATATATATATATATATATATATATATAATATATATATATATATATATATATATATATATATATAATATATATATATATATATATATATATATATATATATATATATATATATATATATATATATATATATATATATATATATATATATATATATATATATATATATATATATATATATATATATATATATATATATATATATATATATATATATATATATATATATATATATATATATATAATATATATATATAGGCAGTATATATATATATATATATAATATATATATATATATATATATATATATATATATAGGCGGTCCCGTTTTACAGGTCCGACATTCGACATTCCAAGGTTACGACGCTTTTCAAATATATTCATCAGAAATTATTTCCCAGTTTACAACGCATGTTCCGATCCGACGGAAGAAATATGGCTCCAAAACAGCAGAATAATCTTAATTTGGAGTTTTTTTTTTTATGAAAAACTCAATAAAAATGCAGTTTACATCGTTTTCAATGCACCCAAAGCATTAAAAGTAAGGTTTTCTTATGATTTTTGACGATTTTCAACGATTTTTCAGTTTACGATGATTTTCGGTTTACGACGCGGCGTAAAAACGGAACCCCCGTCGTAAACCAGGGACTGCCTGTATACAGTAATACTTCGATCTTACACGATTCGAGTTGCGCGAATTCAAACACACACAAACTTTTCACTGGAACCTAACTAATGGGCATACGCAATTTTTTCACAGACACATGAAATTCTCAAGAAACCCTGCAGAAGTGGTTATGTTTAATTTTTGAAGTAATTTACAAGTTTTCATGCTTCTATGTGTAAAATCTGTATGAAAAATGCATTTCATGCTATTGTGTAAAATTTGTATGAAAAATGCATTTCATGCTTTTATGTGTAAAATCTGTATGAAAAATGCATTTCATGCTTTTATGTGTAAAATCTGTATGAAAAATGCATTTCAGGCTTTTGTGTGTAAAATCTCTATGAAAAATGCATTTCACACTTTCATGTGTAAAATCTGTATGAAAAATGTATTATTTTTATTTTTGTACATACATAAATATGATGCAAAGGTAATTTCAGCACATTCAGTTAATGTACTTTTACAAGATGTGATACCCATTTGCACTTTTCAAAGATGATACCCCTGCAGAAAATGCTTGTTTAATGTTTGAAGTACATTTATAAGTTTTCATGCTTTTAACTGTAAAATCGATATGGAAAATTTATATTTATATTTTTGTACATAAATATCATACAAGTATTATGTCCATTCACAAAGTCTTTGTCACAGGGACTTTACATGACCTTGAGATGAGGCTGTTCAGTCGCGCTCATTTGATAAAATGAATTCGTTAATGTAATATCAGAGATGTAACTAAGAGTTGTATAAGTGTCATTCTTTGAAAATTACTCTGTTAACCTTGTAGAAAAGTGCTGGTGCAATCTGTATATGCATGTAATTACAGCACGTTCAATTGGTGTATTTTTACAAGATGTGATACCCTTAGTTACTGCACTTTTCAAAGATGATACCCCTGCAGAAAGTGTGTTTAATTTTTAAGTACTATTTTAAAAGTTTTCGTGTTTTTAGGTGTAAAATCAGAATGTAAAATTTGTATTTATATATTTGCGCATAAATACGATACAAAAGCAGTACAGTTACTGTAGTTGTATCTCTCTCTCATTCGTAGTTAGTGCTCAAACATATTTTTACAACTTATTATTTCTCTGTGCATCATTACCTGTACAGTATATAATTTTAAATTTATTGAATTTTACCTGTAATGTACTACCTTCTACGAACATTATTTACACGTTTTCGTTATTTCGTTATTTGAATTGTACCTTTGTTATGACTGTGACACATGAATTTTACCAAGTGACGCAAAGAAAACAGCTCTTACTCTAAGTGAAAAAGAAAATGGCATCCCATGAATTAGGGGTAACATTAGTATACGTACACATCTACTGTATTACTTCTCTTTTAAATGTTGCAGATATTTTGTTATATAGAGGTTTTAATGTATTTATTTCTAATAATAATATAGTCAGCTTTCGTAAGGTTCCTTCTAACATCGGTAATGGGACTTTGTGTTTTGTTGGATGAGATTTGGATTTTGGTATTGCTTTATCAGCTGCATTTGTAATTTAATCAACAAGAAATTTATTAGTTTCATTATGGTCTTTTGAATATTCAAATGGTGGGATATTCCTAGTGTGACATTCATATTGCTCCCAATCTGCTTTATATAAATGTTATATTGAGGGACATGCTTGGTGGGATTATTTTGTAATAATAAAATTAATATTGGGAAATGATCACTTGTATGCAAGTCGTCAACTGTATTCCAATCCAATCCGTCAACTATTTTTGTTGTACATAGAGTTAAGTCGATTGAGGAAAATGTTCCGTGTGTTTTAGAAAAATATGCACTGATTTCATTATCATTTATACAGCACATGTCATATGAATCTATGAATTCTTCTATTTTACTTCCTGCTCTATTTGAGTCTGTATAATTACAGTCCCACATCGGGTTGTAGGCATTAAAATCACCTACTAATAATGTAGGTTTCTTGGCATTATTAAGTAATTCTTTAAGTTTGTCAAAGTCATAATTTTTATTGGGTTGGTTGTATAAATTATAAATTACATAATTATCGTTTTTTATTCGTATTCTAATACTCGATATTTGCAGATCAGTAAAGTTTACAGGTACTTTGTCATAACACACTTTATGTATATATATAGCAGTACCTAAATTTTCTTCCTCTCTACATGAGGATGCTAAGTTATATTTACCTATTGTTGATATTATTTTGTTGACTTGTTGTAAACATACTATCGTTGGTTCATATTCCCTTAGTAAACGCTGCATTTCTCCCAAATGTAATCCGATCTGTAGACCACTTACGTTCCATCGTATAATTATTGAAAGTATAACGCTAGTGTGTTCAAGTGTTTTTTTTTTTTTTTGTGGATCATCAATTTGCATTTTTTCTAAAATCCTATTTACAATATTTATTTGTTTTTCTTTATAAGACATTATGTGCCCAATGCACATACAGCCCTTTTTTGTGTCTAAACTAATAGTTTCTTTATTTCTGTATCTTATAAAATTTTGTATAGTGTTTGATAAACTGTCCTTTGTTATGCTTTATACTTTTGTTTTTGTTGCACAGTTCAATGAAACATTCATTACATCCACATGTGTTTTCATGTGTTGTTTCTTTGTTTACTCTTGCTGCACCTATTATTGGTGATGGAGTAATCTCTTCTCCCATCACATAATCATTCTTGTCAGTGGTTTGTTCCTCTACTATTTCTTTGATATTCTGGGTATCTGTTTCCATTGGTGGTTTTATTATTACTTTAGGAGACAAAGGTATATCTTATCATTTTTTGGTTTACATTCTTTCTTCGGGTCTCCTGCCTTTATTCTGATGGATGTATCTCTAATAATACAGTCATACTCCGAACTTACGCGAGGTTAGGTTCCAGAACCCCTCGTGCAGGGTGAATTTTCGCGTAAGTTTGGCATGGTCTCTAAAAATGCTAATAAATGCTTATTTCTAAAGTTTAAACACTAAATATGACCCTAATCATGCTCCCAAATTATTATGTTAACTTTTATATGAAATTAAAGTTACTGTAATTTCATTTAAAAGTTAGCTTAATACATTTCCCTTAAAAAAGAGAAATAAATGGTTGACATAAAAACTGAGATTTGGAAGAGAATCTCTCTCTCTCTCTCTCTCTCTCTCTCTCTCTCTCTCTCTCTCTCTCTCTCTCTCTCTCTCTCTCTCTCTTCCCAACCGATCTATTTTTAGAATTGTCTCAACCTCTTTTTAACAACTTTATTCTGCGTCTCTTTCTCTTTGTTCTGAAATACTTTTTCATGAAACAGTGTTTTACATTTTCACTAATACAACTAGTAGTTATTATGTCTCTATGTTTTAGAATGTATTTGCAACACTAGCGCATTTACACTTCGTAGATGATACAGGTCAAATTAGATCAATTTAAACTGTCTACTGTACAAGTAAAGACGTACAGAGAATTAATAAGTTGTAAAATGTGTGAGTGCTAACTATGTGAGAGAGAGAGAGAGAGAGAGAGAGAGAGAGAAAGGGTTGTCCTTACTTAAGAGAGTGAAATTATTTATCAATTATTACGGAGACTGAGAGAATAACACACTAGAGAGAGAGAGAGAGAGATATTGTCCTTACTTGAAATATCAAGTTATATTATTTATGAATTATTACGGGGGAGAGAGAGAGAGAGAGAGAGAGAGATATTGTCCTTACTTGAAATATCAAGTTAAATTATTTATTAGTTCCTCGCTGGGTGAGCGGGTTCCGTTCTCAGCTGCCACTCTGTTGGTCGCGAGTTCGAATCTCCGACCGGCCAGTGAAGAACAAGAGGAATTTGTTTCTGGTGATAGAAATTCATTTCTCGCTATAATGTGGTTCGGATTCCACAATAAGCTGTAGGTCCCGTTGTTAGATAACCAATTGGTTCTTAGCCACGTAAAAATAAATCTAATCCTTCGGGGCAGCCCTAGGAGAGCTGTTAATCAGCTCAGTGGTCTGGTTAAACTAAGATATACTTAACTTTTGATCTAGTTACAGCTGAAAACATTCGTTTCCTAGCGGGATCATGCATTCCTCTAACTTTTAATTCTAATTTGGCCTATTTTATAGGCATTCCTGTCCTTTTCTGAAGTAATTTTAATTCTGTATTGTATATATAATACATACACTCCTTAGATCTTGCCCACAGTTAACACATTTCAGTTCACCACACCTCCACTGTGTGGTATGTTTGATCCACAATAAGCACATATAGATTTATTATGTCAATCTTTCTTTGTATGTCCATGCATACTACAGTTTTGGCATTGTAGTGGTTTTGGAACATATGGTCTCAGTTCTCTGCTCTGGCCCAATGTTTTAATTTTCAAGGGTAATTCATGGCCTTCGAATTTTATCTTTGCTACTATTAGCAGTGTTTTTCCATTACTCCGTCTACTAGCTATGTTGTATATTTCACAATCTTGTACACTGTTGTACCTTTTTTTAAGGGAATGCAGCAATATATTTTTCCTATTGGTTCTTCATCATTATCAGAGAGCACTATGGTACCCTGTGCACTGTTCATATTGTCATGTTTTTTTTACATGTACCTTTATATTGTCAATATTTGTTAAAGTCAAGTAGTTTTCTGACTGGTTTTTTGTTGTGGTTTCTATCAACCACATCTGATCTTTTATTTGTCTGAATGACATTTTAGTTGAATGTCGATTCAACAGGAAGTTTTCTAATTTCAATGCCGATATTTTCTTCTCTGTTTCTAAGGTCAGGAATCGTGACCAACTTCCAAATCCAAAGAGGGAGTCGAAGTGAGTCAAGGTTGGGTCAAGATATTTGGCTTTTTTTTGGTTTGCTGTTTATTGGAGCATATGGCTTCAGTGTAATTGAGAGAGCATACAGAATGGCCAGGTAGGGCAAGGAGGATGATTGACTTCCTGAGAGCTTTCTCAATTGTTATTGGTTAACATGCGTGATATCACTAAAATGTCATCATACATCATTTTGCTTATCACTTTTACTTGGCTGATACAGATATGCCATCAGCTCAATACCATATGGTAGAAGGTGCATGGGTGGGCAAGCACTCATGTTTTTTTGTAAGTTTTCCTGGTATTGGCAGAAACAGATAAGTCATTACACTTACACAACATGTTTGCTTTTGAATGGCTGAATGAATTGCATTATGATAACAAATATTTCCTTCTCTAATCGTCTACATTCAAAAAGTATCACAGCAATTGGTACCAAAAAGGGCTTCTTTGTCCAGTTCCGCATCAGTTCTCAGTACTTGTGCTTTCTGGCAGTACTGTGATTATGTCATGATGCATTCCCCCTCATTCAGTTGTTTTGGTTGCAGTGCCTACAGCACTGCAGGTACTGTTAACTGTGTGTGTGGTGCTGTGTATTCTCTGTATGGCCGCACTTCATCCTAACAGGGCGAGGAAGATGTTGACCCTTCAGAAAAATTGAAACTGTGAGGAGAGTCAAAACAGGGTAGTTTAAGGGATATATAATGCAAGAGTATGGTACTGCCTGGTTAACCTTGCAGGACATCACGAATGCCAAGGACAACCTGAAAACATGTGCCACAGACTTTGGGAAGAAGACATCAAGAAGCCAGGCCTGCAAGGTGATGGCAAAACTTGAACAGACTTCAATCTGGTTTCATCAGCAAAGGGTGACTGATGTACATGCACAGTGCTGCGTTGAAGGCTGCAGCTATGAAGTTTGTGGGATTGCGGACTTTAAGGCATCTGAAGGCTGGTTGTTTCAATTCAAGATTTGGCAAGGGCTGTCTAACAAGAAGACTTGTGGTGAAGCTTTGGATAGTTCCAAGGAGGGAATAGAGGAATTTTGTCAGACGTTGTAAGACTTGATGAAAAACGAAGGCCTTCTTTTGGGTCAAATCTACAACGTTAGTGAAACTGGTCTACTGTATCACTCCTTACCCACTATCACCTTGGCTGATGAGAAGGAAAAGAATTTACCCAGTTGAAAGCCTTCCAAGCAACATGTGTCTCCTTTGTTATGTGCAAATGCTTCTGGCAGCCACCACTGCAAATTAGTATAGTTGGACATGCAAAGCAACCAGTTGCCCTGAGTGAGTTGATGGATAATCTCCCATTGATTTCGTATCATTCAGTGAAGTCTTGGTTCACCTCCAAGATAATCTCTGATTGATTCCATAAGACACAGGACCATGGATTTGCTAGACACTGGGTAAAGGCTTTGCTTCTCTTGCACAATGCACCTGCACATACTACCACAACCCAGTTGGTTGGTGATGAAGCTGTATTAGGATCATGCTTCTGCCTCTTAATATGACTGCACTCATTCAGCCAATGCACTAAATTCCACTAAATTTACTGATGTGTACACATACTAAGCACTCAATTTACTGATATACACACTTATAATAAAGGATATTAACTTTATTAAAACAAAGTAAAATAATGATACATCAGGAGAAAGAGATGGATTCATACAACTTCACTTAACCCTCTAACGCTGAGCCTCTATTTACAAAAGTGTCTGTCGTATGCCGGCGGCGTTCAGGAGTTAGCACCGAAGCGGAAAAAATTTTTTTTTCAAAAAATCACAGCAAACTTAGTTTTCAAGATTAAAGAGTTCATTTTTGGCTCCCTTTTTTTTTGTCATTGCCTGAGGTTTAGTATGCAACCATCAGAAATGAAAAAAAATATCATTATCATATATAAATATTGAAATACATGACAGCGCGAAAAAAAATTTCATATATAATTGTAAACAAATCGCGCTGTGAGCAAAACGGTTAAAGCTAACGAGTTTTTTTTTTTTCTTTGTATTGTATACTAAATTGCAATGATTTGGGTATATAACAAATTATAAAACGATCAAAGCAACACAGAGAAAGTATTATCACAAAATGATGCATGAATTCGTAATGCGCGGACGTAAAAAAAAGTTTTTTTCAAAAATTCACCATAAATTTAATATTACTAGACTGTAAGTGTTTTAGCTTACAATTGCAGTTTTCGACCATTTCGGTCGAGTTAAAGTTGACCGAAGGTAGAATTTTTTCTATTTATTGTGATTTATATGAAAATATTTCAAAACTGATAAAAGCTACAACCATGAGTTATTTTTTGTTGTATTCTACATGAAATTGCACACATTTCCATATATAAAACTTTATGTAATGACTAAAATAAAACGGTGCAAACATTACGACAAAGTGACGAAAGAATTTCTGAGATGTTCGGCAGAGTTACGGCGCAGACGTAAGAAAAAGTTTTTTCAAAAATTCACCATAAATCGAAATATTGTGCTAGAGACTTCAAGTTTGTTGCAAAATGAAGGTACATGATTGAATATTACTAGATTGTAAGAGTTTTAGCTTACAATTGCGTTTTTCTACCATTTCGGTCGAGTTAAAGTTGACCGAAGGTTGAAATTTTGGCACTTATCGTGATTTATATGGAAATATTTCAAAACTGATAAAAGCTACAACCATGAATTATTTTCTGTTGTATTCTACATGAAATTGCGCACATTTCCATATATAAAACTTTATGTAACGACTAATATAAACCGGTGCAAACATTACGACAAAGTGACGAAAGAATTTCTGAGATGTTCGGCAGAGTTACCGCGTGCGGACGTAAGGGAAAAGTTTTTTCAAAAATTCACCATAAATCGAAATATTGTGCTAGAGACTTCCAATTAGTTGCAAAATGAAGGTACATGACTGAATATTACTAGAATGTAAGAGTTTTAGCTTACAATTGCGTTTTTCGACCATTTCGGTCGAGTTAAAGTTGACTGAAGGTTGAAATTTTGGCACTTATCGTGATTTATATGGAAATATTTCCAAACTGATAAAAGCTACAACCATGAGTTATTTTCTGTTGTATTCTAAATGAAATTGCACACATTTCCATATATAAAACTTTATGTAACGACTAATATAAACTGGTGCAAACATTACGACAAAATGACGAAAGAATTTCTGAAATTTTCGGCCGAGTTACCTCACGGACGTAAGGAAAAAGTTTATTTCAAAAATTCACCATAAATCAAAATATTGTGCTAGAGACTTCCAATCTGTTGCAAAATGAAGGTAAATGATTGAATATTACTAAAATGTAAGAGTTTTAGCTTACAATTGCGTTTTTCAACCATTTCGGTCGAGTCAAATTTGACCGAAGGTTGAAATTTTTTGTAGTCGACGTACGGTACGTCCACTCGGCACCCAACAGACAATTTTAGTCGACGTACGATACGTCCGGTCGGCGTTTAAGGGTTAAGTGCCATTCTCATGTTTATGTTTAATGATTTGCACTACAACATTAAATCAGTATACTGTACATAGGTCGTCATTAGCAGTACAGCAAAAATCATCAAATCTGAATATGAACATTCTCAGTTCATTATTTTATTACACTGCTCTCTCTCCATCTCTCTTTTGTGCTGTGCATCTTTAGTTTACTCCAAGTTTTGAAATTTAATATCCCTTTTAAAGAATGTGATTAATATAAACAATAACCCAGAGACACAGTGGTGTGGCACAGTAAATGCAAAGTGTTTTGTAACTTACGTTAAAAATCACAAAAAAGTTCATTGTATTTTTTTATACTACTGTATGAGATCACTGTATTTTACATAATTGTAAGCATAAGTAGGTATAACTATAGAAATCAGCTACATTTTTTATGCTATACTCTACTGTACTGTACATACTTTTCGATGTATATTCACTGATTAAATAATATTTTATTAAACTGAATTATTACATAACATCAGTCAGGACAGGCTATCAATTACTTTATATGGAATTGCTGTACAAACACCATTAGCTTCGCACGTTGACTACAGGATATTGTATAGGCTTTAAGTAAATCTTTGTTACTAAACAGACTTTGTTACTCACTGGAAAGGTAGAACTTGACTGTACATTAGGTTAAGGTGCCACTGTATGTAGGAGTGTATGTTAAATGTCTAAATATATATCAAACACTTCAAGCAACTAAATTTCCTGCAAAAACTACTTACCAAATTGTAATGGCTTAAGATTAATAAGGTACACCTCCATCAGTGACTGGGAGGAAATGGGTTGAGAAATACCTCCACCATCAGCCTGGTCCTCTTTATCCATTTCCTGCTGAAGTCTCTCTGTACATATCTGAAATACATATCAATGTCATCAAGTTCTAACTCTGCACTGAAATAATTCAGTACAAAAGGAAATGCAATACCAAAAAGATAAACATCAAAATAATATCATACACGATGACCTCCAAAAAACTCTGAAATATCAACTTTGGTTCTTGAATCAGACAATTAGTTTGATGACATATTCAACCAAGAGAGTCAATTTAAAAATGGCTCAGCTTTGCATAAATGTGGCAATGCTAAAACAACATGCATAACTTAATCCAGTTTGTCTTGAATGTATTTTCTTAGAATGGATCTAACGGTGCAAAAATTTACGTTTACCAAAACTATCTTTTGGGTAAAGCATTAAAAGAGACTCAGAGCATGAAAAATGAGAGGCAGCGGACTCTTCCAACTGTCGCAGGACAATCCTAGGCTCAGGCTACAAATGGGCAAGGGCACCGACACCTTACCATTTTCAAGGGAACATGACAATTATCACACTATGGGGGACCCAGAACGGTTCCCTAACATAAATTCAGACAAACCTTTTTCTTACTAAAATAACGTTTATGTCCTGTTCTAACCGCTCAATACACTTTTCCTGAACTAAAAGGGGAGTGGAACGCAGAGCTAAAGTGTTAGTTTTAGTACTAGCTAAAGCATTAGCAGAGGCTAAAGCAATAGACCGAGTAAGGAAAACTAGAAAGAGCCTGGAGAAGTGGAAAAATGACAAGTTTATGAACTGACCTAACTTTTTGCTTTTGCATTCTATCTGCTTCCCATCTCTTCCTATTCAAACAACTTAAGCATACAGTCTGAAAACCCCTACACTCCTCATATGTATTCTCAAGACCACCCTTTATACCAAGCATGTAGTACTTCAAAAATCCCTACATTCCTCACATCTATTCTCAAATTCACATTTTATACCCCTGCAGCTGGCACAAGTGTCTATCTACTTTAAAATTCAACATCCTGCTAACACAGTAATCATTCCTACAGAACCTGATATTCATAGCATTTATTTTAATGGAAGGCATATTAAGAAAAATAAATGTACAGCAATATGACAGCAGCAAACAGCCAAAACCATGAAAAACCAACGAGAACCTATACTCAATGGCAGAAATGGGAATTCTGACGAGAGCTAAAACATTCAAAACACCTGGAGGAGACCAAGTATACCAGACAATCATGAAAGTTAGCCACTCGATCTTCTCTGTTTGAATGCTGACTCGCCTATCAGCATGGAGATATAAGCTGCCTTTAACAGTGGGTAAGATTCATCCCAAATAAATATACTTTGCATCCATAAGAATATTCAGATAAAATTAGTGCCTCATAAAGTCTTAAAAAAAGTGGCAATCTGCATGCCAGAGATGTATGTACCAGTATATACTTGAAAAATATTTACTGCATTTAAACATCTGCTTATAGGACATTTAAGGTGAGCAGCCCATGTAAGCCAACAGTAAAATATTAAACCTAAAATAGCATGCTTCATATGCACAATGAATCTTTTGACCCTTGATAAATGTGTCAGGGGCCAGATGTACTTCTTGAATATGGGATAAATGTACAATAAGTTCCCTATCTGTAAGGAGCTTAAATCCATTCATGTCAGCTTATCTAGTGATTTGTCAATTGTGAGCTGAAGCTTTCTTTTCAACAGAGTCATTTTGGCCTTAGTTGATGACAATGAAAGACCATCTACAAAAAAAGTGTGGAAGTTATAAAGGGAAATTACTGATGATAAACCTCTTATTAACAGAGCCAATAGGGTCACAATGTACACACTACCTTGGGGAACACCTTCCTCTTGGCATTTATCTGAAAAGTATTGACTGCTTTGACCTGAAACAAATGATACTAAAAATAGCTGGATGGATAATTGCAGCACTTCCCTTAAACCTGACTTTTGTATTTTCTTCAGATTCCCAAGCCTCTAAGCACTTTCATATGCATTTTCATGGTAACATGATAGTCACATGCTGCTGCTTGGATGCAAGTGCTTTGCAGATGGAAGATTCAAGATGAATAAAAACATCAGTAGCTGAATGAACTAAGTGAAAACCACATTGCATAGATGACAAGAAGCATGTCTTCTCTAAGAACTATATAGACCTTGCACTGACTATCTTCATTATCTTCCATAAACAAGATGTCAGTGCTATAAATAACTGGCAGCTAGCAGTTTACCTTTGCCTAGCTAGTAAAGGATTACAATACTAGCTACTTCCAAATACTGTTAGGTACATGACACCATTAAAAGTTCTGTTAATAATGCTTATTTCAAATAACTCAATATTTCTGGGAACACATTAAATCATTGCATAGGAGAGTCAACAGGACCAATGGCAGTGTCACTGTAGCTTGTTGGACTCCTCCTTATTTGCTAAAAAGTTAACAGGTTTCTGTACTTGATATGTATTAGTGACCTGGAGCCATAGCTGGTTTTTCTGACACTTGCCCTGCTCTGCTGCATTGGCAACAAGCTGGTAGTTGAATCCTAAGATTGGAAGATGGTTTGGAATAAATTTTCCTGCTACTTTTTCTGTCTCTTCCAAGGTGCAGATGGTGGGCTTCTAGAATTTATAAAGGAAACAAAAGCTAACCATGAATATAATGTAGAGGGTCTTTGACTGAATTGTGCTAAGAATTTCTGGTAATAGCTGGTTCAGGCAATATTACTTTTTTCAATTATGTCACGTCATGTTAACTTGAGTACCTCTGCTGCTAGCTGTGGCATCAACCATCTCGGGTGCTTAATCTATTTGCCTTAAGACGGGCAGTGGCCATTCAATATTCTAAAGCCCTGTGCAGCAAAACTGCTACAGTACCAGGGCATTTCACAATCTCGATTAGTAGGCTTTTAGTTTTCTTTAAAAGAAAACTACTGCTACCGGCTCTGTCTGTCCATCAGCACTTTTTCTGTCCACCCTCAGATCTTAAAAACCACTGAGGCTAGAGGGCCGCAAATTGGTACATTGATCATCCACCCTCCAATCATCAAACTTACTAAATTGCAGCCCTCTAGCCTCAGTAGTTTTGATCTTAATTAAGGTTAAAGTTAGCCATAATCATGCTTCTGGCAACGATATGGGATACGCCACCAACAGGCCATGGCTCATACAGCATTACACCGAGACCACCAAAAGATAGATCTATTTTCGGTGGCCTTGATTATACAATGTTGAAGCTGTACAGAAAACTCGATTTTGCCGAAGAAACTTCGGCACACCTTTTACTTGGTTGTTTTTTATTTTTAATTTCCTTAATAACTAATTAATTTCTTACTGATAATCAGGTACATTCAGATTTATCACATTTTTCGAACAGAAAATGGGTACATTTAAAAATTAATTAAATCTCATACTGATCAAAATTTCAAATTAATTTACAGAAACTAGCAAGAAATAGTCTTAAGTATGTACAAATTTAGGCCAGCAAATACTCACAATTTACTATGACAAGAACATAAAGTTTGTTTCAATTTTGTTAAGTTTTCAATACCATTGCAAATGTGTGTTACATTTTCATGGAAAAGTATATCTGCCATACCTTTACAACTTCTGCTGTTTTCTGAATATCAGGGACAATCAGTGATAGACCTTCCTCTTGTTCAGCATCATCATTTGACCCATTTGCATTTGAGTTGTTATTTCCATTACCAGCCTTGGAAGACTTCCAGCGAAGTTTTGCCATGTAGGTGTTGACAGTGCTCTTCATTTTTTCCAAAAGAGTAGGAATACAGGGTAGTGTGGTGGTGCTTCCTACACCATTACTTACAGTAGAGTTCTGAGTTGTCATAAGCAAAGGAGACAAACTAGGAGTTACCGAAAGACCTCGCACCAGTGCCAAAAGAGCTCTATACAGTGGAACATGACGAGACATATCAAGCACTGCAAAATAATAATAAAGTTTAGCCATACAATTTACTTACTAGTACAGAAAACAAATGTTTAGCAATGACAAATATCTTCTGACTTCTTGACTCACCTGTGTGAATATATAGGCATCAGCACATCAATAATGCAAATATAATATTCATGAAGTTCCATGTCAAATACAAAAAAAGGCTAATGAAAAAATGGAAATGAAATGTGTGATTACTGCACATTGCAACTACAAAGAGATAAAAACAATATTATAATGTAATCAATCCAAGAAATAATGATCAGGATACTTCCTGACACCCACCTGAGTCATTGCTGAGATTAGAAGCAATTGTAGTTATGAGCCCAGAATTTTGGAAAAGATGCAGAAGTGCAGGCGGAAGAGCTGGTGAGGTACTATGGGGTGGAGAAAGAGGAGGTAGAAGAGGACTACCACCCACAGATGATGAAGATGGCCCTTCATTCTGGGAATCAGGAGTGTCCCCTGATGCACTACCATTTGTCTGCTGCTGTAACTCAGGTGGCAAGATATCACCTAAAAAGAATAAAATTAAAGTACAAAGTGAAAACCTTATCCTCATAAAAACTAAGGCAACTCTTTGGTTTCCTCTAACATGTTTGCAGTACTGAAAATTTATTCTCGTACACACTAAGGCATCTCACTGGTTTCCTCTTAACTTATTTGCAATAATGAAAATAATGAGAATAACTGCTAAAGCAATATCTATTCCCTAGCCATTCACAACTACATTGTCTCTAACAGCAAGGTGACAGATGACATGTTGAAGGCAAAATTTTGGTTCCTTCAGAGATAAACAACTTTGACACTTTTCTCCTGTCAAAATATCTTTGGAATGGAATGGAATGGAATATAGAGTTTAGGCCAAAGGCCAAGCTGGGACCTATGAGGTCATTCAGTGTTGGAAGGGAAATTGAGAGTAGGCAAGTTGGAAAGGTGTAACAGGAGGAAAACCTTGCAACTGCACTATGAAACAATTGTTAGGAGAGGGTGGATAGCATGATGGAAGAAATATAATATGAATTGTAAAAGATTTGCAATCTTTCATGGCCCAACTCCATCTAGCCCCAACATCTTCCAGGACAAGTGGAGAGTAATTCTGTATACACTGCTGAACAAAGACAGAATAAACTAACTTAAAGCAGACCAAAGTAGGATGATCTCCACTGTGCCTAGTTTGACTAAAATCCATTGAACAGTAGAAGAGTTATGGTGACATACTGAGCATGACAGAAAGATAGACACATTGATGGACTGACATGGACAGATATGCAAATGGAATTTGAACTACACTTATCCCAACTTTGCTGGTATGGAAATAATTTGTCTATATGTGCAAATCATGTGCAAAAATCAAATGGTTTTACAGAAATGTGCATAACGTTTCAAGGTACTTCCACTGACAGTTCCAGTACGACAACTTCTAATTAAGGACAATTTTGTCGTGTTTCTGGTTTACTGATATATATATATAGTGAAACCCCCGTATTCGCGGGGGATGCGTCCCACACCCCCCGCAAATAGGTCAAATCCGCGAATGCTTAAAACCCCTCTAAAAACACTTAGAACTGCCCATTTTGATAGCTTAAACACAGAAAAACCCTGTAAAAATGCTTATACCTGAATATTCTAATAGTTTTATCACAAAAAGTGCATTTATTCATGAAAATTATATGAAAATACATTAATTAGTGAATATTTCTCAGTGAAAAATACCATGAATCGCGAATTTTCCGCGAATGATGGCTACATATGTTCCACAGAGAAACCCATGAATGCGTGGGTCCATGAACGTTGACAACGCTGAATACTGGGGGTTCACTGTATATATATATATATATATATATATATATATATATATATATATATATATATATATATATATATATATATATATATATATATATATATATATATATATATATATATATATATATATATATATATATATATATATATATATATATATATATATATATATATACACACACACACACACACACACATATATATATATATATATATATATATATATATATATATATATATATATATATATATATATATATATATATATATATATATCAGTAAACCAGAAACACAATGACAAAGTTGTCATACTGGAGCTGTCAGTGGAAGTGCCTTGCAATGTTATACACATTTCTGTAAAACCATTTGATTTTTGCACCTGATCTGCACGTTATCATGTATTTTCAGTTGTCGGATGGTTTCTCTGTGACAAACTTGTAGGAAGAATTTGAATTTACCCGAAGTAAGATGACAGGAAGTTTGCCAACATTATACCAGGTACGTATCGCCTCAATCCAACCCAACTGTTAAGGGGTAAGGGAGTTGGTTGCGGGTGGGGGATTCTGTAATGGATGTGCCAGGCAGAACTTCTGTCTACGGCATTCATTGAGACTAAGCTGAAAATGGCCCCATTTTGATATTCAGAGAAGAGAAATTCCTTCAAGGAAAACAGACATTCTATAAGGAATTTAGTCTGGATTGATGATTTTGTCTGAAATGAATACCTGTTAAGTACTCCTAAATCTTGCGGTAGAAAAAGAAAGAAAGAAAAGCAGTATTGCCTACTGACCCAATGCATTCACTCTGCCATGTTCATTAAAAATGAGTATTGGTGTCAAAATACACATTTTCGGCAGACGTATTTTCTGTTTGATTTGTAATGATAAATTAACAGAAACTACATTAATATTTGAGAGCATGGCGATGATAAAAATACAGTAACAGTGCCGTATATAAGGTTCCCGCAACACAATCCCGCCCCAAAGAATCCTCTGATTAGTCGCCATTTAGGTGGTGTTCAGCCTTGCATTAACACCAGTACAACCAGAAAACTACATTATTTAAATATACTACAGAAAAACTGTCAAATTACTGTCAGGGAGATAAAAATAATGTAGTTGACATGCAATAATTGCATGTGTGGTTGAAATCACGACTGGGATGTTTTCTTTCATCTCCGCTCCGGTTGCTACAGAAAACAGATCTCGTTATTTCTGTTCTTGTCTGTCTGTCACGGGGACACGGGTTTGAAACCCACCCTATTACCTTCCTTGGGTCAAATGATGGCCAAGTGCCAAATTTTGTCTAGATTGGTCAAGCGGTTCGGATTTTTATAGCGCACAAGTTTACAAACACACACATTCAATTTTATATATATATACATATATATATATACACACATACACACACACACATTATATATATATATATATATATATATATATATATATATATATATATATATATATATATATATATATATATATATATATATATATATATATATATATATATATATACACACACACACACAGTATATAATACTGAGTATGTGCATGCACATGTGAATCATAGTCTAATGAGCAATACAGTCAAACATTTGTTGGCCGACTCGGTTGAGCTTCAGACTGTCACTCGATGGGCCGGAGTTCAATTCCCACGGCCGGCTGATGAAAAGTTAGAGGAATTTATTTCTGGTGATAGAAATTCATTTCTCACTATAATGTGGTTCAGATTCCACAATAAGCTGTAGGTCCTGTTGCTAAGTAACCAATTGGTTCTTAGCCACATAAAATAAGTCTAATCCTTTGGGCCAGCCCTAGGAGAGCTGTTAATCAGCTCAGTGGTCTGGTAAAACTAAGGTATACTTAACTTAATACAGTCAAACATTTTGAGCTGTTTCGACATGCAACACATACTTTGTGATTTTGTATTTTGCATGTGATTCAAAGCACTAGATTTGTCTAAAGACAATAAAGATACAGTAAACCCCGTATTCGCAGTCTCACAAAACGCGGACTCACCTATTTACGGATTTTTCTATGGAACATATATACACAATGTTTGCTGAAAATTTGCCCATTCACAGTATTTTTCACTGAGAAATATTCACTGATTGCTGTATTTTCTTCTCATTTTCATGACTAAATGCACTTTTTGTGATAAAACTATTAAAATACTCAGGTAGTGTTCTAGTTACTATAATTCGCCTTATGATGATTCGATTTTGCAATGGGATAAGCAATTAATACTGATGCGACAATATTAGAAAATATTTTTAAATTTCCCGCGGGCGCAGGCAGCAGCGTACAATCAGGCAGAGAGAGAGACCAAATTACAACAGACCACCTTCTTTTCCTCCATCTCTATCCCATCTTCTAGTTAAAAAGGTAAAAGAGAATGATAAAAGTGTTGTTAGTAACATTAAACTCTTGTGTAAATGTGTACAGCCATAAGCAACCGAACGAGAAACTGTTGTTTTGTTTATCACCGAAACGGATGACAACAGCCGTTTTACTTGTATTTCAACCATCGTATGGTAATAAACAAATACCATAGTTACCATACAAATGAAGTTAAGTAGAATAAGACTGATATATTTTTACATTATACCCTTATTCAGTATGGATAAAAGATCAGCAAGGAAATATACTCCTAAATGTAAGCTGCAAGTTGTAGCTGAAACTGAGAAAACAATGTTCAAGGTGCTAATGACTATAAATTATCATGCATTGGCAACATGGATGAAACTCGACCGTAATTAAAATTAGAGAGAGTATTTTAATCAAAACTACTGGGCATGAAAGAACACATTACTGTTATTTTTACGCCGACAAATGATAATACATAAAGCTCATATTATGATGAAATAAAGTGAATAGTGAAAGGAATCTTGATTTTTTTTACACGAAACAAATGCCCCCAAACGGCCAATGTCATCTATTAATGAAAAAAAAAATAGCTAAATTTCACAAAAAGACGTATTTGTTATATTTTAACTTGAAAACACTTTGTATAATGAAAAATAACCTTGCCCCATATAAACAAAGTATCTAGAGATTCATTTATGCTAACTAGAAGCAAGAAAAGTGCTCTGAACTGAGTTAAGCGAAACTTAGCGCATACTCGATTTCCAAACCAAAACATTGATCGCTATGATCGCAATTTATATACAAAAGTGAATTAAGGCATAACATTTTAAAAGACCCATGGAAAAGATGCATATTCATTATGTTGATGTTTGTGTAATGCTATATGATGAATATGCAGTACAATATAATGTAGGCTAGGCTACCGTATATGTATATAATATACCAAAGTGTAGGCTCAGTTAATTTTTGTTTGTTATTCAATTTCTCTTTAAATTGAATTATCATAAGTCATTTTGCATGAACCTCCACAATTAGCTGATATTAATAATTACTGTACCGTGTATGTATAGAGTATACTTATAGTGTAGGCTAGGCTACCATATATGTATACCTGTACATGGTACTTTATACCCTAGTGTACATTACGCTATATTCGAGATACGTTTTTTTCCAACAAATGATGGGTTTTTTGGAACCTAACCCCCTTTGTAAGTAGGATAATACCTGTATAAGCATTTTTAGTTTTCTTTTGTGTGTTTGAACTATCAAAATAGGAAGTTCTAAGTGTTTTTAGAAGGGTTCTAAGTATTCACGGGTTTTAGCTATTCACGGAGAGGTGTGGTACGCATCCCCCGCAAATATGGGGGGTTTACTGTATTTTCAATTTAACCTCCAAAAACAGTGAGGGGAGGAGGGGGGGTCAGTGAACAGAGGGGCATGCTTACCAACAGTTTTTTTGGAATTATATTATTTGTATTTGTTTATTAATAAATGCCATAAATTTATGTCCAAGTTTCTCAGTTTAAGGGATATCTCCATACCTGGGAAAAAGATGGCCAATGTATCATATCCACCTTTTAGTTTGCAGAAAAAAGACTGGTGAACATGGAACTTTCAGGACCCAAATATAGGCATATATATATTTAACTGGGTTGTGACAAGAGTAAAATAATTTGGCAGAGCAAAAGGTAGTTCCAAGGACTAGAGCAAAGAGCTTATGATTTGAATAAAAAACAATAAATGGATAAAGTTCTTTTCTATGTGTATTAGTGGTTTGAGATTTACACATTTAATTCAGAGACAGTAAAAATATTTCTAAGTTGATATTAAACTCATTACATTACAGATTTCATCATTCAGCAAACAGACAAAACTCATGGGGTTTGCCCAGACGCATCATCAGATATGATTATGTTAGGTGGTATGCCCTAAGTTCTTTTTAATACCTACTTGAGTTCTGTAGCAAAAAAAAAAGCCCTTTAACATTTCAATAGTTCAATAGTAAGGTGTGCTAAAGGATAAAAACAAATTTATCATTACATGACAGGATGTACAGTACTATCTGCTGTTACTTAAAACATGACAGCATGAGACTAAAATCTTTCCTGTTCAATGACAAGTCATATAAAAAACTGAAGTGAGGCTTTACTGTTTCTCAAAAGTAACCACCCACACTAAAGACATATTTTGGAATCCACCAGTAGTAGTAAAACTAAAAATACAAACCCCGAAGCATGAAACTCAAAATTGGCCCATGTGGAAGCTAAAGTTGATGAAACAATGATGAATTGGCTCATAAAAGGACCATTTCCATTCCTAATTTAACCAACGTCGTTATTCCACACCTGCATAATCCATACAAATACTCTTGTTCCCTACCAACTGTCCATATTCACCAGTGATGAGGATTGACGTAAAGTCTAAACTCTTTAACCCTTAAGGGACGGGCTAAATATATATCAAGCACGACCCCAGACCGGGCAAACTTTAAGGTTGGCCATTTTAAGAAAAAATAACACATCAATGGAAAGAAGAAGATATGGAAATGCACATGGATGGTGTAAGAAAAAAAAGACTAAAAAATTTTTAAAAAATTTCCCCACCTTCTACAGGATGTTGAAAGTGACTATTTACAACCCTGTCTGTGGCCTCTTTTACGAGACTCGTAAAAATGTGTTAATTTTACCAAGTTATGCATGTTTTTCTAATAATTTATTTTATTTTATTTTGTAAAATTATAATTGCAGCTCACACAATATCATATCAGATAAGAACTAAAATCAATAACAAATTCCGAGTATATGTGTTGTAAAATATTTAGAGATTTACCAAGATGTGGAGATGCAGCAGATTTACTGAGATAGGGAGATGCAGTAACTGTAGGTAAACATGTTTTTTCTTTGCAAAATTACAATTATAGCTGACATACTATCATAAAAGATAGAACTAAAACCAACATCAATCCCTGGGTATATCTATGAGCAAATAAATAAAAAGACATCCTGGAGCTGCAGAGAGGCAGTATATCCCCCTCTGAAATCTTAAGGCATACTGATCGATGTCTCTCCTGTGCTGAGCTATTATAGTTGCCTTAAGTCATTTATGGACCATTGAAGTGCTATGAACATCTTTCCCACTAAATTCATCCAAACCGAATGGCGCATACTATTAATACTCATATGAGTTATCCCGTCCATCACTCAAAACCTGCTATAGATACTCATATGATGATTCCCGTCCATTAAGGGTTAAACCAGCTCCCTTGCAATTAGGCCACTGCTGAACACAGAAAATCCCAGATGACAGAAATCACCTCTAAAAAATCCCCTTGTAAAAGTTTTGCTAGCTTATTCCACACATATATATTGCTGTGTAATCAAAAGTAGAACAAGGCTTATGAATAATCACTATCATTCGTTAGGTTTAGTTCCATATAAAAATTCTACCCTGCTCTGTAAGCATCTCCCTAGAAATGCTTACACCTTCACTACGTCAGAGATTAAACCACTTCATGCACACACTGTCAAATTCTGATCTCTTGGCACCTTTCAATGTTTTTCAGCACTTCAAACTTTTCTGACTTTCATTTTCAGCAAAAACCCTATATAGCTGCTGCTTTCGTTTCTTTAATCTCTCAGAGAGAGAGAGAGAGAGAGAGAGAGAGAGAGAGAGAGAGAGAGAGAGAGAGAGAGAGAGAGAGCGCTACTGTCCCCAGTTAGGTTGTTATAATGAAAGATATCCATTCACAAAAGTCAATTACAGTTGTATTAAGAATAATGATTTTAATAAAACTGTTGTTTTACATACTGTATGCAATTATATTTCATACATTACTGTCTACTATTATCAAATTATAATTTATGAACATAGCATTTAGGCTCCATTTGCATTCTGGTATTGTTTACAGTCTTAAAAACATCGGTTGACTGCGTTTTACTGACATCATTACAGCCATAATTGCTAAATGAAACGCACTTTAGAGATTCAGTTTTTTCATAAATGATCAAAGCTAGGTTTAAAAATGTAACTTACTTTATTTATAAATGCAGAAAATTAAATGGAGTAAAGGTACAATTTCGCCAGTAACGGATGTTGTTTTTGCCTCTTCCAAAACATTTTGTTCCCTGCATTTCATTCATTTCTTCTGCCACAGCAGCTACACCAATAAATTTATTAGCATACTCTCATAAAACTTTCTTCTTCATTGTGTGAAGAATGAATATTTATTTTATTTTTTATTTGTGGAAGCAATGAAAATTGGCAAATTTTCAACAAGTTGACAACTGTACTGCAACCTTTAATAAACGTGTTAGTTACAATAACTGACATTGACAAATGACTGTTTCTCGATTCGATTGTTTATGTCCGTATTTGCTGTTGTTTATGCTAGTGTATGGCATGCAGTAGTAAGTGGTTGTTAACTACAGAAATAGTAATGAATTCTTAGACAAGTCAGAAGATTCGCATTTAACCTAATGAACTTTTGCTTCTAGGCCTATTTATTAGTTAAAGGCTAACTCAAATTTAACATGCATTATCAATGGTATCTACCAAAACTGAGACAGGCATAAAAAGGGTAGCCTAGTATAATCTACCAAAAATACATCTTGCACTATACATGATGTACTGTACATATGATGAAATCATGTTTTTGGACAAAATTTTAAAGATCACATGATACACAAGATCAGATGATGCACGAGTACATACTCAAATTATGGTTCTTTTATATGCTGTATATTTTTGAGTTTCACAGAATGTTTCCGTTGGAAATAAACTGTGCTTGCATATTTACGGAGCAAGCTTCAGTTCCAATATCGAAAATAAACATAAAACTGAAACGTGGGGTGCCGCCCTCATAGCCACTCAGCAAGTAATGGTGGCTGACTCAAAAAAGTCCCAGATCATGGGAGTTGCCAGCCACAGAGTGCCAGATTCAAGAGGTTATACTGTACTACCAATCAAAATCAAGGTTTTTGCGCCAAGTTTTTATAAGCCTTTTAACTACACAGAATACTGTTCGATAAAAGTAAAAAGACGTTTATATGTAGACATATGTAGTAGAGGGGAAGTAAGAGGCATTAACCACTTGTGGATGGCATGCATCAACTAACACTCTAGTGCATTGCAAATTTAACAGCATGAATCATATGATAATATACTATTTTGCACCATGATATTTGAATGAATTTTGTAGGAAAACATCAAAACTACTTGAATGGCCCATAAATAACAACACTGCAACTCTTATAGCATTAGCAACCATAGACCTTAGCTCAATGTGGGGGTGGAAAACCAGTTGCCACTAAGATTTTGTGATGGAAGGTGCTGCATCTCACTGTCGCAGTATGTCTCATATATATTTGTCCATAAATTTACTCTAGGGAATGTTGCTATTTTTAGTTCTTTTACAGTATAATGTTAGCTGTGGCTGTAACTTTGCAATATCATATAAGAAAAATTAGAAAGAACATTTACAACTCAATACATTATCTGATAATGTTGCTTCTCAACAAAGGGGTCATGCATAGAGTTAGAAATATTTACTTTCAACAGGCTGTGGTGAGCACAGAAAATTTTTACATTTTTTTTTATACCATGAGCATGTGCATAGCTTCCTCTTTCCATATTCATGTAAGATTGCATCACAATGAGTACTTAATACTCTAAAAAAGTTATTACCCTATCTAATGCATTACCAACTGATAGGTGGTATAATCCTTGAATAAATGTAAAGCAATGTCAATCTTGCACCCTCTATGCTTTACTTTTTTTTTATTTATCTCTTCAACTATATCAGCCTACCGTAAGTTTACGTTACCCTCTCTTGTTTGCTGACAGTAACACAAAATCATGTCTAGGATACACAATCATACTACAGTACTTTAAATTCCTTGTATTCTTTTACTGAAATTCATTCCCTCTATAAAATAACCATTACAACATCTGAAAGTAAAATAATCTCCTATGACCTAATTTATTCAGATTTACTCAAAATGTTTTCACCATGATAGTGATCAGATAAAACACTATTTGTAATTAAATATCTTTTCCTTATTACTTATGTATAGTACAGCACTTATCACTCACCTGGATTTATATATTGGGCTAACAAGCGCACAAGCCAAACTACATGTTCCTCTTCCACTTTCTGTCTGACTAGCGCTTGTTCTACATCCCAACTTTGTGTTGTACTTCCTGTGCCATAACCAGTACCTTTGGCCCAATAGTGACACCTGTCTCCTTCACCCCGATGAACACCAATAGTATCACGAGTGTCTACGCATGTGGCTCTTGTTGTAGCTACCACTAACCCAATAGGAACATTCTGGCAAAAAATAAGAAGATTTGTAAACTTTACAGCACAATAAAATGTTTTCATTATAAGGAACACAACTGTGAGCATAAAATCTTACTAACAAAATTTAATGGCATTATCCTCAATTTTTGTCATTTAAATTATGAGGAACTACTGTACTGTACAGTCAAACTTCACCAAACCCATTTTTATGATGATCCAGACACATTTGCCTGGTTTTGTTTATATATGTTTGTCCACCTAGAAATCTGACAGTAGAAACTACTGCACACTTCAAACATATATGGTATAAAAATGGTGTGCAAAAGTCATACTATGTATATAAGAGTTTAAAGCTATGATTACTGACATTGTCAGACTCACTACGAGTCTGACAGTGCCAATAAGACAAGAGTACTAGCTCAGATCAAGTTCTTCATTTTCTGTCCATGGCTTTATAGATATATTTGCATTTACATACGTGAAAATGTGTGTGTGTGTATATATGTGTATGTATATATATATATATATATATATATATATATATATATATATATATATATATATATATATATATATATATATATATATATATTTTATGGTAAATATATAAATTTATTATATAATATATATATATATATATATATATATATATATATATATATATATATATATATATATATATATATATATATATACAGTAATTAAACCCGAACTTGTGCGACTCGAGTTGCGTGAATTCACAGACACGCAAACTTTTCATTGGAACCTAACTAATTATCATACATGAGTTTTTCACAGACATCCAAACATTTGTGAGTACTGAGAAACCCTGCAAAAGTGTTTGTTTAATTTTTTTGTAATTTACAAGTTTTCAAGCTTTAATGTATAAATTAAATAACATTAATAAAAGTAATAATTTCTCTCTCTCTCTCTCTTTTACTGAGATGAGGGAATTTTTATGGTACAAGTATATATTTGTTTTGTATAATAAATAAATTTTTTTTACCTAATAATATGTACTAATTATGCCCAGTTCAAGCACTTAAGGTTTGCCTTGAGGTCATGGCAAACATCCCAGAAGGTCCGATTTTCCCACACCCTATTAGGAATAAACCACTCTTTGTACAAGGGCTAAGAATAATTTTAGTCTCCCTCATTAAAAAGGCAAACCCACACTCCTTTCCTAGGTCACACGATATCAGGAAAGTAAGTATGTTGTTGGCCTTCTTCAGAAATATCTCTTTTGAAGAAGTCTCCAAATGTACAGGGTGGTCATCAGAGACAGTATTCTTAAAACATTACTGCCATGAGCTTCAGCAAATTCGACTACGCTGTGCATCAGTAGGTGGTATGGTTAGTCCTGACCCCATAGGCCCTACAGCGGAAAACCAGGGGTCTTCCTAAAGGGTGGGTATGATGACTATCGCTGGGTAAGGTGCGACAAGACTGCAACCATACCCAGCATACTTAGGGAGTCACTGTAGAACTTCACCCTAAAAACATAATTTCTTGTTTAGTTTCTTGTTTTTTCTTACAAAAACCCCAAAAGGTTTTTTATAGAATAAAGAATGGGGCTTGAGACTTTTGGCTTGACCTCGGGCCAGAAATGTATTTGTTTTTTCTTTGGGTTGTTGGGATTAAAATTTTGAGAACTTAAGCATTTTGTCACCTGTCAATTTCTTTGTAAATCTCATTGAGGATGAAACACGACTACACTATCAAAAAACAGGTTTTGACATAGGAAAAACCTATTTTTGGCAAGCGCTGTTGAGTTCTCAAACCCTCCCATTTCCCTGATGAAAAGGCATGGGATTTGGGCAAGGGATCATCCGCATTGACCAAGAGAGAGTAATGACTCCTGGTCTTTTACTGATCCAGTCATAAACAAGATGGCAGATGCGCATGCGCAATAGTCACTTCTAATTCTAGAAGCTTTTGACATTCGAAAAACTGGGTACGGCTTCACTGAAGATAGGAGAAAATATCCTCTATCTTTGAGTCCATTATACTCTATCACATCTCATAGTGATTATCATTACGACACAATACCCAACTTCAAGACCAAGCTAAAAGATATTTCTTTTATATTAGTCTGGTCACAATGGAACGCTGGCACACCATGGAGGGGTAACTCCTTGAGGACTCAACAGCGACTACCAAAAATAGGTTTTTCCTACGTCAAAACCTGTGTTTTGTAGCCACTGAGTATCACTGGCCCTTAATATTTCCCTCATTGACATAAATGCTAGCATACATTTTCCTCAAAGTTGGAAAATGTAAATATATATATATATACGAGGGTAAGTCAAAAAGTTCCAGGAAAAATTGTTGAATGATGTATTTACACAGGAATGAAACAACCCAAATACTTGGTAAACAATTACCTGTGATGTAGTGATCATATAGACTTGTTACCTCAGTCATCCTCTTGCTACCGTGGTGTTAACATCTGCTTCAGAAAAGTAACTTCTTGAACCCATGGAAAATAAAAATTTTGAGATGAGAGCTAACATCAAGTTCCTGACCAAGCTTGATTGGAAACCAGGAAAAATTATTGAAGCTTTGCAACAAGTTTATGGAGATTCTTCTCCATCTAAATCAGTTGTTTATGATTGGATAAAGCGATTTAAGGATGGTGGGAGGACCTCAAAGACAACCCAAGAGAGGAAGACCATCGACTGCAAAAAATGAAAGAATTGTGGCTTTGGTGCAGAATCTAGTGGATGAAGATCGTCGGATTACTATCGATATGATAGCTAATGAAACTGGGATCTCCCATGGTTCCGCATTTTCAATTTTAAATGAAAATCTTGGTTTGAGTAAACTTTCAGCACGTTGGGTCCCAAAAGCGTTGCGCGAAGACCAACTGCATCAAAGAGCTGAACTTTCTCTTGCAGTTTTAACGAAGATTGAATCAAATGAATCAGAGTTTTTGACCGGATTGTTACTGGAGATGAAACTTGGATCCATCAATATGACCCAGAAAGTAAAATTCAATCAAAGCAATGGTTACCAAGAGGTTCAGCTGCACCAGTGAAGTTCAAAGTGGCGAGATCTGCCCAGAAGGTTATGGCAACAGTGTTTTGGGACTCCAAAGGAGTGATTTTGATTGATTTCCTTGAAGGACAAAAAACAATCACCGGGAACTACTACAAAGGTGTTTTGCAAAAACTGAAGACTGCATTGGCTAAAAAACGTCGAGGAAAGTTGCACCGCAGAATTTTGTTCCATCATGATAACGCTCCAGCACATTCATCAAGGGTTGCAAGAGAAGTCCTACGGAAATTTAGGTGGGAAACTCTTCCACATCCTCCTTATAGTCCTGATCTTGCTCCTTCAGATTTTTCCTGTTCCCAAAACTCAAGGAACACTTAAGAGGAGTCGGTTTGAATCTTTGGATGCTGCTAAACATGCAGTTTCAACATGGTTTAATAGAAAGGCCCCAAATTTCTACGAAGAAGGGTTGCAGAGGTGGAAACAGCGCCTTGAAAAGTGTATAGAGTTAGATGGTAGATATGTAGAAAAATGATGTTTGAATTTCCTTAAATAAAGAGCATATTGAATTTTTCCTGGAACTTTTTGACTTACCCTCGTATATACACACTTGCACGATTAGAGTTACGTGAATTCAGGCACACAAACTTTTCGCTGGAACCTAACTGATTGCCATACACAAGCTTTTCACAGACTTGCAAACATCTGAGAATGCTGAAAAACCCTGCAAAAGTTTTATGTTTAATTTTTTATGTAATTGATAAGTTTTCAAGCTTTAATGTGTAAATTGAATACCAACTAATAAATGTATAATCTCTTCTCTCTCTCTTTTACTGAGATAAACAATACATGTATATGTTTGTTTACCCTGAGATAAACAAAATTTTTACCTGCTAATAAGTACTAATTTTCAAATAATAATAATAATAATAATAATAATAATAATAATAATAATAATACTATAACTGTAATTACAAAATTCGTATGCGAGACTATTTTAAACAAACAAATTCTTTCCCTCATCTTTTGAGAAGCTTGACTGCAAAGCTGTCAGACATGTTACTTGAACATGACAAGAAAGGGGAGCATTGCTGATTAGCGGGACAAAGGTTTCTTAGGTAATTCTGTGTGTGTGTAATAATTCATAAAAAATTTCTCTTTCTCAAGTGCAACCTACGTATTACTGTTTCTCTGTCTTTACCTGTACAGTAGATAATTTTAAACTGAACTAATTTTACCTGTACCATCTACAAACTGTAAATGCGCCATTCTAAAACATAGAGACATAGAGCATTTCAGAACCGAGTTTTTAAAAACGAGCTTGAGAAGACTTCTACTAAAAATAGGTCGGTGGAACAGGGGGAGAGAGAAATAGTATAATAATCTTCACACATTCCTGTATTCTTACTTCAACCATTTGTTTCTTTTTTTAAGCTAACTTTTAAATGAAATTACAGTAACTTTAATTTCATCTGAAGTTAGTTTCATACTGAATTTCCATCTTTTGATATCTAATGCAAGAACAACTTTCTTCTCTCTCTCTCATGTTATTCTCTCTGTCTGTAATAATTCATAAATACCCATTAAATGATGAATAATTTCAATCTCTTAAGTAGGGACAACCCTTATCTCTCTATCTCTCATTCATAGTTAGCGCTCACACATTTTTTCAACTTATTATTTCTCTGTACATCTTTACCTATACAGTAGATAGCTTAAATTGATCTAATTTTACCTGTACCATCTACAAAGTGTAAATGCACTCGTGTGACAAATATGTTCTTAAACATAGAGACACGATAACTAAGAGTTGTATTAGTCAAAATAAAAAACACTGTTTATTCATGAAAAACTATTTCAGAACAAAGAGAAAGAGACAGAGAATAAAGAAGTTATTAAAAAGAGGCTGAGAAGACTTTTAAAAAATAGATCGATCGGAAAGGGAGAGAGAGAGAAATTCTCTTCCAACTCTATTTTTATGTCACCCATTTACTTCTTTTTTTAAGGGTAACTGTATTAAGCTAACTTTTAAATGAAATTGCAGTAACTTTAATTTCATTTAAAAGTTAGCTTAATAATTTGGGAGCATGACTGGGGTCATTTTTAGTGTTTAAACTTTAAAAATAAGCATTATTTGCATTTTTAGAGACCATGCCAAACTTACAAGAAAATTCGTCCTACGCGAGGGGTTCTGGAAGCTAACTTCGTGTAAGTTCGAGGGATGACAGTATACACACACACACATAATATGCTCCTTGAACACTGCTGCCATATCAAGCAAATCTGACCACAACGTGTTGGTAGGTGTTCTTGTAAGCCCCAGCCCCACAGGCACCTTAGTGAGTGGCAAAGGGCCTTCTTAATGCCAAGGTAATTCTGAAATATTGCTAGGGATGGAGGCACAATAATCCTATGTCCCAGTTTAGCATAATTAGGTAAGTCACAAGTCACTTTAGAACCACACATAATAACACATATATAGGTTCTTTTTTCCCCTTTCATTGTAAACCCTAATGTGTATCCTGAATAACATAAGGTAGGTAATACCTTATATGACTTTACCATGGACCATTTTTACTTCTGGGTCTCTGGGATCACTTAATTAGGAACTAAGCCACCTCATCACAGTCAAGTTTCTTTTGTTTGCTCATTTGACAACAAACAGTGACTACACTGTCAAAAAGCAAGAAGGTAAAATCTATTTCTGGTAGCCACTGCGAGTCCTGAAACTCGCCCACTTTCCCTGATGAAAATGCATGGGAGTTTGGGTGAGCTTTTTCTTTCACAGTAATAGGTATCTGGCCGACTCATGTGCTGTTGTCACATCTGTGAGAGAAGGATGAAAGGAAAACAGGGTAATTGATGTTGGTAAGGGAAAGAGAGCCCTCTTGCCTTGAGTGGCTTTTATACTCAATCACCATGTCAGATCAAGGACACTATTCTGGCTAAGACCAACTAGGAGAGAATCCTTTGATATTAGTCTGCCTTATGGAGTCCTGGTGGGACCATACGAGTAACTCCTTTGAAGATAAACAGCAGCTACCAAAAATAGGTTTTTCCTTCACTTTATGTGCAACACCTTTCCACAGAAAGATCTTTAAACATGCATCAAAATAAGTAAATTACATATTTGCTTCTCTAAACTCCAAATTATTTCTACTCATACTGAATATTAAAAGACAAGATTACCTGGTCACTCTTTTCAGTCCGTCTTTTTACCTAGGATTTTTAAAGGCTACATCAGGGGAATGCTTACTAGCAGCTATTCATTTTCTCTCTCTCTTTTTCCAACCTTTTCTTTTCAACTTCATTTCTATTCTTTTTAATAAATTTTCTTTTGTTTAGATTATTTTATTTTAATCGTATGTATGTATATATAAGTATGATTACTTTGTGTGTGTGGAAGTTAGTAATTCCTTCTGTTGTTTTTCTGATAATTTCCCATTTCAGTATTTCTGTCTTTCTTAAAAACTAAAGTTTTCAATTTTATTAATATTAATACAATCCACTCTGTGACAAGCAAAAACAATGTTTTGCCTCATTCTTATATAAGTTCACTAACTCTTGCTCTCTCATTAAAACAACTTTTTTTTTACTTTCAATAAAAATCAACTATTGCAGTCATATAAACTCTGCCACTGTATATAACGCTATTTGGAGAAAGCTAACTTAAATAGTGTAACCTTATAAGCTCCAGTATCACAGCCAAGCTGACTACAAATCTTTGCAAAGACCACTCAGAGGTCTCCCAAATTTGTCTGGACCTTTGAAGTATTATAAATACACTTACAGTAGTTACTATCAATGTACTTACTTGGTGATAAAGGGATGACACTACTTCTGGAGTATCTTGGTGTGAAAGTGCTGCTAAACATGCAAGGATTAAATGGAGGGCACCAGACTCCAAACACATTCGACGCAGTAAAAGGCCATCATCAGTAGTCAACGGTGTAGCTTCTAACAAGGATTCTAGCACTTGGAAAGGCATTGTGGCAAGAGATCCTCCAACTCCAGAACCTACAATATCTCCTGCAAAGACAGCAAAAAAGAATCAATAAATTATTAGATTCATCTGAATGCACATGTATCTGCTCTCTAGAAATAATACATAGTCTGACTAAATGAATAAAAACTTATTGGCTCAGGTATATATGAATATTTGCTGAACATCAATGTAAAAAACAGATATAACCTATAAATGTATGTATTACTCACCACCATCTCCATCATCAGTGACACCAAGCGCTAATCTCAAAAGGCAACAGGCTTTGTGAGTGTCTTTTAATAATGTTTCTGCATATCCAGGCAATCTTAAGAAAAGAGTGAAGGCTCCTAAGGCATGGGGAGGAATGGATGGAAGAGTCAGCAGACTGACAGTACTTCCTCCAACTGGTCCCGGTGAACCACTACTCCCTCCACCCATCACAAGGTAATCGAAGACATTTGCAGACTGAAATAAAATGTATGATTATTTCTTTTGAAGCTAAAGAGTCATTTGTAGACTTAAATAAAAGTATGATAATCTTTTTGTGACCTAATGAGCACCACAGAATAAAACAAAATTATCAATTATGATAATCTGTTCATTGCACTCCATAAAATGTCCTCAGTTCTAATGTGAGTACTATATTATTATTTCAATCTAGAAACCAACCACAGCCATTAAAATTACTTGATGTATATATATATATATATATATATATATATATATATATATATATATATATATATATATATATACACATAGTTCAAGGATCACTTTCCTCAAGAGCAATACATAACAGCTTTCAGTGCCACAAACCTTTAGACGTACGTTATCAGGCATAGTTTTACAAGAAGAGGAAAGAAAAAGTTGAGAGATTAACAAACATGCATCCAATTTTACCACCTAAGCTTACATTTCTACATTCCTGTTTTTATTTATACTTCAAATGCCAATATTATTGAGTTATTGAGTTTTAAGACATATTTCCATTTTCATAGACAAATTGCATGAAGTGTACTGACAGCAACATTTTCACACAATCCCACTACTAAAGGTGCAGGCTTGCTAGATCTAATGCAGAAAGGTGAGTTTACATTTCTTAAAATATACACTGTCATCTGAAATAAAAGCAATAGTCTTGTTATATCTACTTATAATTTAGTACCTCATAGTCCTTCTATGACAAATAAAGACAATAGTCTTGTTATATATAATTAAAATTTAGTACCTAATAGTTCTTCTAAGTTCTTGCTTTTAATTTTTTTTCTTGGTACTCTTTCTGTTAACTGATTTTTGTTTTAAATTACTGAGTCCATTTATCTTTATAGTAAACAAAGCACAAATTTGGGATTCTGGATTCTGCAAGCTAACTTGTGAGTAACTTAACAAGATTAAGTTAAAAGATACCCAACACTGAAAGGGAGACTATCACCCAATATACCTAACATTATCCTAAAAACTGCGATCAAAATTTAAACTAAGCAATAATGAACCTTAATTTGAGGATTCATGTAGACTGGTCTATCACAACAAAACATACATTGTTCAACTTACAACACATGGAAAAATTGCCACTGGTTGAGTAATGAGAAATATAATCTAAAAATGGAACTACTGTACAAGGAAATAACACAACCTCATCTTTGGGGGACTTAAGCAAAAATCCTTCATCTCTGCCACCACCAAACCTACCATTTCTACATTACTGACTACCTTCCAGCTTAAACCCAAAGTGGGGTCAGTTTTTAATAGGCCTCCTCCAGCTGTTTCTATGGCGAAACATCGACTTACAGCAGAAATCAACTTACAGTGAGGTGCTGGAATGGATCCCCTGCTGTAAGTCGAGGACCTAAATTAAATGGCTCATTTCAAGACTGGTTTTGGCAGATGTTTTATGAACGGATGTCCTTCCTGACTCCAACCCTCCCTCTTTATCCAGGCTACCAATAGGCACTAAATTGGGGTGGCTTGCCCATGAAAGGTTTAACAGACTTCTGAAGACATGCCTCTTCCTGGTACTGTAATCCAGAGCCTTTCACTCAACCATCATAAACCTGATAACTGAGATGGATATGGTATGGAGGGGTTTTCCCACAACCTTTTCAAATATACTGAGTTTTTTCACCAAAACTCAGATTTCACAGATTTTACTTTGTAAATAACATTTTTCAAGACAGAGAGAAATTATACAATACTATGTAATTCCAAATGAGTATTTAGTAAGACACTGAATGCACCAATTATATGCCAATCTTCATCCTCCCACTGCTCTATATGGTTGCTAGTAAGTTTATCAACAAGCCCTTATTAAGTTCAGTCAGCTCCAAAGACACTTTTGGCAGTAATGCTCTAAATGATAACCCACACTCAGCAAATAACACTCAGTGTGAGGAGTCAGATACTGAATGCTGATTGGCTGAATAAATACCTCGGAGTTGATAAATAAAAATAGTCACACTGTTCTGCCTCAGTCTTACATTGTTGGCTCTAGTAACAACTTTTGCTTGTTGCAATTCTCTAACATTATACCCTGAAGGGAGTTTTAGTTTTCATCTACACCCTTTTCCCATAACTTCATGGGCCTTCCTACAAGTGTCTATTCCGCTACTTTCCTAACTACTCTGGTTCCCTGTTCATTATACATCTAAACCATCTCAATCTTTGAGACAGCAATCTATTTTCTAGCCACTGAATACAGATCTCTCCGCAGATTTCTCACAATTTGTATTATGATCTCATTGGAAAGCCACTGATGGCTGTAGCACATGACTTAAAACACTCTCATTCAACAATCTCAAACATCCTAGTTAATCATGTGAAGGTTTGTGGTGGGGTGTAAGAATACCACCATGGTAGTCCTGCTAGTCGTAAAAAGTGACTGATAGGACAACAGTTGCCTTGCACACAGATTTTTTTTGTCAAAGGCTAAGCCCACCACCAAAAACTGTGGTAGACAACTGGGAGAGCATGCAATCAAGAAAACCTTGGCCAAATCCTTGAACCATGGTAAATGTATTAAGGAATGAGAACTAGGCTAGGGCATTACCTGTAAGTGACAGTTGTCAGGATCCCCCTACTGGTATAGTAAATGAACAGAGGTACCACAGAGTTCATGACTATATGTGAAGAAGTGAGTGGAAGAGTAAGATTATGGTATCCTAATATAACTAGTAATAAGAGAAATTGTTGATTTGATGGAGAGCAAGTTGATAAATATTGAGTGTACAAGAGACTAGGTGGAAGGGAAAGGAACCAGAGCAGTAGGTAATGGGTTGAAGCTTTATTATTGTGGGTCACAGATAGGAAGAAACTGAGTAGTAAGTGGAAAGTTAAAGTGGTGGAACTAAAACAAGTTAGTGATAGGCTCATAATAGTAGTGGTACTTGTCAGGGAAGGTACTTTCAATATAACCTCAGCATCCTCATCTCAGATGAGTTGCTAGGAGTAAGAGAAGGAAATATTTAGTGAAGATATGGAAACAACAATTAGAATGGTAAATGATGGAGGTGCAATAATCATAGGAGCAGATATGAAAGGCAGAGTTGGAAAGAGTAGAAATGGGTAAGAGGTGATTCATGAGGACCATGGATCTGGGGTATAATGGAGTTTGGTCATTAAAGAGGAATAAAATTACCAGAACATTTGTGAAAGGTTTTAGTTACAATGCTTGATGAGAGATTATGAGCAATCATGTCAATTGGAAAAGAGCAGTATAGTTTCATTAAACAGAGGGGTAATGTTCACTGATTGATTATGAAATTTAGGTCTTGAAGACCAAGCATCAGAACCAATCCGTACTGGTGATGCTGGCTTTATGATAAGACAGTTACAGGAAAAAAAAGCTGGAAGGTAATCTGAAGTTTTACATCATTTACAGACCAACAGAAGCTTTTAACTGAATACCAAGGGTGTGTTGGTGCTTAAGAAAGAGAGAAGTGCCAGAAATGTTGGCTAGTTGGTTGAAAAAAGGTATACAAGAAAAAAGGACAGCAATAGTAACAGCCTATTGCAAAACGGAAATGTAGAAGTCAATATCAAGAATTCTCATTTGTATTGCTTTTTGGTGTACGAAAATCAATGAGAAATGTTTTTTGCAGATGATCTGGTGATAATGGTAGACTGCAGGAGAACTGCAAATAAAGAGTATGAGAATGGCAGGCACCTTTTGACTACTTTTGAATGGGATGGTATGAAGGTATACGTGGGTAAAAGTGAGGCTATAGTGTCCAGCAAGCAGAGAGGGGGTTTAAGTTATTTACACAAGACTGAAGAGTCCTCGATTTAACACAGGTAAGATCTACTTCAAGTATTGATGGAGGATGTGAAGCTGAGGTTAAAAGCAGGATAGAAACAGATTTGTGGAAATGGACTTAAGAATGCCAAATAAACTAAAAATGAAGATCTACTGGACTGTAGGCATCATGAAGAAAAGAAGAACAAAAGCTAGAGCAAACAGAAACAAGGATGTTAAGGTGGATTTTTGGGACCACACTGAGGTTAGTTAGTTATAAATGATTTGTTTAACCAGACCTCTGAACTCTTTTAGGGTTCTTCTTGGGCTGGGAAAAGAATGGGGGAAAGAGTACATAAAAAATTAAGTAGTTAACTAAATAAATAAATAATAAAAAAAAGGGGGGGAAGGCTAGGAAATGGAGAGATTAGTAGAAGTAACATAGTGGTTAAGATTACTGATATGATAAGAGTGTCAAGATGATATGGTCTGGCCATGTGATACACATGAGTGAGGAAGGAGTGACAAAGGGCTTGGGTGGAACCTTAAGTGGTAGAAGGTAAAGAAAAAGCAGAGGATTAATGAGGGAGGATTTGGAGAAAAAAGGGTTCAGCAGAGGAAGATGCATTAAACAGAAATAGCTGGAGGAGACTCATCAAAGCAACTAATCCCTCACCTAAGGGACAGCAATCTGGGTAAAGAACTGCTGCTGATACTAAGCAACTAGTACTGAAGATTTTAATTAAGATCTTTATAAAATAATTGTTGCAGATAAATTTTACCTACAAATAATCTTAAAAATCAATGAAAAATGTTTGTTTGGAAAGTGCATGCCAGAGAGTTTTTGACTTTATCAAGCAGCCAAGACAATGCTAGGATTCTGGGCATTCAAAAATCCTGTAATACTGCTTTTGGGTGGAAAAGCTGCAAGTTCTAACTGTGAAAACCCTACAGCATTCAAGAATATGAGCTACCATATGCTTCCAGTTTTTTATTATTATAATAAGAAAGCCTGAATGGCATTGGCTTTATCTGAATAGTAGGATTTGAAACAGCTCTTGACACAGTTGAACTAGTCAACAAATTTTGGAAAGATTTCATTCCATCAAATTTGGTCTAAAACTTTGCTGCAAGATGGAATAAAATCATAAAAAAATCCATGAACAGCATTTGGATGAGTTTCAGACACTGTGAATAGTTTTAAAGATGTTAAATGGATGTCAATTATGTGAGGTTTATAAGAGTTGACAGCCAGATCCAGAGAAATTACAGGAAATAAGAAACAAAAGACCCTTTTTAAAACTGATTTCTTCCTAAAGACTGTTATATCCGTTACACCATGAACAAGTGCTGAGAACAGGGAGCACACTACAAGCACTTTAAAGCATCATCTGATGAGATCACTCTCAATCACTCAGGCAGTCAAGACACCAGACAGCCTCCAATTACTTACCCCATGTGCTTTCAGCTGTACATTAATGTTCAGTGCCTGTATAGACTGACAACAGTTATCAGTCAACAGCAGCCCCATAAAAACACTACAGTGCGCCAAAACATTACAGATATTATGCTATAAAAATGTGTTATACAAGTCCCTTGATTTTCTAAAGAATTAACAGAAAAAGAACCATGTAGTACCTCAAAATTATGAATATCAGGGTAAAGTATTACTGTTTAGTAAAAAGGACAGTACAAAAGCATACAGTACCATTATAGTACTGTATATGTTCAACCAAAACATATGTACAGTATTTTAATGTTATTTCTAATAAAATACTAGTAACTTACAACATTATTATCAAAAACATCATTATCATCACAGCCTCCAATACCCCATGATTTAAAGGAAAACAAACTGCTTCAAATACAATGCAATATATCCCTACATGTCAAGATAAGATTGTGATCATAGTAACCTATTAAGAGTCTATGACTTTATCTCCTATACTACACAGAGCTTTATATTAAATGGCCAATGCAGTGTTTACAGAACTGTACATAAGTTAAAAAACTTCACAAGGAAACATTAAGAAAATATACAGTATCTATGGAAAATGATGTATTAACAAAAAATATAATATAGTACCCCTCAACTTAGCAGACAATTTGGGGGTCTGGCTTTCTTTTGAGCAATAAAGTTGGTCACATACCAAAGACCTTGAATATTTTCTATATATATTTCAAAACTAATAGAAATTCCTCATAATTCCTAAACTAACTTGTACTTTATACTTTACATTCAATTTGCAAGATTTTTATCAAACATGTATCATCAAAAATTGTAGCAGCACAAAAAATAATCATAATAATGTAGCTGATAAGTGCAGAGGTCTGTTAGCTGAAGTGTTACTGTATCACTGGAAAATTGATGCAGAATATATTTAAAGAAAATGCACTAGTACAGGATAGTGCAAAGGTACACTGTAGGCTAGTGCAATCATACACTGTAGGCTAGTGCAATCGTACACTGCTGCTCTCTCTCCCTCTCAAAATACAATCAAAATGGCAATTATACATTGTACCGTTAGTAGAAACCCTTCATACAGTAATGAAAATTACAATACTGTATCTTTGGTAACTGATGTAGGAAAGTCCTACAACAATTATCAAACACTCTCATACCATATTGTTCTCTCTCTTGAGCCATACAAAAAGTTACATTTTAAAAATATTCACAAGCAGAACACTATTTAATATAATCCTTTCACAGCAGCATGCATCCTTTGATGCATAATAATGGCATAAGCGGACTACTGCTGCATATCATATGATAATCCTTTTTTATGATATTTTAATTAAATTTTGTAGGAAAACATTCAAATCACTTGAATGGGCTAAAAATGATTATAAGGCAACCCTTACGGTATCATACTTACTTTAGCTCAGTGACACAAGGAATAATAGTTGCCAATGAGATTTCAAGAGGGAAGTACTACACCTCCCCATCCCAGTACATCTTGTATATATTTGTTCATAAATATACTCAGGGAATGATGCTATTTTTAGTTCTTATCTTTCACAATATTATATGAGCTGTAATTGTAATTTTCCAATACAAAGTACAAAAATTGTTATAAAGAAAATTTATAACTCACTAAAATTAGCAGGTATTTTTACGTGTCTGAAAAGAGCCCCATGCATGGTTGGAAATATATTTGTCCATACATAAGCTCAGGGAATATTGTTATTTAGAGCTCTTATCTTTTATAATATCATGTGAGCTTTAATTGTAATTATGCAATAAACAGTACAAACTAATATTAGAGAAAACATCTATAATTCACTAAAATTACCTGGTATTTTTATGAGTGTCTTGGAAAAGAGGCCCACACAGGGTTGGAAATATTACCCTCAACTTCCTGTAGTAGGTATAGAAAATTTTTGAGAATTTTCTTTTCTTATACCATGAGTGTTTGCATATCCTTACTCTTTCCACAATATGTTTTTTTTTTTAATTTGGCAGACCTTAAAGTTTGGCTAGGCAAGGGGTTTTGTTAATGTATATTCAGGCCACCCTGTAAGGGTTAAAACTGGTACACAACAGTTAAGAGGGATCCTTTTTTTTTATTTCCAATTACCACTGTCTATCTTTAGTCAGCTGACTTCCTAACCCAACTTCCTCAAGCCCCCTCTTTAGAACATGGACAGAATTGCACAGATATCTGTTACTGCTGAAATTAATAACAATTTATTCAGATCTAATAAAATTAATTACAAAAATATATAATCACTGTTCTCTAGTTTTACCAGTAATGCACCGTTAACACAAGCGGTTCATATGTCAGCAATGTAATTTAATAAACTATTTCAATGTTAATTGTTCATCTCTAAAGTTTTATTTTTCTGTTACTGATTTTCAACTGAATATTGACCACCACCAACATGGGAGGAGTTTTTCATTCTCCCTCCATCCATTTCTTTTATCAGCTGACTTAACTCTGTTTTGTCCCCAACAAGAATAAGCATAGCTGTGTACATATCAAAAATGTCTGAAGAATAATTTTTAAGAAAAACCATAGCATAATATATTCGTATCTAAAGAAAACATTTCAAACTGAACAAGAAGATTTAAGCTGTTAAGTTCATTTTTTTTGCATTTCTCTTTCAGCATATATATTGAATGGTATAAGCCTATATTAATACACAGTTGTTTTGATGAGTGAACTGTAACTTAATTTTTGATATGCAATATAGCTTAGCCTTTTTTTACAGTATAGTTTGGAAATGCCATGAACAACCACACTCTGATTTTCTACTTTGACTATGACGCAGCCAAACATGTTCCAGAAAGTCATACAAGACACAACCTATAAATAGTAATTATTTATTATTTACTCTCCAGAAAAAGGGCTGGGGAGGGTGTCAGCACCACTGCCTGCTTGGCTAAAAGTGTCCGTCTGACAGCAATGTCATATACCATAGAGATATTTATGCTAATAAAACCATTGCTAAATATTTTGGTTTTAATTTGACAATTATATAAATTATTTTTTGAAGTTATCATGAAAAACGTATATTCAAAATGTTGTTATTCAAGGGACATCTGTAATGAGCATTTTATTTTATAATTGAAACTGCACTCTACCTAGCACTAATGAAAATTCTTGTAAGTTGTCACTTGCACAATTCACTGCATGATGATGCTGGAATGACCCTCATAATGGTATCAGAGAAAGATAATGAATGCTTCAGTTTGTACTATATCTTATGATTTAAATTTTTTCAGCATAGAATAATAGATATTCAGTATTCGAGTACGTTATGGTAAGTGTCTGACCACATTTGAAATAGGATAACCTAATCTAAGGTGAACAAAAATTTTTTCAGTATTGAAAAATTATACAAGAAATCCTTCTTACAAAATAAGCAATGTATTAAACTATTTTGCCCAACCACAAGTATGGCAAGTATTCTGCGCAGCTGTAAGGTAGACTAGGTTAGATTTGTAATATTCGATAGGTTTGGCCTTCTTTTTAGATTTAAGATTTTTTCTGCTAACGATCACTTTCTCAGAATACAACCCTATTGCGGGTAAACAAGCACCTGTATTTTAACAGCAGACCTAGACTGTACCTTTCATGTAACTATGATGGGTATAATGCCCTATAGAAAACTTACCTTCAAAAAATCATTTTCCTCAATTTATTAGTCAAGGAAAGACTAAACAACATTGCAGCACTTTTGTCCAAGTAGACTGGAACTAGTGATTTAAATTCTAATATTTATTTAATTTTAAGATTGTCTGAGACTTTCAGTTAAATGAATACTTGATAAGTGGGACTTTTCAAGATGTGATGGATGCAATAAACACAGTATTGGCTTCATACAAACCCTTCTGAATAGCTTAGTATGAAGAATGTCAAAGACTGTACAAAGTACAAAAGAAACTATTACAAAACACTACGAAAGGACTGTAAACAGTGCCATATATTATTTAGTTCAGCATACAGGGCTCATTCCATATCATTCCATTTACTGCCAAGCTTTAGAATTCTCTTCATGCTCCTTTTTTCCCCATCTTACAATCTTCCATTTTTTACAAAGAGGGTCAAACACTTCTTTCAAGATACACTGCACATTTTCCTTTCCTTATTTTGCTTGTTTTCATCAGAAATGCACTTGAATGTTGATCCCACTGGTTTTTACATCAAAAAGATATCATTGAACCCACAGTAAAGCTCTAATAAGAAAAGGTACAATATGCAGCATGACAGTTCACATTTAAAGGCTGAATTCCTTGTTTAATAAGTACAATGCCCTGCATTTCACACACCAGCCATGAATAAATAATTGATTTGGCTTTTCACACAATATCAAGAATCCTACAGTGTATGATGTGGTGCACTGTGTATAACATGAAAATTTATCATTTTACTTTTTCTGATGCACCTCTCTCCTCTGTTACACATCATGGCATTAAGAAATCTTACTAAAACATAAGTAAAACAAGTAAAAATAACACTTCAGAAGACAAGAGAATTAACTATAGCATAACATCAAAGCAGGGTGAAATGACAAGCATTTTTGTATTAGATTTAGCTATGAAGCACACCAAGACATATGGCTGGGATCTCCTGCATAAACAAGCAAGTGTACGGCATTCAAGCTAAGGCCAAAGATTCATTCATAAAATGGTAAGAGAACCACATGAAAGCAAAAGGCCTCACCTCATAATCATTCATCTCCAGGCTGACCCAATCATTTTCTACAACCATTTCCCCCTTATCCCCATTGCTGCTCCGTACACAACCATTACTAGCAGGATGCTGGAAAGAAAAAATCATTACAAAACTGAGAATCACAGTAACCCTCTATCTGCCAAATGACAAGCATAAACTTTACTGCTGCTTAAGTAATATTTTTATTTTTGTGCACAAAATTCTTGATCAAAATTTCATCAATCAAATTGACAAATAAAACTGTTTTCTTTTAGACAACAAAACATTTCCCAATAAAGAAGAAAAATGTATGGGAAAACTTCCGTCATTTGGTAGGAGGAGGATTAATCTGATAATTCCTTATTAATGGGAGATGAAAAAGTGCTTCAAAAATATTTAAATTCTGACAGAAAAGGAATCATGAAGAGATGAAAATCTGACAGACTGCTACAAGTTTCCACAAATCCACTCAATTTACCAATGATAGTATATATATCTTGAATAAATTATTCGTAGCTGGTAACATTTACTGGCAATAAAGACTAAGAAAAAACTTCTGATTTCTGTCTAACTGTACAGGCTGTTAACAGGTTAATGAAACTGCTGGTTCCAATCACTCTGATAAGGTTTTAGCACTACAACATTTTTAAGAAACTTATACAAGACTTAAAAATAGTCAACAAATTTTTTTTCTTTTTTTAAGTAAAAATCACTGCCTTACATAGGCTTCAAATAAGGCACAAAGTGGGTAACTTACACCAAATTAGCAAAAGGGTGATCCTACTACCACAGTGGAAGAGAGAGACCCTCTCAAGCAATTTAAAACACCCCACCCCCCTTCCTCTCACTCTCCCATTCAGTATGAATAATGACTTGCACTGATTTACTCAAGAATGGTCAGCAGGGAAGGAGTGGGGTTCACAAGAAGGAATGGCTATATTTTATATTTATAAAACTGTCATATTATATGACAGTGCGTGAGTCCGTCAAGGTGTTTCAAGAAAACTAGTTAATACAAACCACCCTTAGGTTCCACAGCAAGCTAATAAAATTTTATAATGCTAATGCAAGTAACATAGCTGCACAAGATGGGTTTCAAAACTTGAATGAAATAATTAAGCATGACTTTTTAACTAGAAGTTGTTGTCTAAAATTATTATTCTAGATGCAGTACAAAAAACCAGTTCAATAGCTAGCAAGTTTACACGAATTAATCATGTTTACGTGGATAACAAATTCAGCTGCACAAGGCAGTTCTCAATTATAAGTGTAGAGTGCCCATGACATTTTATTGAAAAAGAGAATTTTTATGATAAAATTCATTATTTGGTTACTTATCTACTGCTAGAGTTAGCTTAGATCTTTGCACTGTTAGGTACTATTGCATTCAAAATAAACAGAATAATAATGATTGGCTGACCTGGATGGACTGTCTATAATCACCTGTTTTCCCACCAGGCAGCACAAGAATGTTTGTGTTCTTGTAGGAATTCTTCCTGACCAAGATGCAGGGAGGCTGGGTGAGTTTCCACTCTAACAGTAGGTTACTATCCAAATAATTCGTTTACAGTATCTTAAAAATTCTCACTGTTTAGGATGAATCTTCCCTACTGTTAAAGACAGCTGACTACCAATTTAAAAGAGAATGGTGGGTTAGTGAAGCCAGAAAAAAAAAATCCCCTAAGCCAAGCAAACTAAAGTTTTATTTAAACATTATGATTATTACTTTGATAAGCCCCTATTCATATGGAACAGGCATACAGGGGCCATTGACCTGAAATTCAAGCATCCAAAGAATATGATGTTCATTTGAAAGTTACAACAGATAATAAGAAATGAAGAAAGGAAAAATCAGTTATCTGATAAGAAAAAAAGAATAAATTAATAAATTAACAATACAGGCAGTCCCCGGTTAACGGTGAACTCAGTTAACAGCGATTCGGTTTTATGGGGTTTGTCTAGTGCCAAAAATCGGCAGTTTTCGGCGCCGAAAATCGCCGATTTCCGCTTATCGGCGCCGATAATTGGGTATTGGCACAGCTACATACCTAACAGAGGCGCTGATAACCGAAAATCGGCGCTTTTCGGCGCCGATAACCCCCAAAAATCGCCAAAAATGCACCGGAATCGCCAATTTTCAGTTAGCGGCGATTTTCAGTTATCATCACACCCTCAGAAACAGAACCCCGCCAATAACCGGGGACTGCCTGTATAATAGATAAAAATATACATGATTAAAACAAGAGGTTCCAGTTGCACAACATCCTCGGGGAGACTGCTCCACAGTTCACAGGTGTGAGGAATAAAAGAACTCTGGAACTGAGAAGTTCGACAGCATGGCACATTTACTGCATATTGGTGCTGCTCCTCAGTACATAGGTCACTCTCCCACTCTCAGCAGGAAAAGAGGATCAGGGATCAATTTTGAAAGTGAAAGTTCTCTGTTAAAATCCAACTTATGACAAATTGACAAAAAAAATAGAGACAGACCATCTGCCAATGATCACAGTCATTACTGTCAATATTAGGAAACAGAAACCTCCCACCATAAACCACTCTAAAAAGAGATAAATCTCTGGCAGAAGCAGAAACCCACACCAGAGAATAGTATTCTTGTAAAGGAAGCACAAATGACCTAAAACAGGTTGCACTGATTTCATTATTATTATAAATACATGAGGGGACTTACATGCAATACGTGACTTCTTTGCAGCATTTTCTAACACATTTATTAAATGTTTCTAAAAATTAAGGTTTGAGTCAAAAGTTACACCAAATATAATCAAAGCTTCAGACTCACTAAGCAGGGTCCCATACACTTGAAGGAGAAGATGGGGTGGAAAATCAGTACAAGATCTACTACTGTAATAAATTTGTTTTAGCTTTTGTTTTACTGGAGTTCAGCCTCATACCCCACCAACGACACCATTCAGTAATCTACTCCATGTCACCATTGACTAAAGGGCAACTTCATTTCCCCTAAGTGGGGACTTTACTACACCCACAAGTGTTGTATAACTGGTATACTGAATAATCTTGTTTTCCAGGCCAAGTTGTACTGTATACACTAAAAAATAAAATTGGACTAGATGTTCCACTTGCATAACACCCTTCCACAATGACAAAAGTTCTAGGTTGTTCATATGCACCTTACTCTATTATACAGTCCAACTCCCTGATATTTCTATATTTCCCAGAAATGGCCCCCAACCTGACACCATGCCTCAAGATAATGTGAGATCTGGTTTCATGAGGTCTAGAGGCAGACCCATCAAAAGTCTTGACCAATCTCCCCACCAACAAAGAGAACTAAAAAAATCTGGAGGAACTGCCACTGGAGTCAAATCTGGAAGATGAGACCTGTCCCCTGAGTTAGCCACTGGAGTCAAATCTGGAAGATGAGACCTGTCCCCTGAGTTAATGACATAAAATTGAATTGGTCTCATTCTTAGGCAGGCCATGCTGACAACCTTCTCTAAAGAGGCCATGTGGCCCAAAAGAGACGGCACACTTCTTGGTCATAAGCTTATCTAAAGATTAAATCTCTCAGTAGGGATAGAAAATTGTCTACTCATTTCTCTGTTGAAAAACCCTGAAAAGACAGATAGTTGATCTTCATCCCTGGATTGGAAGAAGGCCATACACAGAAGACAATCATGGCCCTCAACATCACCCGAAACGAGTTGATGAAAACTAACCAGTCGCATAAGTATAGGAGAACTAAGATTCAAAGCAGATGACTGCATCCCACTGATGGAGCTAAAACAAGGGTGAATACCTATGGCTCCATGGTCAGACCAAAACACAGAACTTTGAATTGGGAGAACTCCCTCATAACATGAGAACTGACCACCTCGAAAGGGCTTATTAGAAGTGGAAGAACTTGGGCTTGGGTTGATATTCTGCACATAACTTAGGTGTAGGACCACTACAGGAGTAAGCACAGACACTTGAATGAAATTTTTAAAGATTCTGTTAAGAATTCCTTACTCTCCTGATTTGAAACATCCTCAGCAATGGCCTCAAATACCTTGAGGTTAAGGAGATGACAATGAGATGCATAAAAAAAAAAAAGCTGGTGACTGTTGAGCTGGAGCTACTTTACAAGATATGAACACAACTGTTCCCAATTCTTTAAAACTGAGTTAGAAAATATGAGGTACCTCCTCTGAAGCACTGAAAATAGCTCTATCAAAAGGAGGTAAAAACTCCGCCTCATCAAGAACTGTCTCTCCTTTGAGAGTAATGTGGTTTCACCTGGTGCAGCAAATGAGCAATCATGCTAACTGCAAGTTCAGCACAGGAAAGGGCTTCAGTAGAGTTAAATGCTGATTTAATGAGCACTCTGCCTATTAGCCCAAATCATCTTCCAGGTTTCGAGAGCTCTACATTTCACTGGGTTAAGCAACTTGAAAAAACTAGCATCTCAAGCTGTACGAGGATAAAGCTCTGGCATCTATCGTGTGTCATAATAGGCAACTCTCCACAATTTCATGAAAGTTGAAACCAATGGAATCACATTCCAGTAGCCTGTTGTAAGGGATAACACTTTTAATATTGCCTAAAAATGTGCCTTAACAAAATCAGATAACTTGAACTTCTTACTCGCTTGACAGAAGCTGAGGCAGAAGCAAACAAAAGTGAGTGCTGATCAACAGGTTCACCCTTGGTAAAAAGGAGAGGGTAAAGCGAAGCAGTGTGATCTATCAATAGCTTGAAAACCAAAGGAGAATCATCTGATAGTCAAAATCTGTCAAGTCTAATGGAAAAATTGGGGCAGCAAAACCAGAAAATCTGCAGACTTAGACGGTGGAGTAGCAAGGGCCTATGATGGTAACGAGCCCAGGACTGGCAGCAATAATTACATTACAGGATGTGGAAGGGAAACAGCAGACAGCTGATAGGGAACAGGAGACACTTAATATGGCTGGGAGATGGTTGGATGGAAGAAGGTAAGAGGTTCTCGCATGACATCATGGTAGATGAATCACTCATTCTTCAACAACAAATCCAACACAGACAAATGTTTTGATATGAGAGAGAACTCCAGTTGCGGTAACAGCAGGAGTCATCTGTACAAAAGATGTGGTGGAGGGGGAAGGGCTGCTAGTACAAATAGGTACAGTTGTCAAAAGGAGACGCTGAAGAGGAGGATTGGGTAAGAGTGGGAGGATTAACGTCAGAAACACAAGGAATAAACGATGGTACAGACTGAACACCTGAAGTACTTACAAGCACTTCAGAAACTATCAAAGCAACAGGAATACTATGTCTTAAATCCATTAATAAATCAGCAGGATCACATACATTACTGTCATTTTCACCAGATGATGATGACATAAGTTGATTGGCACAAGCACTTAACACTACCATATAAATCTTTTGGAGAATGAGTTTGGTATGAGGCAGTAGACAGTTTAGAGCAAGACAAAAGAGGGCATCCCTACAAGCAATAGTAAGGCTCTGACACCTTATCTCTTGCAGGGGAAACCAAAAAATTCTATCACTATGGGGGAATTGTGACCTTTTACCATAATATACTTGGTTAAAAGCCTAACTGATGACAACAATATGCTAATATCTTCAAGTTTACCTATTTTTTCTCCTGAACCATGGGAATCATTAGAAGACAGAGCAGGAGGAGTGAAAAAGTAATCAGACCCTTCTGGCAGTGGAGGAGTAAGAGAAGGAGCAACACTTGAAGGAGGAATAGATGGAGTAGACTTAAGACTGGACCTAACTTATTGTCTACTTAACCTATTGGCCTCTTGTATCTCCTGATACTTAACAAAATTATTCGTTCTCTATCTTAACCCTGCAGGTAAAACACAGTGAATGCCCATCATTGCCGGTATTAGTTTTAGAGGATAAATCTTATGCAAGCTAAATACATTCGGTTTACACAAAACTTGCTCCTACAAAGCCTAATGCTTCTGTCTCTGCTTGCCGTAGATGACATAGCTCAAAAGAAAAACCAACCAAAACACCATACAGGAGAAACACTGCCAGAAATATCAAAATTATTACAGCTAAATCACTCCATGTGCACAAAGACTCAATAAGAAGAATTCTGACAAGAGCACAAACATTCTCACGCTACCTTGTGGGAAAACAGATGATTATAGACAGCCCATCTTTTCCAGCCAAGCATTATTTTATTTTATTTTTTTTAAATGCCAATATCACCAAATGGCACAAAGAAGTAGCTAACTTTAACAGTAAGTAGGATTCATCCAAAATAATTGGTTTAATTTAGAGGAATATCCTTTATTTTTGGTATATGTTAATTCAAATAAGTGATTTTTATGATACAATAAATTTTTTAGGTATTTACCCCTCTATCATTTGCTGTATCTGTGACTACTTAGCGCAGGTTCAGCAAGTTTTAAAACTGAAACAATCCTTAACAAGCACTCCCATTAATTACCTATACCCCTTGGAAGGTGGAGGTAAGACAGATTGTTTTGGTTATTCTTCTCTCAATCTCTTAAGAGGAGAAGAAAGAGGGATCTAAATGAAAATGTACCTAAAAAATCAATTTAATCACAAAAATCACTATGTTTTAGGTTAAACTTACACTTTATCATTTGCTGACTACAACATTGTGTGCTGGAGGAGTGTAAGACATCTCCCTATAACCAAATTATCAGATACCATTAAAAATACCCTAATTGCTGCTTACCTGATGAATATGATCCCATGGCAAGTACTCGTCAGATGAGGATCTTCATCAGGTAAGGTCCACTACTGCAGGAGTTGGAGAACTGAACCTGAATATGGCCATTTGTTAACAATTGTGCAACACAGAATGGCAAGTCAGACCTCTGCCTCAAGCCCGCAGAGCTGACGAGAGCTACAATCACAACTAAACCACAATCCCTAAAAAGTTACCACCTACCTAATTGAGTTGCTGTGGCACCTTACACCCAAAACCACAAGACCATTTAGCAAAAAAAAAAAAAAAAAAAAAGTTATCAGCTCGAGTAGCTTTCTCCAATGAAGAGCAATGTCTCTTCAACAAAAGTAGCTTTCTACAATAAGGAGCAATGTCTCTGCAACACAAGTAGCTTTCTCCAATGAGGAGCAATGTCTCTGCAACAAAAGTAGCTTTCTCCAATGAGGACCAATGTCTGCAACAAAGGCAAGAAAACTCTGTCTGCCCTTACCTAAGAGAAAACAAAGCAAATACAACTAAGCAAAATAATTAAAAACAAAAATAGAGTAAGATATGTATGAACTCAAATACATATGGTTCCCCAATTACCCAGGAAGGAGGTCAATAGCAAGAACCTTTACTTGTTTGTAACATAATGGGAAGACGAGGTGATAATCTCCCCTGCCAACACCAAAAGTGCCAGTGTTTGGCAGTCTTCATACTGGATTTCAATGTCCCTCAAGTCATTGGAACTGAACACAGGGCTACATCTCCACTGCGCCACCAAAATTAGTGGAGAGAGAGAGAGAGAGAGAGAGAGAGAGAGAGAGAGAGAGAGAGAGAGAGAGAGAGAGAGAGAGAGAGAGAGAGAGATCCTCATAAAAACTTGAAAGGAGACAATCCTCTAGAGACATCGCATGGTGCACACCCAAAGCCACGGCATTCTTAGACACATGAACCTCAAGATCCCTGAGAGTGCAAAATAGGTTCCTACACACCTTCCTTAATGGTTTAGGATGGGATGTATGAAAATTTGATTGATTTATGGCTATTAAAAAATTCATAGACTAAATTCACTGGCTCTGATCATAAAATTCAAAACAGAATGGGAAAAGGATGGCAAACTGCCGTTCCTAGATGTCCTAACCATGAGAAGAGAACAGATATGCTTTCACAGTATATAGGAAACCCACTTTCGCTGTTTCTTACATTCATTTCCTTAGCTGCCACAATGTCTCCGTAAAGATCATGGTAGGGTGCAACCTATTCCTCATGGGACTTAGAATATGTTCAAATGGGTGCCTAAATAAAGAATTCAACACGATCCACCAACGCCATTATCGAGAAAGCTATTAACAAAGCATATAGAATATACTACAGAGGTCCAAGTCACAACAGGCAAATAGATTTTAACGACAAAATAAAGCTTCCGTATGACGAAAACAACAAAAAAGTTACAGAACATCTCAGGTCTAATAATCCTTTTATTTTCCATTATCCTAAATCCATTGGGAGCTCGCTCACTACCGTACATACTTAAATAAAAAAGGGGAAGAAGCAGGAGTTTACAAGATTCTGTGCAACAATTGTAATGAGATTTACATGGGGGAGACAGGTAGGTCTATCACACAAAGAATAACAGAGCATAAAGATCAGCGCGATACGCTTCAGAGAGTTCAGAGATTTTCCTACATATCAGGGATAAAGCCCACCATAAACTGGGGTGGGGCAGAGCTGGTTTTCAAAAGTAGTTGACTGTACAAAAGGAAGATGCTGTAATTTGCTATCATCAATCAAACCAACAATATGAACCTGTCAGGAGGACATTGGAAATTGGATGACATCGACGGGTTAATCCTCAGGCCTCCTCTTAAGGTGTTTCAGAAAACACGACCACCAGATGCATCGCCAGATGGGAGCTAACGAAGCCAAAAATCACAAGGGAATAGCTTAATTTCCATCCTTCCTGGGTCAATGGCCACCTGCATGCCAACGAGACTTAATGCCACACCTACATATGTTTTGTATCATCTGTCCATATTTTACCAGTGAACAGGGGCATAGAAGGAAGTGCTTGAAATATATGGTTGAAGCATTCATACAGTGTTTTATGGGCCTTTTTATCTTCATATTATACTGTTGTATTACAGTAAAAGACATTTAATATATATATATATACACACACACATATATATATATATATATATATATATATATATATATATATATATATATATATATATATATATATATATATATATATATATATATATATATATATTTTATATCTATATATAATAAATATATTACCCTTGGCAATTAACCATCTTAGATCCCCAAGACTAGGACATTCAATACCAGCAAATGTCTCACAGTCAAGGAGACAATACAGTATAGTCATTGCAGAATGGATGGTTTTCATCTGACATCAATCCTTAAACAGAACATCGTTTCTAGTCTCCTTGGCATGTAGGTATATGACCAAGGGGATACTGATGATGTAATACTGGACATCTTTTGATCTATTTCAGTATTTTCCCGAAGGGACTGGCACAGGTTTATAATTTTCTGACTTACAAGAGGAAATACATCCCTATCTAGTAGTAGTAGTAGGCATCTCCTGGGTTCTAGAGATGATCAGCTCGCTCATTCCCCAGAAACCCAACATGGGAAGGCACCTGGCAAAAACTTACTTATTTACCTCTTCTTTTCACTAACAACAGCCATTCCATAATCTCTAAAATCAGTGGGTGTAAAGAGTCAGAAGATGCTCAAGACTCATGAACACTTCTTGAGTCACAATGTATTGTCAAACTATTTCCATTTAATTAAAATTTCTTTTTAGGTCTTTAAAATTCCATGCAGCTCTGCTGTAAAAAATGGATGCAACAGATGATAATATCCCACTTCTTTCTACATACATCAGGAAAGACTACTCCAAAGCTGACGCCAGTATCTGACTTCAAGTTATCTGTGAAAACTGCAACGGAATTATCATAGAGGAACGATCTAAAAATATTGTTCTCATTGCCTCATTGGACAATTCTGCATTTGTTGAATTAAAATATCTACAGCATTTTATCTCTAGAAGGTTCCAGGGGAGGATAACCAAATATCTATCTGGTCAAGTCTCTCTCTTTGGGATGTTTAATTGACTGGTTATACATTTTACTGTAAAAGCATATGGTTGAGTTTGCTTGGGGTGATTTTCCTAAAATTGCCAATGCCTTTCATTTCTGATACAAATGCTCATTAAGGACTTAGGGAGCCTCTGAAATCTGTACCTGCTCCAAACCAGCAGATGTTGGTAATGTCGATCTGGAGGAATCTCACATCTACAAGCATGCTCTCAGTGGAAGATGATTTAAATGCTCCTGTAGCCAGTCATACTTCTGCATGATGGATTCAATTAAGCATTTTAAGGCCATTAGGTTTGGCTGATGTGTATATTTCACACCCATAAGTTAATTTTGAAAAGACCAAAGTTTTGCATTGTCTCAACATCTGAGTTTGGTCAGCACCCCACAAAGTGTGCGACAGATCTTTCAGGACATTCATTGCTTTCAAGCATTTTATACTTCAGATGTGGAATCCAAGTCAGCTTGCTATACAAAAAATCAACCCATGAAACCTTGTTTCAGCAACACATGCAATTCTCTGCCCATGTGTGAGCAGATCTGGATCAGGATGGACTCCTCTTACATGGCAAAAGTGCATAGTTACCATTTTACTAACTGAAAACCTAAAACCATTCATCTCACCCAACTTGACTATATTATCAATGCAGAGCTGAAGGTGGCGTTTCACCACTGCCACTCTTTTTGCTGCATAAGATATCGAAAGGTCATCGCCAAATAATGTATAAGTTACATCTAGAGGAATTATTTTGGATACCCCATTGATTGCTAATGCAAACAAAGTTGTGGCACTCCTTCTTGGTTGAATGCACCTGACATTGTTACTCCAACTTGAACCTGAAAAAGCCTACTTAAAAAAAAAACCTTGATAAAAAGAGGCATTTTTCCTCTCATGTTACAGAACCTTCAGAATGCCATATCTCCTTGTCGTGTCATAGGCCTTCTCGAGATCAAAGAAAATGGTGATGTGATGCTGTTCGTTAACAAAAGCTTCATATAACGAAGATTATATTTGAACCAATGCACCAGTTGTGGAGTGCATACTTCTAAAACCACACTGAGCAGGGGAAAAATATTTACCACGTTCCAAGTACCGCATCAAACGTGTATTCATCATTCTTTCCATGATCTTACATAGACATGATGTCAGTGCAATGGAACAATACGTCTCTGTTCTGAAAGAGGGACATAAAAGTAGCTCTTCTTCCTCAAAAATTAGTTTCCAAAAGGAGAAAACTCTTGGAAGAGCTTTGGCCTTGACATTATTCTCAGCATAAAACGATGCCACAGTACATGAAAACCCTATGAATGATAATATTACTTGTAATTCACTTTTCTTTTGACCAAAGAAAATGCCACCAGAAAGATTGTCGAAGAGCCTTGAGAAAGCCTCTCTCAAGGGTTCAAAAGGAGGGCCTCTAATGTCTTAAGACAACATCTAGGTTCCATAAAAGCAGGTTTTGCAGAACCTTCAGCTTTTCCAGCTGAAATGAGCAAATATCTTTGCGTAAGTCCTAACATTTGAAATATCCAATCCAGTATGCAATAAAACAGAAGTCAGCATGGAGGCAATAGACAAACCTTTGGCATATCTCTAATAGCACAGAAACTTTATTATATTGTCAATATTGTTGCAAAGACAGGAAATACCCCTGGGTTTGCACCGTGATCTATATAGCTCCCAATTTTTCGGATACAAGATATTGGTGGACTTTCTCCTTGCAGTGAAGACAGAATCCCTAAACGACTTTTCAAAGTTGTCTAGGCCTCTAGAGCTGAGGATCTTGTTGACGCATGTTGACATTTCCGTGAAGCTTCCCTCTCCCTGACTGTCGAATTAGAAATGTCCACTGAGGTAACTGTCTGAGAACTTCTACTGACATTTCCAGAAGGTCTGTGATCCAGTGCCTCCTCAGCCACCAAAGCACACATAGAATCATGGTGGTGTGCCCAGATTCCCTCAAATTCTTGAGCACCTCCAACAGCAGAAACGGAGGGAAGGCAGATGACCTTTAAATCCTAAAAGTCACCACTAAAAATTGAGGGTCATCTTATACTAACATTCTACAAATTAAACCTTGAATTCAAAGCGATGCTTATCAGTAGGCTAGCCTCGGCCTTGGTGCAATAACCACTGACATACATGAAAAGATTCAAATTATGAAATAAACTGATAATAAATGTAATAAAACTATTTTTACACTATACATTATTATCTTCATAATAAATAGCCTATTTGAGGAATACTAATTCCACATCAATAAAATCAACTTTTATCTATATGATCCCATCTGAGAAAATGTAACCATCGAGTTACGGCTGTGCTCACAGCAACCTTTATCTTTTGGTAAGCTTTCAGAAATTTTAATGGTAGTGTAATTACGGTAGTAATAACATTTAGGATAACATAATACTTATTTTTCATCAAAAATTCTTTATCACTGATGAAGTATAGGTAAATGGCCATTGATACACATGGCTGTTTGTAACTGTTTAGAAAATTCAGTCATACGAACAATAATCCTCTTACATTATCATGTTGTTAGGGGTTATTTGTGATTGGCGATGAAACATGAACAAAACGATGGTTTCCCTTTTAGGCGACGTGTGTAGGAAAAATATGATGTAGAATCGGCTTTGTTATTTCATTTATTTTAAGGAAACCATGAGTAAAACGGCATTTGTAATGACATCATCTTTACATAACCAATATTTCATAAGATGCATGTTGTTGCAAAAGCTAGCGTATATACAGATGGTTTTGTAATTTAGCAGTTGCCTTATACTATAGGTATGAGATAAATTCAAGAAAATATGCCATAATTTTTTACCTCGTCTTATCTAAAGGTTGTCTTATACACGGAAATACACAGTAATAATTAACTCGGATTTAGGAACTCGTGTTCCTTATCAGAGACCATAGGCAGATAACTTATTTCAAGAAACCCAAGCAGCCATCTACACTTTACACTGGTAGCCATCCAAGATCCAAATAATGTTTAACTTTGGCACAAAGGAAACATTACACTGTGAAGGACTCAAAGTCCAAAAATGGGTACATATGTTATTCAAGTAAAAAAAACTATCAGCTTCATTTCCTCTGAGATATCATAAGAGAAAATGTGGGTTCTACAATCTTGGGGAGCCTGTTATGAATGGAAAAAACACAAGTACACAACAAATTGGTGGGGAAAATTAGGCCGGAACAGACACAGACACCTCAGAGGAGATGCAGAGAGTAGATATGCACATGAAAACTCAAAAGGACTGAAGCTGGATACTGTATGAGAGGGTGACAGATATGCAGTGTAACTCAACTGAGGAGAGATCCCCACTTCTGGGTAAAAGGGTCATCTTTTACAAAATGGAAGGAGGTTGCCCACTTCAAACCAATGCATAAGGCTAAATAAAACGCTTGTTTGTTCATTATGCTGTACAGGCATGTACATCAACAGCCATCAGCTACTAGCACACAAAAATTGGAATTTGTGACAAGTGTTGCTTTTTATATAGACTTTCACTGAAGAAGTTATTCAACTTTCATGAACCCGAGCTATGATCTTGTGCAAAACTGTCATATGCAACATATCAAAGAAACCATTGGCAAAATGTATAACTGGGAAACTCACCAGTCTAATGATTATCATCTTAAAAAATAAAATTCCATGTCCTGTATCCAAAACCAAATTTTTCATATAACACATCCATATGAATTTGTCTCAGTTCTCAATGTTATCAACTGAGATTTGAAAAAATAAAATAATTACGAAAAGATAGACTTTTGGCTCCAAAAAACATTGAAGTTTTATTGGCAATGGCACAATTTGCTTTCAGAAATCTGTAATAATTACACTGAAGGAAAAGCAGCTGAATTAAAACATGGATACAGTACCTGGTTAATCAATAAAAAAAAATTAGTACACAAAAATTTCAAAACTAGACTAAAATCAAACAGTTGTTCAATACTGTGCAAATTTCTTTAAGTTACTACTTTAGATTCAATCGCTCCTGGTAAGTGAACCTAAAGCCCTGCACCAGTGAAATAAGCATGCTGTCCAATACACCAGAAATAACTTTATTATTGCTCTACAAATTCAAGCAACTACATTATTATAGAGTAGTTTAACATGCTTTTTTTCTACACTCACACTGGTTACAAAAGGACTGTTCTTCAATCAGATACAAAAAATGGAACATGGTAAAAGTACAGACAGCTTGGGAGACCAAAGTGTATGAATGTAAAGTAAATGGCAGAAAACCATGCAACTGGGGGGTCAGAGAACCCTGCAAAGAATGAAGAGTAACCCACTGCCAGCAAAACTTATACCTATAATATACAAAATGAAGAAAAAATGTAGAAAGAATTTTCTATTAGGAAAAGATATATATCAAGCATTTTCCATATTACCATATATACTCATGTAACGCGCGATTTCGCATATCATGTGACCCCCAAATTTTCACCCTTCAAAAATGATTTTATCATGTATCACGTGTATCATGCGGGTTCCTTTTTTGAGACCAAATTACAATAGACTAACCTCTTTTCCTCCACCTCTTTATCTATCCCATCTTCTAGTTAAATAAGTTAAAGAAGTAAAAGAGAATGATAAAAGTACCATTAATAACATTATACTCGTTGCATAAACGAGTACAGCTATAAACAACCAAGCGAGAAACAGCTGTTTTGCTACGAACAACCGAATTGGATAACAACAGCTGTTTTGCTTGCATTTCAACCATTGTGCAATAGTAAAAAAATACCGTAGTTATGTAACCAATGACGTTAAGTAGAGTAGAACTGATATACTTTTACATTACACCCTTATACACTATGGAGAAAAGATCGGCATGGAAATATACAGCTAAATTTTAGCTGCAAGTTGTAGCTGAAGCTAAGAAAACAATGTTCAAGCTGCTAATGACTATAAATTATCGTGCATTGGCAACATGGATGAAACTCCTTTAAACTCCGATATACCATCAAACTCAACTGTAAATAGAACTGGAGAGAAAAGTATTTTAATCAAAACTACTGGGCATGAAAGAACACATTTTACTGTTGTTTTCATGCTGATAAAAGTTAAATAAGTAAAGCTTGCGTTATGATGAAATCAAGTGAAAACGGCAGCTTGTATTATGATGACATCAAGAGAAAACGGCAAACGGAATCTGTTGATTTCTTTTATATAAAAAACATGCCCCCAACACCATTTGTTAACAAAAAAAAAAAAAAAAAACTAAATTTAGTTCACTATGCAGCCTATTTAAATCATATTTCGACATGAAAACACTTCATAAAACAAAAAATAACCTTGTTCCATATAAATAGAGTATCTAGAGATTCATTTACGCTAACTAGAAGCAAGACAATCGCTCTGAATTGAGTTAAATACAGCCCAACAAACTCTTACCTCATAATTGCCATCAGCTGATACAATATTTTTGGATACAGTGAAGTAAAGCATAACTTTTTAAAAGATCCATGGAAAAGATTCATTTTTGTTATGTTCTATTTTATAATACAGTACTAATATGTGAATATTACATACTCTAATTTTATATCTTGTGTATGATGCGACCTCCTTAAAATTAGCTTCAAAATTAGGTCTTCAAAAGTCGCATGTTCGTGAGTATATACGGTACTTACGGAACACAATACTGTACAACAAAAAACCTGGTGCATGCGTAACTTGACAGACAACTTACCTGTTGTCCTGTGTCAGGATACAGAAGAGACATATGTTGGGCGAGGAGGGATAGACCTCCCTGACTAGTAAACACATGAAGAGTAGATGGTAATGGTTCTGTACATAAAAGCAATGCTTCTCGACCAGTTTCCCCCTCTGGTAAAAAAAAAAAAAATATGCTATTGTAATCTTTAACAATTATGATAAATACCTGTATCTTTGTATCACTTCATGACTTTCAACTTTTGTATTTTACTGATACCATAAAAAAGCAGTAAATTCAAATTAGCTTTTCTTACCTTAGTAATGTAATATACCCTAAATAATTTAAGCACAGGGACTCAGTGGAAAATTTAAAATTATTATTATTCATACAGAGCACAGGCTTTAAAATTAAAATGTCATTAACTTGATGAAAAACCTTTCACAGAATGAAATGCATGGGATATAAAAAATGAGTACAGTAACTGAGGTTGATACAAAAAATCTTTCACATAATGCAATGCATATGATATAAAAAAAAAGGAGTAATTGAAGTTAAATAAAAACAGCAGCAAGTACAGTAATGAGATGTTAGGTCTTCGTGCAGTTAAGTGTAATTCTCTCTCAAAGATTCTTTAAGGATAATGTAAGATGTATTTGAAATTATATTACTGTACAGTGTTTTTAGATGATAGAGCATATTGTACAACATATAAAATATTCACTCATTATTTTCATTTTATTTTCCAGTCTGCTTTTACTTCAAAATAAAATTAAAATAATTAGCAAATATTTTAAATATTGTACAATATGCTCTATCATCCAAAAACACTTTACAGAAATATTATTTCAAATACATCTTACATAACCCTTAGAGAGAGAGAGAGAGAGAGAGAGAGAGAGAGAGAGAGAGAGAGAGAGAGAGAGAGAGAGAGAGAGAGAGAGAATCAAATTAAATTGTACACCTGTTATGTTCAGTCTGGGGCCCAACCTGGAATGAGCTTAGCAAATACACTGTAAATCATATTAAACACTGTAAACCATATTAAGTACACTGTAAATCATTTTTATCATAAAAACCAGTATTTAGTCATGAACACAATACGAAAAAATACAGTAATTAATGAATAAATAGTGTTGCTCTATGAAAAAAAGTGAATCTGTGATAATTTTAGAGATACAGTCCATAGGAAAAAATCTGCGAATTGCTGAAAGTTCCCGCAGGAAAGTGAAAGATGTGTTCCACAAAAATCCGTGACAAAATGAAGCATGAATAAGCAGGGTAACACTGTATTTTCATCTCCCCAAACTCAACACTGAGATTTCCTAACATCCTAAAGATAGGAGGGAAAGGAAGATTCTCTTTAATTGGTTTAAGAGAAAATCATCCCCACAGTGATGATATGACTATGGGCTTGACAAGTCTCATAGAAAATTTAATGTCCTGCAAACAACGCAAGGCTAAACAGAGTTTCACGTCCAATGAGCTGCACTAACAACCTTCCCTGGTGAAAAGTTTTTAAGGTAATTAAAAGACGTGCTTACAGCAAGAACGTTGAGAGGTTTCACTTTCCAACAACGTCAAATGATCAGGATTTGACTTTACATATGCTAACTTGATTAAGCAATGTAGAAAAAATGAGACAGCATTCTTGAACATAGGAGTGTTTGTCCTCCTAACAGAGGGAATAAATTCTTAACTCCTCCACTTCAAAGATTAAGTCTTTCCAGATAAATCCTTAGAATTATAACTGGACATAGCAGAGCTTCCTCTTCATTGCCTACTGAAGCAGTCAAATTAGGCACCATCACAAATCTAGCAATGGGAAATCAAATTTTTAAAGAGACATGTCCCCCGGAACTAAACCTTACAAGGGCTTGAAGCTCACTAATACACTTTGCCATGGCAAGGGCTAAAGGAAAAAGTGTTTTTAAAAGGAAGCTTTATCTGAAGGTTCAAACTGAGATAATGTCAATTATTACTGATATATATTATTCAGACGATGAACCCTATTCATATGGAACAAGCCCATAGGGGCCACTCACTTGAAATTCAAGCTTCCACAGGATATGGTGTTCATTAGAAAGAAGTAACAGAAGGTAATGGGAAATGCAGAGAGATCACTCATTAACAAAGAATAAATAAATTAACAAATCAATAGATAAAAATATATGTAAATTATCAAAATACAAGGAGAACTGTATTAGGTACTAATGCATTGCATCTTCGCTTGAACTCTTGAAGTTCCAACTGCACAACATCCTTAGGGAGACTGTTCCACAGTCCAAAGGTGTGAAAAATAAAGGAATTTTGGAACTAAGAAATTCAACAGCGAGGCATACTTGCTGCATACTGGTGCTGCTGTTCAGGCAAATCTGGTTGCTCTCAGCAGGCAAAGGGCATCAGGGATCAATTGTGAATGTGAAAGATCTCTGTTAAAATATACCTTAAGAAAAATTGACAAACAAGAGACCATCCATCATAACTGCTAATATTAGGAAACAAACCTACCTCCACGAACCAATCTATCTAAAAGAAAAATCTCTGGCAGAAGCAGACATCCACATTGGAGAACAGTATTCTAGTAAAGGAGGGACAAATGACCTAAAACAGGTTGCACTGATTTAATCAGTTATAAATATCTAAGGCCCTGTACAGCACTTTACTTTCTTGTAGCATTTGCTAAGAGTTCCATTAGATGCTTCTCCAAAGTAAGATGCAAGTCAAAAATTACACCAAGAATAGTTAAAGCTTCAAACTCATTTAGCCAAGTTTCATCTACCTGAAGGGAGGATGCGGTGGAAAATTAGTCCGAGATCAGGTATCAATAGTGTTTTTGTTTTACTGGAGTTCAGCCATATCCCACCGACTACACCATCCACTAATTCGGTCCATGTCACAATTGAGACTATGGACAGCTTTATTTCTCCTAAATGGTGCATCATCGGCATACTGAACAATCTTGTTTTCCAGGCAAACAACCATATCACTTGTATACACTAAAAATAACAGTGGACCAAGAACACTACCCTGTGGAACTCCAAACACAATAGGTCTTGGTTTGCTAAAGATCCCTTTAATGGCAACTCATTGCTGCCTACCTGTAAAGAAATCTTGAGGTAAACTTAAAACATATCCACCTACTCCACGATTTACACTCAAAACCCTTATTGAGATTCTCTTGCAAATGGCATGTCAAATCTAAAAGAGCATCGCAGTTACCTACATGCGTATTGACTATCAGCTAACAAGCCTTTATATTCCACATACAGTAATCCCTCAAGTATCTGGATTACCATTTTCCAGAACTCGACATTATCTGACACACCCAGACCATGGACCAAGGCCTCAAAGATATAAGATATATAAGAATTTCAAAAAATTTGAAAATTGCCCTCTGATTGTTGGCAATGCTGTGCAGCCCAAAGAAAATGTTGGTAACACTGCCAATGCTCAGAGTGACTGGGAAAGGGTTTCAGGGAGTGGGGGAGGCCTCACGAAGTTTCCATGGTGATGGTGGTGGGGGGAGGTCAGATGGCTTGGCGCCATCGGAGAGGCGAGGCAGTATGCCTGGGTAGAGAAAGGTTCAAAGAAGAGGGTTGTTTTGGAAGGTGGGTGGTGCTGGGGAGCAGTTTCTATGGCTGGGAGGGGGGTGGGGAGGCAGTGCTGGATAGGTGAAGTGGGCTAGGTAGACCTGACTTGATAGAGCTTGTTTGGTTTCATGTTTTTGTTTATGAAATAGTAATTCATATTTTGTTAAGGATAAGTACAGTATGTACTGAGAGAGAGAGAGAGAGAGAGAAAGAGATAACTGAGGTATGTTTACATCGAAGTCTAAGTACAGTAACAAACACACTCCTTCACTTATGTATATTCTATGCTACAGTATTCTTGTTTATATTTTTACTGTATCTTCTCATTTTTATTCTTTCAAACCAAAAGATAAGCACAATCATGTGCAGAGAGAGAGAGAGAGAGAGAGAGAGAGAGAGAGAGAGAGAGAGAGAGAGAGAGAGAGAGAGAGAGAGAGAGAGAGAGAGAGAATCTTACACCTGTTATGCTCAGTCTGGGCCCAACCTGGAATGAGCTTAATGAATACATTACTGCAGTATAAGTACAGTACACTGTAAATTATTTTTATCATAAAAATCTGTATTTAGTCACGAACACAATATGAAAAAATACAGTAATTACTGAATAAACAGTGTTGCTCTATGAAAAAAAGCAAATTACAGTGAAACTCCCCCACCCTGTATTTGTGGGGGATGCGTACCACAACCCCCCCGTGAATAACTAAAATCCACGAATACTTAAAACCCCTCTAAAAACACTCAGAACTGCCTATTTTGATAGTTCAAACACAAAAAAAATCTAAAAATGCTTATACCTGAGTATTTTAATAGTTTTATCACAAAAAGTGCATTTAGTCATGAAAATTATATGAAAATACAGTAATTAGTGAATATTTCTCAATGAAAAATACCGCGAATGGGTGAATTTTCCACGAATAATGTGTATATATGTTCCATGCAGAAATCTGCGAATCGTGAGAACACGAATGAGGGGTTTACTGTAATGATAATTTTAATTGTTTTTACCAGTCTATAAGGAAAACGGGACGACTTCAATACTATGATAGAAAATGGCTATGCTTGTGTATACAGGGATAACTTGATTAGTTGTCAAACATTTTGTAAGACACATTCAATTTGTATTAAAGATTTATTTAATTTCTATTAAACATTTCATAGATATTTTGCTGTGTTTGCATTAATATTAATATTTTAAAATTAGTAAATCACTGTAATAAAAATTTTTGGAGGCATATATACATAAAAGTAACAGTTGAAAAAGGGTACTAATCTAAGATGACATAGGGTGTTTTGGGATGATGGTTTGGGTGTATTTTTGTTTGAATTGGTATTCAATCGTTTTACCATGATAATTAAAGGTATATTTGTATTGGAACTACTAAATTAGGCAGTGAACTTTTAAAATAGTTATAAGCATTTTAATTTCGCAGGTACAGGGTATTTGGCAGTTATAAGCAATTATAAGCGTTTTTAGGGGGGATTTTGCATTTCCGCGGTGGGTTTTGGGACCTATCCTCGCGAAAAAGTGGGTGAGCACTGTACTTCTGTTCTTTATTAATGTGATACAGTGGACTTCACTAGCTGATAATAAATTAAATATGTTTTAAATTAAAATAATTGTTTTTGAACATCATTTCACTTCTATTCATGAAAATGAAATTTTTATGATAAAGTTTTATATATACTTACCAAGTAATTACATAGCTGGTAACTAGTCCAGCCCACTTTGGGGAGAGAGAGGAACAACTTGACAAAGAACCTCAATTTGTTTGTGCCTTTATGTACATGTGAGGGGAGGAGGGTGGGCTCCCATTCTGTAATTACTTGGGAAATATATATAAAACTTTATTTTATCATAAAAACATCATTTTTATATAAGTAACTTACCAAGTACAGGCAGTCCCCGGTTATCGGCGGGGTTCCGTTTCTGAGGGTGTGATGATAACCAAAAATCTCCGCTAACTGAAAATCGGCGATTTCGTCGCTTTTTCGGGGATTTTTGGGGGTTATCGGCGCCGAAGAGTGCTGATTTTCGGTTACCGGCGCCTCTGTTAGGTATGTATCGGCACCGATAAGTGGAAGTGGCGATTTTCGGTGCCGAAAATTGCCGATTTTCGTCGCTAGACAAACCCCATAAAACTGAATCGCTGTTAACCGAGCCTGCCGTTAACCGGGGACTGCCTGTAATTACATAGCTCATTCCCACTTGATAGGAGGTGGGATGCATGGACATCTACTACCCCAAAACATTAGTACACGTAATGAATTTGATAAAAGAGAAAAAACTGCCAGCACTGACACAATGCTTTTGTTTCCTTACCTGGTAAGAGAGTTGCTGCAGGAAGATACTGCCTCTGGTCGGCGCTCATCTTACCCCATAGCGGCGCGGCAGTATAACCACGGGGTGCCTGCTACATAAGTGGGAACTTTAAGCGAAGGACCTTTCCGATCGCTAATAAAGCATAAAAATTTGCCCCTGCCCTGGGCACAGTACCATCACAAAAACCAACCAGACCAAAAACAACACTATTACCTACACCACCCATCCACTAAAAACTCGCGGGTATCCAAGTGCATAGTAACCCCAGGCTCCCCAAAGACTCAACAACCTGTGTCAAGGTGAAGAGATTCAGGATGGAAGGGATACTACCTACACATCCCCCCCTCAACACCATGCCAGCCACTGACAACAGGCCTAGGGTACTGCAATTATTAAAAATCATTTCCACTTCCTTTAAGTAATGGGACGCAAATACTGACTTGCATTTCCAATACGTAGCTTGGAGAATGGGAGAAAGAGAGTGAGTGAGTTTGTGCTTAAAAGCTAGCAATGTAGCTACAGCTCTAATATCGTGAGCTCTGACTTTAAAAACGGGAAACAGTTCTCCAATTTGAGAATGAGCTTCATGAACGAGGTCCCTTAAAAAGAAAGACATGGCATTCTCCGTAAGGGGTCAAGAGTGACCAAACACCATAAGTTACTGGCAGGTCCAAGTATCTTCTCAGTCCTGCTTAGGTAATATTTTAAAGCACTCACAGGACAAAGCATTCTTTCTTCATCCTCCGAACCTAACACTTGCACTAGGTTCTTGATGTTAATAGAGCAAAGCCAGGTTTTGATGGCGTCTCGTTCTTAGAAAGAAATCCCAGGGTATAAGAGCAGGCCATTTTAGAACCACATCTAGGTTCCATGATACTAGTTCCGTATTCACTTGCTTACTAGTGTCAAAAGATCAAATAAGATCGGATTACTTCTGCACCACGTGCGGAAGATAGACCACCTGTCTTGGTAGGCGTTAGCAGATGACTGGCGTCTGCACTTCGCAATAGAATCTGCAGCTGCCCTCCAAAATCCCTTGGCTCTGAGTAAATTCTTGACAGCCTGTAACCTGTCAGAGCTAGATTTGACAATGCTCGATGAAACCGCCTGAAATGGGGTTATCTGAGCAGACTGCATTTTAGTGGTAGAAGCCTGCAAAAGTCTACCAGAAGTCCCAAGAGATCCAGGAACCACTCCCTTAAGAGGCCAAAATGGGGCCATTAGCGTCATCGATGCATTCTGGTGGGATCGGAACTTGTTCAGGACTTCTCTGATCATACCGAATGGAGGGAAGGCATACAGATCTTTGTTTGACCAATCCTGCAACATGGCATTCGTCACCCATGTCAAGGGGTCTGGAACTGGTGAACAAAATGGCGAGAGACGACGGTCCTTGGATGTTGTGAAGAGATCCAGAGTTGGTTTCCCCAACAGTCTTCACAGGTCTAGGCAAACAAGTGGATCTAGAGTCCACTCTGTGGGAATGACTTGATTGCATCTGATTACGATTTTCGTCTGGTTCCGATCTGCCCAGAAGAGAAGATCCCTTGCTGCTTCGCAGAGGGAGAAAGAATGTGTTCCCCTATGTTTGCTGATGTAAGACAGGGCTGTGGTATTGCCCGAATGGACTGCCATTGTCTTGCCGAACACCTCTAAGGCAAAGGTTTGCAACCCCAAGTGAATTGCCTTTAACTCTTTCACATTTATGTGAAACTTTTCTTGTTCCCATGACCATGTCCTGGAGACCTTGTCTCCCAAGAAAGCCCCCCGGCCTACATCTGATGCGTCTGCACAAAAGCTTAGGTCAGGGTTCTGAATGAGAAGGGACTTCCCTTCCAGCAACCTCTCTTCGAAGCTCCACCAAAGCAGGTGCTTCTTGATCTCGTGGATTACAGGAAAAGTGAAGGGGTCTGTGTGACTTTTCCTGTCCCAGCTGGCTCGGAGAAAGAACTGAAGAACTCTAATGGGTAATCTTCCCAAGGGAACAAACTGTTCTATGGATGCCAGAGGAGACTCATCCATTTGTTGGCAGAACATGCTTGGAGAGCAAGAAACTTGTCTACTGTCTGCAGACAGGATTCCACTCTCTTGGGGGACAGAGAAGCCCAAAAAACTAAGAGTTCAACGTCATCCCCAAATATACTATCCCCTGGGAAGGAGCCGGCTGGGATTTCTGAAGATTGATTAACAAGCCTAGATCCTGGGCTAACAGAAAGGTCTTGCAAAGGTCCTCCATGCATTGTTCCTTCATTGGGGAGCGTAGGAGCTAATCGTCTAGGTAGAGTGCGATGTTGATGCCCATGAGATGAGCCACCCTGCAAGGGGAGCAAGAACGCGGGTGAAAGCTTGAGGGGCCGTTGATAGTTCAAAACACAGGGCTCGAAAAGGAAGACATGGTCCTGGAAAACGAATCTGAGGTACTTCCTCGAGTCTGGGCGTCTGGGGACATGGAAGTACACATCTTGCATGTCTATTGAGACCATCCAGTCTCCTTGATGAAAGGATGCAAGAATGGAGTGACTTGTCTCCATTCTGAATTTTGTCTTCTGAACAAAGACATTCAGAGTACTGATGTCCAGGACTGGTCTCCATCCTCCTGAAGACTTGGGGACTACAAAAAGACGATTGTAGAACCCCTCTGAGTCCACATCATCGACTATCTCTACTGTCCTCTTGGAGAGGAGGATGGAAACTTCCTGCGAGAGGGCTGAAAACCTCTCTGAGCCTATGGAGTAGGCAGCCAAGATGATGGGCTTCTTGACTAATGGAGGTTTTTCCTGAATGGGATAGAGTAGCCCTCCTTGACGACTTGTACAATCCACTGCTATGCTCCCTACTCTTTCCACCTCTTAGAAGAGATGGAGCCTGGCACCTACTGGGCCATGGAGGACATGGTCTTCATTTCCTTGAAGCAGCTCTAGTTGAGGATTTCTTGATTGCTCAAGACGTGAAGTGGGTGTTTGACCGAGGTCTGGAAGATCATCTTTGTCTCCCCCACGAAAGAGATGAGGCTGCAAGGGGGAGGCCGACTTCCCACTGAAAGGTGGAAGATCCTTTGGATGTCTTCAGGACTGTCACAAAAGGTCCTGGGTCGACTTATTGTGTAAATGCCAGACAATGTCATTAACAGTCAACTGTGGAAACAATTAATCTTTCACCATGGGGGAGAAAAGGAGCCGACTTCTGGGCCGTAATGACCCTTCCGTGGTGTACGAACACCACAGTTCTCTCTTCCTCAACACTCCCATCATAAAGAGAGGCCAACTCCCTAGAACTGTCTCTGATACCTTTATCAGTGGAAGAGGGGACTCCACGAGTGTCCGAGACAAAGTCCACAGGCAAGGCAGAGCAGTCCTGTATCTTCCGTGCCAAAGCACCTGCTGACCATTCCAAGAAGCTAACTACAGGTAGGACTTGAGTTATGATAATTTGCCTTATGATAATTCGATTTTGCGATGGGGTTAGCAATTAATAACGATATGACAATATTTAGAAAATGTTTTTAAATTTAGCGCGGGTGCAAGCAGCAGCGTACACGGGTGCAAGCAGCAGCGTACAATCAGGCAGCAAGAGGAACCAAATTATAATACACTCTACTTCCTTTCCTTCATCTCTTTATCCCATCTTCTAGTTAAAAAAAAGTAAAAGAGAATGATAAAAGTATTGTTGGTAACGTTATACTCTTGCGTAAATCCATACAGCCATAAACAACCGAACGAGGAACTGCTGTTTTGCTAATAACCGAATCGGATAACAACAGCTGTATTTCAACTGTCATACCGTAGTAAACAATTTCCATGGTTATGTTACAAATGATGTTAAGTACAATAGGACTGATATATTTTTAAATTGTACCCTTATTCGCTATGGGGAAAAGATCACCAAGGAAATATACTGCTAAATTTAAGCTGCAGGTTGTAGTTGTAGATGAAGCTGAGAAAACAATGTTCAAGCTGCTAATGACTATAAATTATCGTGCATCAGCAACATGGATGAAACTTGACTGTAAATAAAATTGGAGAGAAAAGTATTTTAATCAAAACTTCTGGGCATGAAAGAACACACATTACTGCTGTTTTCACGCCAACAAAAGATAAATACATAAAGCTCATATTATGATGAAATCAAGTGAAAATAGCAAACGGAATTTTGATTTTTTACACAAAACAAACATGGCCCCTACAGCCAACGTCATCTATAACGAAAAAAATAGCTAAATTAATTTCACAACGAGGTGTATTTGTTATATTTCGACTTAAAAACACTTTGTATAATGAAAAACAACCTTGTCCCATATAAATAAAGTATCTAGAGATTCATTTACGTTAACTAGAAGCAAGAAAAGCCTCTGAACTGAATCAAATACGGCAAAATAAACTTACCATGTAGTCAAATTTCCAAACCAAAACATTGACTGCTATTTATAATACAAAAGCAATATGAGAATACATACAATATTGTTGGATACAGTGAAGTAAAGAATAACTTTTTATAAGATCCATGGAAAAGATGCATATTCGTTATGTTAATGTTTGTATAGTACGTTATTAATATGTGAATATAGAGTACAGTATAATGTAGGCTAGGCTACCGTACATGTATACGATATACCATAGTGTAGGCTAAGCTAATTCTTGTTTGTTATTCAATTTCTCTTTGTATTGAATTACCATAAGTCAATCTGCATGAACCTCCAGAATTAGCTGATATTAATAATTACTACTGTATACTGTATATGTATAGAGTATACTTTATAGTGTAGGCTAGGCTACTATATATGTATAGATGGTACTGAATACCCTCCTGTAGGCTAGGCTATATTCGCAATACATTTTTTCCAACAAACGATGGGTTTTTTTGGAACCTAACCCCATTGTAAGTAGGATAATACCTGTACTTTAAACACCTTGAACAGGTTCTGAAGCACGTGGTCAATCTCAGCTGCAGAAAACATGACCTTAGCCGATGAAAAAGCCGATCTCTGAGAGAAGTCAATAAGTACAGGGAAGTCCCCCTGGGAGGAGGCAGCGGCCCCCAGGGAAGGAGCTTCTCCAGTGGTATAAGAAGCATACCTTCTATTAGAAAGCTGGGCAGGGGGAAACTAAATGAAGCTTTCCCTTGCTACCTCTTGACTGAGAACCAAGCATCTACTTTGCTCAGCACCTTCCTTGCCGACGTAAAGAGCACCATCTTGGGAAACCTGGAGGACTCGAAAGGTTGACTGCTCATCAGGAACG